>NC_052955.1:6998279-7358631 GCF_013358895.1 Oreochromis aureus | reverse complement strand
TGTTCACTCTAATCTCTGTATGTGTGCTGTTTGGTGCCAAGCAAGTAATGTACAAGCAGTGTTTAGAGCTGTTTTAGTGAAAAAGGGCTGCCTGCTGTGGCTGAAAAATTACACTATGAGTCTGGTGAGAGAGAACTATAACAAGTAAGTTGTGAGCTGGATAGCTAAACAATGAGCAGAAACCTGATATAAAGCCTTGTGAAGCTGAGCTGTGCCATAACCTTTTTAATAGTTTTTTTTTAATTGTAATTATGACACATTGGGGTTTTTTTCTAATATCGATTAGACGTGTGTTACTTTGCTAATTATCTAGTGCTTGAACTGTACTCATTAAGTTTTACTAAATACTTGGCAGCTGATTTTAAAAAATGTTCTAATTGCTTAACCATTTAAATGAACCATTTCTATGTGACCAACACTCTCAGTAAAGTCTAGGTTTTCCATAATACCAGCAAAACAGTAAGAAAGATGACTTTGACTCTTTCATATTGTACAGATTAAATTTGACCGATGTTGACATTTGACCCCTAGATGGATTTTAGATCCACCAGTGTCAATCAAATTGAGGAAAATTGTCTTTTTTTAGAGATTCTGAAACTTTATAATGTCGTGCCTTTGGGGCTCTTTTTGTTTGTTTGTTTTTATGGGACATTGGCGAGTTGAAGCGGGACTGACTGTATTCCCACCACATTTCCCAGGGTTCATGTAAAGCCAGGTCTCTGCTACTCTTTGAAACAGTAAACAAATAAAAAAGCATAAGAGTGATCATATATGGTGTATATAATGACCTGAGGTAATACAGAGGCCAGAGGCTGCCTTAATGTGAACATGAGATCTGTAATGGGGTAGTGCAATGGTGCTCAGCACTGTTACCTCACTGTTGCATTGTGGTTCCTAGGTTCTTGCGCTATTCCATCATTCTAAATAGGTTTATAGCTCAAAATTCAGGCACTCACTGTCAAGGAATTCTTAGCCTGGGTCAAAATGGACCCAAACAGTATTGTGAAACCATGAAATATGAACCGTATATAAGGGTTAAATCTTCTGTTATCACAGGATTTTGACTAAACAGAATTTAATGACAGAATGGCTTATGCTAAGGCTTTCATCTGGAGACAGAAATGAGGAATGAACTTGGAGGTGAATTTTTGTGTTCAGTACTAAAACTGTGGCCTAAAGATAAAAAGAGCTTTCACTATTTTTTTTCACGCTTCTCCTTTAATCGTTTCACAAAAATATGTCATGACAGTTTGTTTGAAAAATTAATGAGACAGAGTTGAACTTGCATCAAACTTTGATTCTTTTTTTCATTCCATTCATACAGTAGGTTATTCATTTATTTATTTTGGGGCAAACTAATCTACAGACCACTCTGTGATGCATACATACCTTAAACGTCAATAGACAACCGTATTTGTTTCTTTACATTTAGCGAATGTAAAAACCCCATCTTATATAAAGGCATTTTGTAGTATGTGTCCTGTCTTTATGTTGGTTCTTGCCCCTGTTTTTCTGTTTTTGTTTTTGGGAGAGGTGGAGGACTGGAGGGAAGGAGAGGGGGGTGTGTGGGTGGTGACATTATCTCTCATACATCTAAGCGTTGTCACCATAATTGCAAACTATCCACTGTTCAATGTCATTGGGCAAATTTCCACACTCTGCAATCCAGACTGCTCGAGCTGCCAGCACACTCTCCTATTTGAAACAAGAATTTGGCCCAAGAACTGCCAACACATTTATTTGTGTTTTTTGCCCTTGGATTCAATGAATATCCAAGCCATGTGTTCAGCTACTGTGCATGGCTGGCAACAGTGAGACAGTGGCTGGACAGTAGCCTTTCATCAAAAGGACAATTCTCAGTGTCAAGTATGCTGACTTAACTATGTCAAGATGTCCAGCATGTGATAGGAACAGGAGAGAGCTGTGATGATGGGATCCTTTGGCTTAGAAACTGCTGGTGTAAAGCGGAAGTGACAGACGAGAGGGACACGCTCTACCAAGCAAGACAAAATTGAATCCCGTCTCACTTAGTGCCTCTGAAATGATGCATCCCTTGCACTTCTGTCTGAAATTGTTTATTCTCTGCCCCTGTTTGCCTTTCACATATTACATAGAGGCATTAACATTTCCATGCTTCGATTTTTCATCAGGGAGACTACAGAGGCATGAGTACGTGAACAAACTATTTTGTGGGAAAAATATGTGGACTTAGTGTGTCTGTAATTATAACTGTTGTTTTTTTTCTTAATAACTAACTCTTCTAACTAACCATTCAACAACTGTTCGGCTGAGCAAGTCCAGATCTTTTTTGTTTAGCAGAGAAACTAAACAAAAGGCACCTGTTATACCTGCTTACAATCTGTCTTAGTATACACTCACTGGAACCTTTTGTAGATGCACCTGTTTAATTGCTCATTAATGCAAATCAGCCAATCATGTGGTAAAAACTCGACTCATTTAGTCATGTAGACATGGTGAAGACAACCTGGCAACCAAAGTTCAAACCAAGCAGAATAGGAACAAAAGGTAATTTAAATTACTTTAAATGGATTTTTTTCTTTGGCTAAATGAGCTGGTCTGAGTATATTAAAATCTGCTTATCTACTTGGATTTTCACACACTAACATCTCTAGTTTAAAGAAAAAGAAAATGGTCTGACAAAGAAAACATATCCAGTGACCAGCAAAATTAGACACCAGAAGATTGGAAAACTTGTAAATAACTCATGAAAGAATAAAGTTACGTTGAAACCAAGCACACCATTGTTTTTCTTGTGACATTACCAATAAGTTTGATGTGTCACATGGCCCTCTTCCTATTGAAAAAACAAAAGTTGTATCCAAGATGGCCGACTTCTAAATGGCCACCATGGTCACCACCCATCTTGAGGAGTTTGCCCCCTCACATATACTAATGTGCCACAAACAAGACTTTAATATCACCAACAATTCCCATTTTATTACGGTGTATCCATATAAATGGGCCACCCTGTACATGTTCAAAATAAACTATTTTATCTACAAATCTCAATTCTGCTGTGAATTGGGTCAAAATTTGGCACGACAGCATGCCAGTTTGTCCAACCCTTTATTAATAGTTCAGGTTTCTGGTGTTGGGCGATGGTGAGACGTATACTTTCTTTGCCCTCTTTCTGCTCCTTAGTACCAGCTCTACCTGAGTAGTGTTGCTAACCATATTCCTCCCTTTATGACCAGAGTGTACTTATCTTCTGATAGCTGCTTCCAGCAGGATAATGTGCCATGTTACAAAGCTCAAATCGTGTCAAACTGGTTTCTTGAATATGGCATTCAGCATGCTGTACTTAAATTGCCTCCACAGTCACCAGATCTCAATTCAATAGAGCAGTTTTGGGATGAAATGGTGATGAAATGGAAACTGAAATTATGCATATGTTTAATAATTAAATACATTAAAAGTTTACAATCAGTGATTGAATTTCAAAAGGTTATAAAGAGAAAAACAGCAAAATATTTAAAGCATTTTAGGATTAGTATATTTATAGCGGTATTGCATTATTTATTTATTTTTTACACAAGATGTGCAGTATCTGTAGTTTTGTCTTCTCTCAGACTCTCCTCACTGTGATCAGTCACTAGTTTTGCCCTTCTTCATATATGAGAAACGACGACTCTTTATTGGAAGTGATTTTATATGGACTCCCTTTTCATGAAAACCTTATCATCACAATGCAGCTGTCACCCATCTTCTAAATAAGCTGCCATCTCCTGATAAACAAAGTAAACATAGGTTTTTTTTTTTAACTGACACAATCCCTACTGAAAAGTCTCTGCTTCAATTTGTGTGACTAAAGTATTATTGCCACACGGCGAGGACAGCAATGTGTTCCAGTCACAGAGATGATTGAGGAATCATTGTCCACCTGAGTATTCAGACTCTGAGTTGATGCCGTCACTCACTGCCTGTCGCTGTCGATTACACATGGGTGTGAAGAAGTGTGAAAATCCAGATGTCCCATGTGGCACTGGTGTGTTTCTTGCGTCCTTGCTCAAAGTCAAGCAAGGAGCTGTCCTCTCTGATGAGATGGACGATACGCTCATATGTTTGGCTGTGTAAAAAATAAATAAATAAATAAAAATATATATATATGAACTCTTGATAAAAATAGATTTTTATAAAGCCATGTGACTCTACAAGTGAGTTGACTGATAATAAATATACATATGTCAATTTTTATGTCCAATTTAAATGGACTCCATGGTGACATCTCACAGGACTAGTGTTTAATAATTTGTTTTTGTTGTACCTGCTATTCCCAGCAGACACCGAAGTGAAGAGTAATGAGAAGGTGAACAAATATTATTTCCACTTGACCCATTTTGGGTGTAACACAGGCATGCACAGGTGCACGTTTGTGTATACACACACACACACACACACACACACACAAAGGCACACACGCAGACATATTTTCTAGAGAATTTATTTTCATTTTCAGATTTTTTTTACTTTTTTATGTTTGGATTAACAGGACTTAGAGGGATTTTAGTCTCTACTCATCTCCATAGATTGAATGAGTCTGCTGTTGTTGGTCTACTAGGATATTGTGTAGGAGCTCAGAGGAAGCGACACACACCCACAGGGCCCATATTACTATTAAAGACAGCCTTAGAAAGAGGGACTGTTTTTGTGTTTGTTTCTCCCAGAGCTAACAGCGTCTTCCTGCAGAACTACATAGGTCAGCAGGGGCTAAAGCCAGCTTTGCATCGAGAAAAGCGCCTCAGGGAAGATGGGAAGCGGGGATATGTTGACACACAATTCAGTTCTCAAATGGAAGTATTCCATGTGGGAAATGCAGAAATGCCAGCACAGCTGGTAATAGGGACCTTGTGCTTTTTTTTACCTATTCATGCACATATAGCAAGCCTTCATATGCAAGGATGGATGAAAAGTGTAACAGAATTCCTCCTGATAGATGTTTAAGTAGGAAGACTTTCAGAGAGACATTCAATTGATTTACAAGCTCAATAGGAAGCTGTAAGCAGTGAAAAGAAAATGTGAATCAGACTCTCGATATCTATCAACACAAGCTGTCCAATTTAAGCAGGAAATAGGTTCACTTGTTTTTGGAGCGACTGAATGTTAAATAAATGACCTCAGTTAAAGAACAGGCTTTAAAACATTGCTGTTTCCCTTAAAGCAACGTAGTTCTTCTATTTGTTCCACAAGATAGCACAAACATATCACAAGGTCAGGGTTAGTATTAGTTTAAATACAAATGTTGAATTTATATTCGTGTGATCCCAGCAAATTAACATGGACTTTGTGAACTACCCTTATTTGTACAGTTTATATTCTAAGAAGGGAGGTATGACATCTTTTTGAACACCTACATTTTTTATGTTATCCGTATTCATGTATCTGTCCTTTGCTTTGATTTGCATGTGATGAAGCAAAACATTAAGACCAACTTTCAAAGACTTCAAAGGGACATTTACAGTATACAGTAGTCAAATATTGTCACATACACTTTGTCTGGTAGTTTAGTTGCCAACTCCTGTGAGCGCTGCATTTTTTTCCTTCTTATTTTTTTAATTATTAAGACTTGTTAGTATATATTCAGCAACACGAGGTATTTATGTACCTCTGTTAAGTGAATCAGCTGATCATATTTAGCTAGAGATGGATATGGAGTAATTCTTCAACAACATTGAATAACAATGTTTCTTGAAGCTCATTTGAGTGAAACTGTTATGATGATTCTTCATTCCTGAGCCTGGTTCTGCTGGATGTTTCTTCCTGTTAAAAGGGAGTTTTTCCCTCCCACTTTCACCAAGTGCTTGCTCATAGAGTGTCATCTGATTGTTGAGGTTTTCTCTGTGTTATTGTAGGGTCTTTACCTTACAATATAAAGTGCCTTAAGGTGTTGTTGTAATTTAGTCATATGTAAATAATAACAGAATTTACAGTATTAACGTTAATCATTAATACATCAGTCTGGTACATGCAGCATTTGGCTCTTATTTGCACCATGCTTGTCATGGTCTAATACAACCAGGGAAATTAAAGTTAATATCATCTGTCTATAACTGGTATAGCAACATTTCATTTCATAAATTGACAACTGACCATATATATATATGGACCTGTAATCCATTTTCACAGTGATATGTACAACGTAAGAACCGTAAACCAGAGACTGAAGAGTGGCTTGAAATGTGGTTTACATCATTATTGATTAGGTGTTAGATATCTTCCGGTTGGATGGTGGGTGGAGGGAGAAGTGACAGTATGCCACTGTGGACATCAGTCCTGGAAGACTATCACTGTTCTCCAGAATGATCCTGATAACATCTGTGTACTTCTCCGGCCTAGCACACATCATGACCTTCTGTCAGATCACCAGCCTAATCATCCAGTCCTCCTCCCTTCAGCCCTCCAGCTCCAGGTCCCGTGAGGGCACTTCCACCATGCTGAAGAGAAAACGGTGTAAAGCACTTTCCATTTGTCGCTGTACAGGGAAGAGGTGATTCGTCCTCGGGGAGGTCCTCTCAGTGAAATGGTCAATAATATCTGCAGTTTGTGCTGTAGACATTCAGCCTTTGTAATCTTCGAACTAATCATACAGTTGGGAGCTGAATCTACAGAAACTTCACTGAAATGTTGAATTTTCTTTTTATCCCCAGTCCCCAACTGCTAAAAGCAAAAAAGCTTAGATTTCAAAGTTTTGAGAACCATTCATGTGACTGTTTTGATATCCCAAAGAAGGCATATCACTCTCACACTAAAGCATACCAAGAGTCCATTGTGTGAGAACAGCCTAGAGCTGTGAGTGGGATGTGTCCCCATGGCTCCCTCTCTGTTCTCAAACACTGTTGATTTATTGGACTTATATTGTTAGATACTAAGTATACTGACTCATTTTTTGAAGCAGGCCGGCATTTACCCATGAAGAAAAAGGTCTGTGGGTTATTTCTGTTACTATAGCAGCGAGCCAGACAGAATCTGTAAGATCTCTCTTCACTTATCCCTTTAGTTCTTTTCAGTCATTTTACCAGCGGTAACATTAGTAGCTCTATAAATGTTATCTATGTTAGCATAATGATGCTCTAAAGTGTCTCGTTTGGGTACCAGGCTGCACTTTTACTTCTACCTAACACGTGCTCTTTATATTAAATACATGGAAAAAAATATTTATTAATTTTCTTTTACACGCACGTTATCATCATGGAAGTTTATGTACAAAACAAATTTAATTGTTGATCACTTTCTGGCTTTTTCCAGAGCTTTCAAGTTTTTTCTTAGATAGCGATGCATCCATTTCAGTTTTTATTTTTGTGTTACAGGTTTTTGTTCTAAGAAGTCTCTTTGACATCATACATGATCATTTTTGTTAATTTTTGTTAACAGAAATATTCTCATATTTTCCCCAATAAAAGACGGATTATTCCTTCATGCCTAGCTTGACCCTCTATCACTAGCAAAATGTTCCAGGTTTTACGGTAGAGTTTTCATATGAAAAATAACATCTAAGTTATAGTGAATTTCATCATGTCTTACATCATTTAACATGATTTGCATGTATGTGTTATTTTCCATTAATTAAGTCAGTCAGTTAATTCCATCAAATGCTAAATGGGGGTTTCTAGAGTGTTAGTGTTTTAGTTAGTTAGTTTTTTAACATACCCCTGAGTAAATTGAAACTTAACTGAGGAAATTTGACTTTAGAGTACTGAAAAATATAAATGAAGACATGGCTGATTACTGACTTCCCCATAATGTAAATGCTAGTTAGCATTTTAAGGCTAGTTAGACTACAAAGAAAGTCATGCAATCTGTGAATATATTTATTTTGTTAAACGTAAGAAATATCTGATATGTGTTTACATGACACTTGTGTCACATTGCTACCAAACAGACTAATCAGTTACAATCTGCATTATGACAAAGTCTAGTTATATTTCCAGAGTGGTGAATGCAAAGCTGCAGGACAGGCTAATTAAATTGTTAAATAAGCTGATTAAACCTACAGCAAATAGAGTTTATTCAGTTGTCATTGAGGGAAAAACAAAATCTTAATTTCCTGTTGAGAAAATGTATTCTAATAGAGACAAAAGTGAAATTAGATTGAAAACTTGCCCGAAAACTACAAAGTGGACCTTTGTGTTTTTTCGTGAAAATAAATTAAATCTAAATAAAAGCACAAACAAATGAAAAAAACAAAAACAAAACCACTGATTATAAAGTATAAAACTGCATTTAATTTGTAACTTAATTTTTCATCTTTGCAACACAACAGGAAATAACATTAGCAATACATATAGGTTGTTAAAATAAAAAAGCTAGCAGGAGAAAACACTTCAGACACAATTTAAAACCACAGGTGCTGTGAAATGTAATTCAAGCAACCTCTCTGAAAGAGGAACTCAGTCTAACCACTCATGGCTCACTAAAAGATGGAGGAGAGCCAGAAAAATAGCAGATGTCTTGCTAAATGAAAAGTGTTTCACCTCCTCTCACTGCACCCTGTCTAGAACAGACTATCACAAAAGCAGCATTAGTGGTGCTGAAACTTTTGGCTTACCTTCCTGTTACAGCATCCATTTGTTGATCTGAAAAAACACCTTTGTTCAGCCAGAGAACTCCTGCATCATTAATGATAGTCACCGTTGTAATGACAGCAAATCATTAAACTGTCCAATCTTGCCATGTCGCCCTTAAATTATAGTGGCGAGAGTCAGCTCTAAAGTTGAGGAAAGTATGGAAGAAAATAACTTTTGATTTGGCTGTCTGAACCAAGTGACAACTGTCGCTGCATATCTTCTAATGACTGCCAGATGTTGACTGCAAGAAAGCTGTAGAGATGTCAAATGAAAAAATGTCCTCGGAAATAAAAAGTCAAAAACTAAAATAAAGAATATGCAGGTCTCTCTATCTGTGTGTAGCGTATGCATAGTCAGTGCTTTAATATGGTGTTTTGTGTGTGCAGCACATGAATATTTTCATTACTGATTAGTCTGTTTACCAGGCAGACTGTAATTTTAAGGTTTAAGAAGATCCATCCACAATCCAAAGATTTGCTGTGCATACAAGGCAGATAAAAACAGCGGATACTCACATCTGCGAAACTAAATACCAAATGATGTTTGGGACTGTTGATAAGATTTTTTTTGGGATAGAGTACGAACGATTGTCTGGTTATTTGGCTGTCAGTCAATTAACTGACTATAAAACATTTAAGTAAGAAATTAGGGAAAGTACATATATTTTGAAGTATTTAGCAGTACACCAGAAGGCTCTGTCTTTCAAAAAATTGCAGAGATGCCACTAAGTAGCCAAATCCAGGATTCAAAATCCATAAAGACTCTCACAATCCATGATTTCTCACAGTCTGCTGTTTGAATACATTTAGCTACATTGTTATGTATGGAAGTCACAAACAGAAATATTTGCAGCTCAGCTGCTTGATTATGTGTGGGCACTTCAGTTAACTAGACAGCTGGAGAGCTGGAGAGCACAAATACTAAATTATCAATTGGGCTAACTGCTTATTGAAAAATCATATTATTTGCATTAACGCTCCCTTGGACATAGATCCCACTGCTCGCCTCTAGCTTGTTTCATGTTTGACTTGAGACAGAAGAAGGAACAGTTGTAGAAACTGAGAAAAGTGTAACAGACATTAATTATGACAACAATCGGCCACAGAGGAGCACACATAACCAGAAGGGTTTCGTGGACTGTAGAATAGTTTTTTCAGCACAAAAGCCTTTCATGATGTGCAGAAAAACCCAAATAGCACTGAAGTTCAAAGGCAGTATTTCAATGAGTTTGGACAGCACCTGTACAAAAGTGTTGCTCGGTTTGCTGGGCAGATCTCTGAAGCAGGAAATGAAACGGTTGTCAAAACAAAGTTTTCCAGAAGAAGCACGCTTGATTGGAAAGGAATTCAGGACAGAAAAACAAATGTAGTTCAACACACACACACGCTCACACATCCAGTCATATACATGCGATCAGACAGGCAACCATACAATTACACATCTGATGAATCCAGTGATGGTGCTTCGTAAATTGGCTTTTCTTGACAAAAACCTTGGGATAGCTCTGACCTATACTGTCCAAAGCAAACTATTATGAACACTGTGCTGTGGCACCAGCCTTATTTAGTTCACCTTTCCACCATGTCTCAAAGGCCAAGTCATGTCCCTGGGGAATGAAAAAAAAGTGCTCCAAAATGCATCATTTAAGAGCATCCTTTTGGAAAGCAATTTTCTCAGCCCTAGTGACACATGGTTCAGACTACGGTTATGTCCCAAACAACCGAGCTCACAGGCACTGCTGAAATTTATAACAGCTCTAGAAAACCACAGGCTTTCTTTAAAAATCCCGGTACTTCAAAAATCACATATTCAATCACACTAGGAGGCTATGGTGAGAGTCTTTTTTTTTATAGTGCACAGCAGTGAACACAACACAGCAGACACCAAGGAAGAGACTGATGGAAATGATAAAGATTTTTTTTTAATAAGACAAGAAAAATTTAAAAAAAAGAGGTGTTGTGTGTGTGGGGGGGGTTGACATATATGAGTCAAATTTTCGATATAACTTATTCTATCAATTATTATGAATTCTGGTTTGAGTCTGAGCTAAGACTACATGTGCACTACATTAAGATCTGTTGTGCTACTAATCAATAAGCACATCTGAGGATCAACAAATACTTCTAAAATATATCAATTTTGAATATTTCTTACATAGCAAATAATATTCAACACTGTCACATTCCTTCATTTAAAATGGGATGATTTACAGATTTACATTTGATTTATATTACTCCTGTTATTTACTTTTAACAGAATAGACTATGGTCTAAGAGGTCACATGTACAGCCACTTAAGAAAACACCAGATAAAAGAGAAATGCTGTAAAAGCACAAAAAACACAATGGAAATAGAAGAAAGCTCACACACACACAAACAAGACTCACAAAACACAAAATAAGCATTTTTGGAGAGACAACAAACTGACAGACCAGCGGCAGAAGTGACAAGCTAACAGTGAAGGGCTAATTGCATTTTACAGTATTATATGAATTTATATGATTAAACGCTCATTAAATCTAATCTTTTTGCCCCTCAAAGCACAGATGAATCCTCCGCTTCATTTAAATGCATCTCTGTGCAAACCCCCACGTGTTTGGTTTCTGTCACCTCAGCAGCTGTGCCTTTGCATTGCTGCCTCCCCAAAAACACTTCTGTTGTGTTTCATGAGATTTTGGTTTTTCCTGTTTTTTCCTGTGTTTTATTCAACTTTTGTTGTGTCTTATGTGCTTTTCTATTTGCTGCTGTTTTCTTAAGTTGCAGTGCATTTCACCTCTTAGGGCCATCGTGCTAAACAATTAACCAATTAGCTGGCTAATTAGTGACTGCTTAAACAGTTTGGGGAAATTATGTGAAATGATTAATTCCTTAGTCTCCTCAACAGTCTCCTTAACAGTGCAGTCATTGATTTAATCACTAAACTGGTTGCTGTGAATTGCTATATTTATTCACTGAAGTGACAGCATTGGCATTGTTAACTAGGGCAGTTGCAGTACTCTTCACCCCACAGAGGTCTGAAAAGCACGTTCCCAGACATGGAGGTGCTGATCTTCATCTCAGCCGTGTCAAACTAAAGCTTAACACCACTCCAGTGCACACGGAGAACTCACGGTCCATAGAAGCCAAATGAAGAACATCATCTCTGTGTGCAACTGCCTCAAGTGAAGAAATTCAAACCTTTCTGCTACTTATTCACAAGTCATGATAAAAAAAGGACCATGAGATTGAGTAGCAGTTGGGGGCGTCTGTTGCAAGTTGTATATCAAGTTGAGTTGACAGAGCTTAGCTATCAGCAAAACTCTCAATTTGCTGTGGTAAATCTGTGGTCAGCTTCCATGAAATCCTTCAAACTACATCACTCAAGTCTGAACAGGTACTATAAAATTAAACAATTTCAAAACTCTCAAATTGCTTCTATTGAAAAAACAAACAAACAAACGAACAAAAAAAGCAATCTAAAAATCGAAAGTACTTGGACCTGAAATGGCATTTTATTATATGCAATAAAACCTTGACAACTGTAGAGCCTATAATTAAATGAAATTCTAAAGGATTTAAATGTATGATAAATAACAGAGAAGTAAAATCAGTAAAAGATTTATTTAACTTATGTAACTTGTCTCTAATTAATTAATTAATTAATTTAATGATTGTCTGGAAAGCTAAAATAATCGTTTCTCTTCTTTTGTCCAATTGTAATTTTTTCTTCTATTCTAATAAACACAAACTCTGTTCCCCTCTCCTACCACATGTAACATACAATTAGATGAGGACTTGACAGTGAGTGAGTTGTTTATTCCTCTATTCCTTTGTGACTTGTAATTGTTGATATCTTTCCTGAAAAGCTGTTTTCGAAAGGTTTGCTCAAATAATTGTGTTATGTCATAAATAAATCAAGCCATCTAGCTTTGCAAAGGATCCGTTCTGACGGCATGTCTGCAGATAAAGATATGTGCCAGAAATGCTGAAATGCCTCCATGTTTATACGTCCTGGAGAACAAAAACCATAAGAGCCAAAGCTGAAAAAATATGTTTGGCTCGAGCTGTTTCAGCAGTAATTTAGGCCAGCCCAAGCTCTTTCCAGCAGCTTTACTGCATGTCCAACAGGACCACTGAGATTCTGCTTCGAGGTCAGTCTGTAATGCAAACTGACCAGCATTGCTGAGGGGTTCACATTTAGGATCAAACCATTTTACCAAGGTGCACCTAGGTTAGCTCAAAGAGAAGACAGTGAGACCTGGTAATCCTCGAAAGCTCCTGCTGGCACCCACGTCCACAATCGACCGTATTGGGGTTTATCTTGCTAAACAAGTGAATGGCAGAGATAGGATTTGCTTTGTTGAGTATCGTCTGTGCCAGCTCGACCTTTCGTGAGCAAAATGTGTATCTCATTAGAAATGCATTCAACAAACTAACACAACAGCACACTGATGTCCATAAAGGAAGTCAAATGCCATGCATGTAAATTGTCTGCTCTTCCATACAGTTAATCAGTGTTGTCATACTTTCTCTGGAGTTTTAGAATAGAATAGAATAGAATTCAACTTTATTGTCATTGCACATGTCACAGGTACAGGGCAACGAAATGCAGTTTGCATCCATCCAGAAGTGCTTTAGCTGTGATATAGATATATTACAATATATATTAGCAATAATATAGATATGTAAGTATATTACAGAAATGGGTCTATTATGGTATGTTAGCTCCTTGTATGAGGCAGAATACAACAGCTTTTCAGCGATTTCCCATTATTCAGCACTTTAACCACAAAAGAGCTCATTGCTCCAGCTCTGATACATGCAACAATGTAAAGATGTATATGATAGGAAAAGTGGATAACATTGTTCTCAAGATTGCAACAGAATTTGAGATTCAGTGACTACGTTAAGGATTTCCCTTAGGTATTTGAGACCCATGTGGTCTGCTAGAGGTCCCATTTGAGAAATGTATCATACAAACCAACAGCGCCATGAAAGAACATAATTCATTCATCAAAATAATTAAATAATCAATGCGCTTTTAAATACTAAATCAAATGTGAAATGATTTCTTGTTGGTAAACAGGGGAAATGCCACTGCTGCTGAGCTCTGTTTTTTACAGACAGGTGCATGGAGCACTCTTGAATCCTCTCTGATGGAAAACAGAATCTACGCAAACATGCTTACAGAGATTATATTTACAATACACAGTGGATTGGCAACTGTCAACCTGGAGATAATTACAGATGCAAATCAAATACTTAACACATCTGCTTTGCAAGGTTGCTCAGATTACTTACAGGTGTTGAATCCAATCCTCTCTCTCTCTCTCTCTCTGCTTTTAAGAGAGGACCTGTAACAAGGGCTTAGAAAGACTGCTGTGTCTGATGCAAAAGAGAGTGAAATAAATTTTATTCTTTTGCACTGTAAGAGGATTCACTATAATTTAAAGTTTAATCCATTTAACCTAAATGTGTGTTTAGAGTCTGGTACATCCTGAACCCTCTATAACTGCTTAGAAATACACTTTTAGCTTGGTAAGGACTTTTTCAGATTTGAGCTACTGACAAATTTAAAAGTTCCACTATAGAATAGATGCCTAAATGTGTTTCTCTGTATGTTACTGGAGTTATATTACTATTATTATTGTTGTTTTAAGAAATCTTACAGGTACTTTCATACATAGGGAGTGTGACAAAGTGGAGGAGCAGTTGTAAAGCTCTCCATTTGTCCCATATGTGTTTACCTTTTTTTGCACATTGTACACATTATTCTGTTTCTATGTATTTGCTATGATTTGCTATTTGTCAAGTAACATTGCTTCACTCACTATCCCGGGTTTGTTTGTGTAAGCGTTCTGTTGCCGGCAAATCAAACATTCTGCAAATTAAGACAAATACTTAGTTATGTTTCTTTATATTTTATTATGTTACAGATTAAGTCATTTGTTCATACTTTGTTTGTCTTTTCAGTCTTCATGAGGGTCAGGTGTGGGGAAACGCCCGCCTAGCATTTCCTCATTTTAAAATCCTGATGATGTCAAACATGACATCAGCAGGTCAAACCAAGTGGAGGGGTTTCTTTTTCCATAGAGATGCTTCCTTCCTTTTGTTTGTGTTAAGGTTTAAAGGAATTTGTTGAATGTTTTTCTTTTTGTTAATACCGCCATTTAGTTGTGTAAATGTGCATATTAGAGGTGTGAAGAGGTTTTGTGTTTTTAAATCATCTGTGTAGCGTTTTAGATCCCTCAGTTTGAGTGAGTGGTACTGGCTGGGCAATTGGAGGGGAATTGATGGCCCTATTTAAAGCCAGTTTCTACCAGATGCAGGAGAGGAGAGGTGAGCTGTGTTACCAGAGCCATGTTATGTTGAGTTTTGTTAATAGAGTTTATTTGGGGGGAAGTTTTGTTAAGTTACATTAAATTAAGTTCACTGTAAATAAATTGCTCACCTTTGGAAACCTGAAATGTCTGCATAGTCTGCTTCCCTACCACCTTCCTTGACGTTCGAGTCTGACTACCTCACAGGGAGATAATTACTTGCGATCTAGAATATAATAACAAAGTAGTTCAACGCTAAACTGAGACTTTATTTTAATGAATGAAGCACTGCCGCTATGAAATGATCATGGTTGTTACAGTTTTCAGTCCTGCCCAATCTGATTCAGTGCCTGAAAATGAGTGACAGTAATAATACACTCATAGTATAAAGAAACTGCACCATCTTTGAACTATAAGGATATAAAACTATAATAATAAAAATGATCTACTCATTATGAGGCATTAAAATTAGGTAAATAAAATGACAGATAAACAACAGCAAATGAGATTATTTATTTAACAAAAACCAAACCAAAATGCTGAAGCAGTGAATGAAACGTTAAGTACACCCCATGATTTAAATAGGTCTAACTTCTCTACACTCAAGTTATTGTTTTCTGGATGACTTTATCAGTATCTCACTTTATTGTGTCTTCTTTATAACATTGCTAAAGTCCATTGTTGGAAGCACTCATTCATACACAGCACTCTCAAGGTCCTGGTTTAGACGTCTGGACATTGACATCACCCATTGCAGTAGCTTGATTTTCTTTTTCAATTCAGCTCCTGCTGTAGAGGCCTGGGCTTGCACCCAGACTCGTGTCTATGGAAGGGTTTACAGCAAAGAGAATTTGGTTCAAATTACTGGAAGATCTGAAATTTGCTTTGATATAAATAAACAAATTTAAGTCACAAACATCTTGTGTATTAACTAGGCCAAATATAACCTGGACACAGCTACAATTTCACTAAAATGTAGTTAGTAGTCTTTTTCCTATAAAAACATACAGTTGATGGTAAATGGATGCAATGAGTAAGACTGAATATTGAAATTTTCAGAAATAAGAATATAAATAAATAATTTGGAGCAACTTTTTTTTTACCCACTTTCTTGTAAGTCTGTGTCTTTAAAAGAATTGTTTAAAAAGAGGACATAGGTGTCCGTATATCTAAATTTATAAAGCAGAGGTTTGTGAGAAGCCATACGTAAAAGAAAGTAAAGTGTAAGTTTGTGAACCTTGCCAAAAGGAATTCACATCTGACACATGAGCAATAGCCAGACCATACAGCTGGAATAAAACTTGCCAGCTGCTGTCGACGAGGTAAAAATATGAAATTGGCCTTGTCTTATCTCACACCAACAGTGTGAACACAAGGCTACATCTCACCTAACTCATACATCCCTGTGATTGTTGCAATATCGGCGAGTTTCTACCCCACCAATTCTGACTGTTCTGTACTGGCTCTGCATCATGGGCTGACTGAGTCATCTTGAAACAAATGCAGAAAAATAAGCTTTTCCTGAAGGGCAGAAGAAACTGTTTATCCTCCAGGCATTCTTCCACTGAGATAACAAGAGCTGAGTTTTTAGGATGCAGGAATATTATACAGCGGGAATCCAGTTAAGGTACAGACATCTGCGGTGAAAGCTGTGTGTGCTGTACTGCTTAATCCTGAAGAGATAGCTTCATTAATTGTGTTCATCCCCCTCTCTGTTGCACCAGCCAAATGCAGGATGGTTGAATAAGTAATGGGAGTAGAACTGCTGAGTGACAGGATTTTAACCTCACCTGTCTTCACGCTGGGTGTGCTGAGAGGCCTTTGAATGGATAAGTCCTATCAATCAGCAGCTTCGACTACTGACAACATGTTGTGCTGCTCTAAATGGGAAATTGTCAAGATAGGGTTTGTAGGCAATCTGGGTTCCAAGCGTTTGCTTGGAATGAGAAAAAATATCATTAATATTGCAAAAAACAATGAATATGCTGGTTACAAATGGTAAATTGGAGCATGTATAATATGATTTTATAATGAAAGGTTAAATGACTATTGCTCATATGCAATAACTGCCAAGTGTTAGTTCAATGCATGGGAGCTGGCAGATAACCTAAGACACCGATTTTTTTTTCTTTGTCGGTAATGGATGAGGGCAAAAGCTGTAATTTGTTAGCAGCATGGATTATTAGATTCATTATCATGAAAATGTAAAGCAGAAAGATTGATAGGTAATTGATATGTTTGCCCTTTTAGATAACTTGACAAGTCAGTGACCAGAAAAGAAATGCATATTGTGCTAACCCGGTTAATTTGTAATGCAGCAATTAGTGTGAATACTTTTAGGCTAACATACAGTTATTGAGGTAAACAAATAGGTGTTAACCCTGATAATTACATCACTTACTGACAAATATTTGCTTGCATAGTAACCTGCACGAGACAGTAATTATAGCCGGAGGCTATTCTAAACTATAATTTCTCTAGAATTTCTCATCTTGTGGTTTGCTACAGTGAAAGTTGGCAGTGTAGCCAGAGGCTGTGTGCCATGCCAAGTTGGAAAATCCTGCCAATTCTGAAATCCTAGAAATCTCAGGTCTAAAGGTTAGAAATGTGGGCCTGAAATGAGCAGATCATTCTCTAGCTTTGCTACAGGATGCAAAACTGAGAAAGTGACTGAAATCTTCAGTTACTCCTCAAAGTAAAGTAAAACGCCCTTTAGCAAGGCACTGAATTGGGAAAATATAGTAAATATTCTCACAGGAATACATTTAATCAAATGATATTCACTGTATTCAGATGCTTTATCATCATGTACTTGCCTTACAATTATAAATGTGTTGTAGAAAGTGAAATCCTGTTTTTCACAGCATGACTTGCAGCAGCTCTCAGAAAAGAAAGGGCATGAACACGACCATGTAAGACAGATCGATAGTTTAAAGTGACTGAGAATAGAAAAAAAAATACAGGTCACGGCCGCCTGTTACTCAAAACACAACATCTTGTTTAGCTGCAGTGCATTGTGAGCTATTGAAGCTGCTGTCAGATGATGATATTTTTTTAGCTGAACATTGATTGTTTTTGAAGAAAAACATCCCAAATCCATAAGAGCCTTCTCGTTGGCTTCTCAATGAGAAAAAAAGAAACCAATAACTTCATAACTTAAAATAGCCCAGATGCCATCTGTAGTTGTTAATTATTGCATTGTCTAATCTGTGTTTGTCACATTATGTGGAGTAATTTGTATATTTTACATAAAGTAGAATGAAAAATCATTAGTGCAAAGTGGACATGTGATTTCTGCTGCCACCTACATGCTATTAAAGTTTAATGAACTCATTATGGCGGCATCTATCTACTGGATACTGGAACCCTTGATGACCCTTGAAAGTATTGAATGCTTAGCTATGCCTAAAATATATTCAGGTCATTTCAGATTATTGATAACCTGAAAGGAAATTTTTCGATTGATGGAGGCATGGCACTGATGTTCTTTGAGGGGAGTGAGCCAATGAATAAAACAGGAATGCTGAGACAAAGAGCTTCTCGCGATCATCAATAAACCCGACAGTGACCGCGGCAGCTCTGACCAAACATTTCAGCCTACCTAAACTGTTATCTCCAGGCTAAAACATCTACTCGAAGACGTCCTTTGCCCCCACCTCCCAACCCCATTCAAAGTCAATTAATATTGATTGTGCATTTGAGCAAGCATGTGTATCTCCTCAGGTGGAACCGAATTACTTTGAAACACCTCAGGAGGGCTCCGCTTCTGGGAGAATGCTGAAAACCATTAGCTGACTGGACTGAGAAAATAAAACTGAATTAAAGCAAATAAAGAATAATAAAAAGCCTGCTGTTTCAAGCAGAGGAGAATCAGTCAAGAGTAGCCGCAAATGCCTGCAGTAATGTAAAACACCAGAGCAATGTTTATGTTGGATTAGCCTCTGTTGCTTTCAGTTCAGAAACGTGCACAACCCATGGAAAGGAAAGTGTCAGCTCCTCAAACACAGACAGATGCCTGTTAATGTTTGGGTGTTTATGTGTGCATTTGCTCCAAACACCACATTAAGTATATTTTACTTTCCATGTACCTCTCTGTAACTGTAATTGTAGAAGTGTTACAACTAAAGAAAAACAGTTTGTGCACCCTTTTAGATTCTTAGATGAACTAATTTGTCATCTGATTTTAACATCCCATTATAAAAAGAGAGGACAACTAAATAAAAGAACAAAAAAGTATGAAAATGACTCTGAGCACACAAGTTGCTCTGCCAAGTCTCATTAGTTTAACTGGGTTCTGAAAATCTGATTAAATTGTAGGTCTTCTGAAAACGTCAAAGGGTTCACAAACATTTATAGACCTTGATATATATGAATATGAATGATATATATATATATGAATTCCTGAACAATACAGGAATTCAACCAACACAAAGCTACATAGAAATAGAAATGCTTCCATGCATGCTTTCATAGAATAATGTAACAGAGCTCAAAACCTGATACACTATGCGTAGGTAGTTTAAAGGTTGTCTTGAACTGGAAAGGCAATAAACAGAGACAAACTCACCAGCACAAACAAGTAGTTTTTGTTTTTAGTTGTTCAAAAGCTAAAGCGCCTGTGTACCACCAGGTTGGTACAATGCCGGGGTCTTCACAAGCATAAGGCACTCGAGTATTAATTAACACTCTTGTATATCCCATGTAATAGCGAGCTATTAAATTGTGTAACTGCTATCCAGATTGTTTGGATTTCTTTTGTACTGTGACTATACACGGTACTCGGTGTTAACTAACGGGGTAAAGGATAATTGCATTCAGTACAGAAACTCTATGTAGCGTGTATGGAGGTAAGTCGGTGTGAATTCTATGTCCATAAGGTTTTTTCACAGTTTGAAGGCATTATTGGCTATTCTTATATGCTTGTAGTTCACTTACTGGTATGCAGAAGGAACTGAAATGGTCAGAATTGGTTACCTTGGGAGAGTTTAAGTCTGTCTTAAAGGAATGAGAGAATAACTCTTTTACTCAGTGTAATTGTTTTTAATGTACTTTGAATTTGATCTGTTATTGTATATTTTTCACATGTTTGTGCGAGATATTGTATTTGTTTTAAATGTTATATACTTATGTGGTACATGTATTTTGACTTTTGTTGCCATGATGCCAGGTCTCTTGGAAATAAGATTTTTAATCTCAATGAGATTTTTACCTGGATAAATAGAGGACTAATAATAAATAAATAAATGCACTGGTATATTCTGGTATAGTAACTGCATGGTTTTACTTCAACTAGTACAGCTAGTACAGTCCCCTAATATAATTCATCTAACAATCGAGTAGACCATCTGCAATCAAATCAGCTTGAAAGAGGCTATTAAACATTTCCTGATTAAAAAACACAGTTGTGATCACCTTGGATTCTACTGTGTCATTGCTGTGTACTGTCACTCTTTTCAGTTTATATTTTCTGAAATAAATCTTTAGAGAAAAAGGTTATCAATTTTGTATATTTTAATTAAAAACCCTATAGTCTTCCTTCCTACATTCATAGAATACAGTTTCCCATGTGCAAATTATCACAAAAATTTCAAAAAGGGACGTGTCACATGACATGATAGATTTTCAAGCATTTGACCTCATCTTTCACTTTATTTCTCAACCTGAAATTTTCTGAAAATAGAAACAAGATATCAATAATTTGCAGTCAGTGGGTGACAGAAAGAAAAACATCACAGTTTTGTGCAAACTGCCTGCTGTGAGTGTCATCGTTAGCAGATCTGCTCAAGGTCTGACAAGAGGGGAGGTCAATTGACAAATCAGATCTGTGATTATCACTGTAATTCAGGCGCGCTAAAAGTGGATAATCCAGGTCAAATATCATTCTCACTTGTCAGAAGTTGACAATGATCACATATGCATTAATGCCAACCCACGCATATCAAATGGGACATCTTGAGGAACGATTTGACCACTCGTTTCAAGAGGCTGATAATCAGACAGAAATCTTCCTGGCAGAATCAAACAGTGCACTAGAGATAAATCAGACACACTTTCAGATTTATTGTTAATGCAATCAAAAGGCTCTCTTTGAACAGATTCTCAAATCAACATTTGGTGAGGAGAAGGAAATCAAATGTGCTTTCGTTAAAGTGTTACCAGACAAAGGAGATGGTGTGCTGAGATGTGCAGAAAAGGAACCGAACTCTGAAAGCTTTAACTGATTGGTTATTTCAACAGAACTCTGCAGCTCTACAGGCAGATGATAAGCTCTCTTTGATCAGAGGAGCATTGTTGTATATGGTGATCATCTGCATGTGTGTATTTTCAGACGTGGAGGTGTGTGTGTGTGTGTGTGTGTGTGTGTGTGTGTGTGTGTGTGTGTGTGTGTGTGTGCTAACAACAGTGTCTAATGAATATTCAAGGGAGATATTCTGCAGAAGTGTCCCTCAGGAGCCGTCGGCTTGTTGTTGCACACATGGGAGGCTTGCAATACACCTACTATCACAAATGTTTGAAATACTATTGGTGCTTTAAGCTATGCGAAGGCCTTTTAAAGATAAATCTCGGTCATTCAGTATGAAGGGATTACAAACAGGACAGGAGGAGACATAGTGGTACAGAGTTTAATTTCATTATTGTTTATAAATGTAAAAGTTTATTACAAGTTTGATTTGGTTTAAATGACAGAAACAGAAAAAACATCCCTCTCTCCTCTGCTTAAAAAAATGGAAAATTGTTTCTATCTGGATTTTCTAATTAAAGAAAATTACGAGTTAAATGTTGTTTTGCTGCTTTATTTACTTAACTGCTTTACTAAACCATCCTACGCCCATTTTTCCCCCCCCTCATCCCTTAGGGGGGAAGCAACGACAGTAGATTTATCTTCTGTATGCAGCTTCGTCTTCTTTTTTGGAGGCAATAATTAATCCCTCATTTATAGAAAAAAAAATATATAAATAAATAAAGCTGCACGGAGATAAGGGACTGTGGTCTGGGAGTCATTTGGTATAACCTCTGCATCACACAGCCTAAAGCCTATTTGTTGTGTCATGTGCAGTTGCTCTCACTCAAGCTGGCAGAGCAACACAGGATTGTCACAGCTTTGTTTTCCCTGTACAAACGCTCTCTGCAGAGGGTCTGCACACATACTAAACCACCTTTTATCTATTAAATCCATTCAAATCATATTCCAGAGCTGTAAAACTTCCATATTTCAATCACTGACATCATTTTGGCTTTACTTTTCTATTCATTAATACTTTTTGGTAGCCATTTAAAAAAAATAAAATAAAACCTTGTGTGACTTCTTAGTCTTGCGACTGCGTGGCCTACTAAAAGTCCTTTCCAAACAGTGTCGTATCTCCACTCGACCAAGACCTTCCATCTCTACTTATAATGTGCATTTAATAAGAATTAAATTGGCAAGTGGATAGATGTGTTTTGAGCTGTGTGATAATGACAGTTTGGCTTTTCATGGGTTTGATATGTGGATGACAGCCGCCTGTAAGGCCTAATGGAGCCGTTCCACCAGCATCTGTTAAGAATGCTTCATTGAGTTTACAATTAGTAAAGGCCACGGTTCACTGCCAAGCTCTGTGACCACTCAGAGTGGGCAAATCCAAAAGATTCACTTTAACACTTTTATCACAGAATGGAAGGAAGAGCTGGAATTATATTCTGTGGGCCAAAGACTAATGTGTAACTTCTGTCAGGTATACCGGTCTAGCACGATCTCTAAATGTAGCAAAATGATGTCAACAACTGACATAAAAAGCCTAAAATGTTTTATATTTGCAAATGCTTTCTGCCTTTCTTACACTGGTTTTGAGGTAAAAGCTGAAAGTGATGTTTGGGAAAGGCATATTTTTTGTTTATTTTATTTACTTATTTTTTCCCTTTATGTCCATTCAGTTACTACTTCTTTACCATAAAGTGCTTTGCAAGAATCTTAAGCTATAACACATGTTTTTTTTAATATATTTTGTAAGTAATAAAAAGCATAGTATAGTTGCAGCGATTTATCCAGTACAATGCAAAAATAATAATGCAATAGTTTGCATAATTCTAATGACCTTGAAAGTCATTATTTGGTTTAACCACCTTTAGTCCTCAACACAGCCTGAATTCTCCTAGGCAAGCTTTCTAGTCTGAAGTCTTCAGAAATAGTTCTCCTGTTTTCTTGAAGGACATTTCAAAGCTCTTCTTTGGATGTTGGATGGTTTTGTTTTGTTGACATGATCTGACCTTGCTTCAATAATGTGCTCTGGGGAGGCTTTTCCACAACTGATTGTGTTCTTCTATCGAGATATGGTTTTACCTGGCAGCGTAAGTCACCGCAAGTCAGATGGTTTTCAAATGGTATTGCATGGTGAAGGAAAATCTGCCAGTACTTTTCAACATTCATAATTCCATCGATTTCTACAAGATCTCCAGTACGACTGAAACGTGCCCCCTAACCATCACAGAACCTCCATTGTGTTTTACATATGGTTACAAACACTCACTGTTGTACTGACCTGACCTTCTGATCTTCTTGGGGGATTCTCTTCACATTTTGATTCCTTAATCCTTAAAACCTGTTGCCACTTATTTTTAGTTCAGCTCTTGCATAATTTGTCATATCTCTTTTCTCCACGTTTGCCTTCCTTAAGAATGGTTTCTAAACACCCACCCTTACACTAAGACCATTTCTGATGAGGCTTTGGTGAGCATTAGATGAACACGCTGAAGTGGTGGGTGCATCTCTCAGGTCCTGTGTCAGGTCTTCAATGAATTGTTTTTTTTCCTATTTCTTAAGGACATGTCTGCCAGATAGCGTTCGTATGCAGTTTTTTTAGGTCTAACTCTTTTTCTTTTGTTTTCCACTTTTCCAGTTTCTGCAGGTTCTTTAAGGATTCACTGCACACCGTGCTCAGATATGCCAAGTTTTCATTTAATAGCACCTTGGGAATCACCTTTTTAGTTCAACAATGCTATTTTATGCCTGTCATAAAATGTCAAAATGTTTTATCTTATCTTATCTAAAATGGGAAATAGGAATGTGTGTTTTAGCAGCAGGCTACTAAGAAAGAAGTTTGTTTTTTTTGTTCTTTGCTTCTTTGCTAAGTTGTCTATTGTGTGGAGACATACCATGTAAACATACCTTTACATATGCTTACATGTAAATGATTCATATGTCATCATTAGGTGGCTTAACAAAAATAATACAAAGATGGGACAAAAAAAACCAATAAAAGCCGCCAAAATTTGACTTCCACAAAACCTGAGTACTCTCTTTTTTTTTTAGGGATGTGAGTAATTTAAACATTGTTGCTCTTGCTAGTCGGTGCCAGAAATACTAGTTGGTTCAAAATAATATTATTATTTTATTGATGTATAATAGCAGTTGCTGGTTCAACGAGCAGCCACTAATGGACCACTCTTTTGCTTAGGAGGGAGGTTGTAAACAAAACAGGTGGAAAGTGAACAGATAACAGTCATGATAACTGGAGTGGTCCTGCTGTATTTTGATGTAAAAAAATAATAACTAGTGTACATTGACTGTGTCGCAAAGAACTGAAATATGATCAAGCAACTGAAGAGATAACGTCATCCTGCACCAGGGTGGGAAGAAATCAATAATACTGCGTTGCTGAGAAACTGCAACCTGATCGACATGACATGAGTACCCAACGTTATCCATGAAACAAAATTTCAGCAGGTTCCAGCAACATTTATAAACTGATTTGTTTAATGTTTAATGTGGAACATGAGTAATTATTTCATTACACACAAAAAATTACACACACAATACTTGTGTGTGTAAGAACTGTAGAACTTTTGAACTTTGCTTTTTCATGGTGGAGTGATCATATACCATAGACCTACACTGACTTTAAAAAACAAAAACTGGTTTCACAAGTTTGAACATATGGATAAGCCAAAAGCCTTTTGGAGAAAAGTCTTCTCGTCAAACAAGACAAAGACTGAGCTATTTGTCCACAATGAAGGTGAGGCTTCAAACTAAAGAACACTGTACTGCACTGTACTGTAGTGTCAAGCATGGTGGTGCTTCCTTCATCCTGAAGCTGTTTTGTTGCCAGTGACACTGGTACATTGCAAAAAGTGAAAGGAATAATGAAGGACTATTTGCAAATTCTTGACCTTCACGTAGACACCGATGTGTGATTCACCATGACAGTGATTCAGTGCTGTTTTTGAAATGGATAAAGCAGGATAATATTATGTTTCTGGTATGGTGTTCCCAAAGCACCAACCTCAGATCTATCGAACATTTGTGGACTATGCTAGAAAGCTGGGTCTGTGCCAGGAAACAAAGCAATTCTAATTGTTTTCCCTGTGAAGAAAAAATTACTTTTTTCACTCAGTAAGTTTTCTAATGATGTTATTAAAGTAACAACAAAGAGCAGCGTCAAAGAAATGAACTGAAATGAACCAAAGTGCAACTGTATTTCTTTCTCCTACTAAAGAAGCTGATCTTCTTTTCAGAGTCATAACCCTGACAGGTCTTTGATTTTTCAGTCAAGCATTCCAGTTCTTTTGTTTAGCTGATGATTTACTCTGATGTTTATTTTAAAATGAAGAGACTTGGACAGGCAGGTAAGTCCAACAATGTAAATTTTAATAAAGCTTACTTTGGACTAATAACAAGTGCTGCCTAGTACAAGCAGGCAAATCTGATGAATGTCCAGAACCATAAATCACTGGAAGGAGATGAGTCCAAAATGAGAGAAAGAAAGCCAGTGAGGGCTTCGAGCTGCAAAGACGCAAGACAGAAAAACTGTGGTGGAGAAAGGGCTGGGCTATAAATGTGAAGCAAAACACAAATGCGATTATTGTGGGTGAGGTCGGTCACAAAACTGGGAAAAGACTTAGAGGTTTTAAAAAATAAAATAAAACAAAGATATAGAATGAAAGTGATTAACACAATAACATGGGAAGAATGGTATACATTGGAATGCAAACCTATCAGTGAAAACCCAAAAAGCAGAAAATACACAGAGAAAAGCTAAATACATTGAAACATTGGAAAGGTATTTTCAAATGCAGGTCACAGGTAAATTTCCAGGTACTGGAATCACCAAAATTCCAGAATGTTTCACCCGCACTTGGTGGGCAGCCTCACAGATTCCAGTTACGAGCCAGTAGCATGTGCAGCACATGCACAGCAGCGCAGTCGATAACTGCATGTACACTCACACGCTTTAAAAAGTAGAACAAAAGCCCCTAACCATGATAGTCCAATCTGTATAGAGTTTCAGTCGCTTGGACTGTGGGAGTAAATATGAGTGCCAGGAAAACTGTAATTGGAAGCTCTAAATTACCTGTAGGTGTGAGCTTGGTTTTGCTGGTTTGTGTTGTGATTGACCATCCAATTTTCCTGCCCGATGCTTAGTGGAAATTAAAGATTTAGTGAACAGATGGATAGATGGAAGTACAATATCAGCAATTTCAACTGAAACCATCTTAACCAAAGATTTTGTATTTGTCAGTGGGATTTGTGAGATTTGGCCTTTTTTTGCATTTAGCCATAATTACATAACAAATAACGACATTATGCATTAACATGAAAATTTCTTCAGTTATTAAAATCCAGTTGAACTTCTTGAACTGTGCAAATAGCTGACCATGAAGAAACTAGAGCCTGACCAATAATGGCTTTTTAGGAGCCCATAGAAATATTAAGGGTGATTACATTGGGCATCATGGTGGTGAGCTCTGTTGCCTCACAGCAACAAGGTCCTGAGTCCTGGGTTTTCCATGTCTGCTTGGGTACTCCAGGTACTGCACCTTCTTTTTACAGTCAAAGGACATTAAGTAGGGTTCATAGTGACCCTGAATTGGATAAGTGGAAGAGAATGGATGGATAGATGGGCAGTCTGAGTAAATGGTAGCAAACAGCTGTATTTTTCAAGTCTTTACTAAACACACTGAGTAATCATTCACAGTCCAGGCTGGAATGTGTAATGGCGTTACCACTGTGTTGAAATAGGTGAAATTAACACATAGAAAGAGGACTGATGAATATGTGTTCCACTTTATGCTATAACTGGAAATGTTGTATAGCAGTAATGAAAAATATAAATGGTGAGTGCAAGTTTTTTTGCCATTGTTTATTTTTAGTAGGTTTATTTAAAAAAAGGACTTGCGGGGTACAAGTTCACTGATAGGTTTGCAGGATAATTGAAAGCAGAACTTCCTATTCCTGCCTCACCCATACAGAGAGAAAATAAAGTGCATATCCTGGAAATAAAGTTACATAACCACAGAAAAAAAACTGTGTAACAATCTTTGTCTAAAACATGACAGTCTAGACAGAAAGACCGTCACGTGGGATTTTTTTTTTCCAGTGGTTCGACACAATAGGGCTGTCACTTCTGCAAGGTTGACCAGTATTGTGTGTGTACAGAGTTCTGTGCTTGCTAGTGAGTTTCTTTTGAGATGTGAACAACTATAAAGTGCAAAGCAGAAAAGGAGTGATAGTGCCAGTGCAGCTGGGTGGAATTAAGAAATAGAGAAACACACCACAGACAGTCATATACAAGTCACTGGCCATTGTCTGTTCGTGTATCTAGCCGCTTCTTACCCTGTGGGAGGGGAAGGTGTTATTTGTCATGAAGAGGTAAGATTATATGACTGTAATTAACTAGCATAAAACAGTAACCATCGTAACAGACAGCAATATTGTCTGTATCTGAAATAGATGACTTACCTGCTGCAGACAGGTACATGCACAGATCCAAATTACAGAGAGGGGCCAGAATAATACAAAAAGAGATCTTTATTCAAACACATATGTGCTGTACTTAATTAACTATAATCTCATCTGTTCCCAAAACACTCAGCCAGCTGAATGTTAGCTGAATGTTAGTCAGCACCTAAAAAAATTGCAAATTTATTGACGTTTTTGAAATGAATGAAATTAAGCACACATGTAAGCGTGTTTTGTTTAATGTTAAATCGTATTTATTTAACTTAGCATATTACAAATATCGATATAGTCTTTCCTGGCAGTGGAGTCAACGTTGCTGTGTATATTGTGTGCTGTTCTATCTCGCAGCAGTCTTTTTTTTTCATACACAGGACCTTCCTCCCTCCAATTTCAACAAGTGACCATATGAGTCGGGAGAAATGCAGCATATGGAGGCACCGCCCCTTCAGCCCTCCTGCTGACACCAGAACCACTCAAGTGAAACAAGGCCTCTGCATGGCGAAAGCAGAGAGCAAGCACTTCATCTCTCACCTCAAAATCATTATTACCTGATTAAGTGTGATTAAGAGAAGATCATTAGCAGCTGCATGTCCTGTCAGTAATCATTACTGTGATGGGTGCGTTATACCCAATGAGCTCATCTGCAGGCTTAGCCACTTTAATGATTAGGGAAGCATTGTTTAGCACAGCTCTTGGATAAAAGGTTGACTCGCTATCGTCTGTGCAGAAAGTCAGAGTGAGGTGAGCGTCCCACAACTGCATTATAATGAACTAAATTGTTCAACACGAGGGATGACATTGAACAAATTTTAACTCCAGTCCTTCTACATTGTATACTTGTGTTACTCATGTCCAATCTATTGGTAATAATGTCAATCCTTTGGTCACCGAGCAGTTTAATACTGAATATACTCCAGTTAGATTTGGATTAGTACAAAACCAAAGAGAATGTTCACAGTGAATGAACATGAACATGACTGAACACCCTTATAAGGAAAAAAATTGAGACATTTCTCCTTGCATTGCTTTGTTAAAATATGTTTTTCCTTTTCTAACACTTTTTTTGCCGATACTTTTCAAAAACTGTCATGCCAGCAAAAATGATGTATGAATTCTATTCCTGAGGTTTGTGCTAATCAATGACATTGTAATCACTAAAACAGGACCTGGAGTCTCATAGGAGGAAAAAAACATACATCACTTTCATCTTCAATTTCATCTTCATATTAAATTAATTTTTATAATTTGATTTTGTGTCAGTTGGAATATGGAAGAAGAGTAAATAAATCCCTAGATGCACTTAAATTGCCTCAGGAATTTAACTGCATATGAAAAGGATTCATTTCCATGCTCTATAAATATCTGGAATTAATTATCATTAGTGAGAAACTTTGCAGTGCAGTGATACATGCAAATTACCTTTGGCTTTTCATCTAAGCTATCTCTGTATCAAGTGCCTCTTCAAGATTCTGATGGACTTAAGTTGAAGATGAACAAATGTCTCTGAGATTTATGTTAGTTAAAGCGAACCCGAAGAAGATAATTTTTTTCAACCTTATTGGTGAGCCAGTATTATCAGCCAGTATTAGTTATGTGCTGATCTGTCAGTATCATCATGTACAATGGCCAATCAATGACAATTAAACAGCCACAGACACAACAATCAGCTGATCTAAACGGATTCAGGAAGATTGTGAACAAGTAAATAAATACACACATAACAAAATTTTAGTTAAATCTGTTTAGCTTTTGTATTTGTGAAAGAAAGAAAAATGTTGGCATATATATCAGATCTTTAAATCACCATATATTGGTACTGGTCTTTGCCTGTATCAGTCAGGCTCTAATAGAAACCATTCGTGCTTGCACCTTGCACTCTGAAATGAATGTGCACATGTAGAGTGGCCATTAATTCGTCACAATAAAAGAGAAAATGTGGAGTCTATCTGTGTGTTGGTCTGATTTTTAAACCAGAGCTTAATGAAACTGTGCATTTGCAGAGACATTAGCTCATCGATGCTGCTTAATTTTTTTGGTTCATTATGTCTGTTTGCCAGTGAAGACTCGGAGGTGTGTGTGTGTGTGTGTGTGTGTGTGTGTGTGTGTGTGTGTGTGTGTGTGTGTGTAAAAACCTAAATAGAAAAAAAAAATAGAACTACAAAGAAAAAAAAAACCACCATGTCCTATAGGACATTGTTCTTGTTTTTTTAAGGTAGAGTTGGACGACTCTGACTGCATGTATCTGGTTATTTTCACTGAAAAATGAATTTGAGTTAAATCACATACCCTTTTTTTATAGTTTTGGCACTGCATGATAAATCAATCTAAAAATATCACAATCCAAAGTATGGTATAGCCAAAGCTATAATGAAGTCTTTTTTAAAGAAGCAATGCACTGCCTCACCTTTAGCATGTACACATTTATTAAAGCAATACTATTATTTCCGAACTTTTCATTTAACATTAAGAAAGTAATTCAGTTTACATCATATACTGCACACCCACACAGAATTGCCACAGTCATATTTTATATTTAAACATTTATCATATTTCAGGTGACTATAATGTGTAGTAAAAAGCAGGCCACATAGCATCTGTCATAGCATTCAGTTGATGGGTAAAATGAGGGACATTAGTGACTTTGATGGTGACATGATATTTGACTGTAGAAATGATGGTTCTAGCATTGCCATTGACCCTGATGCATTTCAATTTAGCCTGTGTTACAAGGGCTTGTAATGATGTGACAGGAACTACTAGTGATTGGTGATTATCCTTTTTGTATAAATGTCACGGGGATCAGAAGGGTAAAAGGAGGTGATTCACATTCAAATTCAACAACAGTGCAGAATTTCACTACATGACAGATTTTGTTTTAAGTGGAAATCGACAAATTGTATTAAATAACGTGCAACAGGCATTCACAATAGTCTTTCTTAAAAGGACACCTGTCAAAAAAAACAATGCAGTAGTTTGTGAAGTTGTTTCAACCTCCAGTTCATGGATTTGGACAATAGTTTCTGTTTCTGAACATGAGATTCCACACATGATTTTAATGTCCCTTGCCATTACTTTTCATCGCTCTGGTCTCATATATACAAATTCTCATTCACGTAAATGCACCTTGACAGTTTATTCACCTCAGTGTAAGTTGAGACCCAAGTTTGAGTCATACATGTCACAGATTTCCATACATCATTTCTATTAAAAAAATACTCGATTAGCTAAGTTCTCAGTTCATTTGCAGATATTGCAAAGTGAGGTTGCTTCATGAGGTTCACAGAAAAGTCCATTTATCCAACAGGAAAATAAGACATTTAATCCTGAACTGATATGAAATTTGAATTGGATTTTCTCTGCAGCAGTAGCAGCATAATATATAAATGGGAAGATACAAGCATGCGTATTTCTGCTCCATAAACCTTTCTGGCTTATCAGAGAACAATGAGTGGTAAGACTCAGGTTCCTGACAAGGTTGTTGGCAATTATGAGTCAAAAATACACCACAAAGCAGCGAGCAAATAAGTTTAATGCCATGTACCAATTTTAAATGTTTTAACTTTCTTTTCAGAATATTTCTTTTTTATTATTAAATTGTGAATTGTGAAGTGCAAATTGCATGTTCCAAAAACTCATTATGGTTTTATTCTTTGTTCAAAATGCTTTTCTTTTTTCAGTGTGAAAAAAAGCTGTACATTTGGCTAGTCAAGTGTCTAGAACTTAATTACAGGATTTTAGACTCAAAATGTCTTTCAAATAAAAGAACTACAATCTGAAACTTATCTGAGTATTTTTATTGTAAGAAATAAATGGAAAAAAATCAGAAGCCAAATGTCACTCCCCTCAGAGGTACTGTTAAAATGTTCGGACACATCAGAGGTTTATTGTTCTGGTTTATCTTTGTGTCAATGCATTTACTACTTAAATTATCATTTTATTTCAAATATTTAACCTGCAATTTAGAATAAAAAATACATGTCCACACAAGGAGTAAATGTCAATTTGTCTCCACTTTTGATTAGGAAAAAATAGATTTTCCGAATTTCTACTTCAACCAGTGTGCTCCAGATGATAATCGTTTTCATTTTATCTTAGGAAAAGCGCAGTCTGACACATGTCATCTCATTAGGCTGTTTGAGTGGAATTAGAGCATTAAAAAAAAGACCAAAATGCCATTAAATTTGCATCATCGGCTTTGAGTTTAAAATCATTGGAAAGTTCATTTACATGTAGTCAGAGGGAAAAATCAATTTCAGATGCTGATTCTGTTGATCCTCTCTTTGTGGATACAAATAGCCATCAACGGGCAGGCAGGCAAATCATACCCTCGAGACACATCTCTGCTTAGCAAGCAGCAAAGAGTGAAAGGGTCTGCAGTAGAAAACCCACACAATTTCTCTAAGAGAATACTGTACCAAACATGCACGTTCACAGGCAAGAGTGTTCCTGCATTTGTATTTTGCACCAATTATAATGTATTATAAGATACATTTACAAAAATAAAACCCATATCAGAAAATAAAAATCTTGAAAATATGAATTCAGAATTGTGTTTTTAATGTTTGCTGCCTTTTACTTTTACTTTTAGAAAATCAAAATAATATCTGCATAATGGGGGATTAATGCACTTCAAGCACAAGTTCTCTAACCTTTTAAATATTTACGTGCTGGTTGGGGAGCATAAAAGCGTGGTCTTTATTTTTGCTGTGTGCACAGTGAAGGAACATTTGAAAATATTGATTTGAAATATAGCTTTCCAAAAATGCTGCTGTTAGAATTTCCTAGTTGTTTGGCACCAGCACAACTATTCATAGCAAGTGCGATGAGAGTGAGGAGTGCAGCTCAAGCAGAGAGCATCAGATAAAGATGCCTCTGTTGAGGAATTGCATGGAATGCTTCCAAACAGACAGTAAGATTGGTTTCCAATTCCTCCCATCAGACAAATTGAGCCCAGTGGCCAATTATTCCCATTGCCAATTAACCTTGCAACCAGCCCCATCTCAGTCCTTGCGTGACTCAGCCTGCCAAATTTGCTTTTGCCTGTCACATCGACACTCCTGATGAAAACAGACAGGAAAGCTCTATGCCTCTCCAATGATTTGGCCAAATATCATTGTGTAATCTGTACCAACACCGAGAGGATTTACATATTCTTGAATTTGTGGTGAGGTGCAACATAGATTTAACTTAGAAGAACCAAGACAGCTGTTATATATAGATTGGTTTTGAGTTTAATTCTTTAATAATAATAAACATAGCTAAGGATAAAAGGCATGATATAAGTGCAGGTCATTTATCCTTTAATATTAATCTGAAGAACCATTTGCTATTTTAGGAGCCTTTTATATTTGGATCTGTATTGTGTGGTGCAAAGACTTTGTTTGTTGTTTTTCTTGCCTTCAAAGTTGAATAATATGCTCAAACAGAGTATAGGATGAGACAGCATGGTTTATTACATAAGCTGGTCCTCCTCTGTTAACACTGTTCATTTCTCACACACCACCTCACCCAGACTTTCCCTGTCCAGCCTTCTGAACCAGCCAGCACCACCAGTCACCCCAGGACTAAATGACTTATTACTGACCAGGACAACATCCTTTAACTCACCCATTAAATAACTTTTCTTTCGGCTGTCAGTTCAAAATTAGAAATACACTGTCTCAAAGTTCTGCTGGAAAACTTGACCATGCATTTTGGTATTTTTAGGATGAAATATTGTAATTATCAGAAGGGCATGAAAGCTCTCTGTAAAACCAGTTGATAGAAACTGCTGCAGTAAGAGTGACAGGAACTAAAGAGAAATATCATATTTTTCACAGATAAGCTTCTCTTCATTGGCTCCCCATTAAATCCAAAATAGAATTTAAAATTCTCCTTCCTACATACAAAGCCCTTAATGGCCAAGCTCCATCATATAAGCGGCTCATAATACCATATTTTTTTCCTGCAGAGTAGCCTCTCAGTCCAGGCTGACTTGGAGGAGGTGGAGTCCCAAGCCATCATGCACCCCTTCTGAACCTGAAGTGGAAGCTGGCAGACACACTCTGAACTTTTTAGATTAGATTGAAACTTTTCTTTTTGATACAGCATATACTTACAGACTGAATAAGCTAACCCTCCATCACACCTCAGCTCTTGTGCTACAGGCCAAGGCTGCTGGAGGAACGTGGACCTATCTTGTAACTTAAGCACAGATAGGACTGTGGATGTGAATCCAGTATGAGTTGTAAGAGTCTGTTCTGTTTTTTATTACCATGATGTGGAAAATCTTGAGCCACTTCTAGTTATTTATATTCTGTTAGAAAAATGGGAAATAGGTGCAGAGATTTATTGAAACAAGTGCAAAACAAACATACATACAAATAAGAGGCAAAGAAAGTTTATACAATTCTAACGAGCTTTATTCTTCGGCGTATCCTGAACCTGATTTGTAATCAAACAGTTCTTCGGGCATCTTGAAAGCTCCTCCAAAGATTTTCTTTTGATGATGGTTGCCTTCCATTGCATTCTTTGTCAAAGTGATCCCTCGATGTTTCAATCATGTTTGGCTCCATGACTGGTAGCGTTCCATTGTATGTTTTTCAATCAACATGTGCTTTTACTAGATAAATAGTGTGTCTGAGATCATTGCTATGCTGAAAAATGAAGCAGGTCAGATTTCGAGGTATTGCGTGGTGGATCAAAATTTGACATATTCTGCATTCATTATTCCATCAGTTTTGGCAAGATTGTCACCGCCACCAGCTGAAATGCAGCCCCAAACCATGACTGAACCTCAAAAGTGTTTTACAGATGGCTGTAGACACTCACTGGTCTACTTCTCTCACGACCTCTTCCATATATATTGTTGACGATTTCAGAGCATTACTGATGAGAGTTCAGTGAACAGTAGATAGTTTAACTGAAGGGTTACATGTATCTCTCTGGTCCTGTTTCTTTAGGTCTATTACTTCTACTTTTGCCCAGTTTCCCAACACTTTTAAGTTCACTCTGGACACAATGCAGAAATTTACCAAGATTTTAGAATAGAGAAGCTTGGTAATCACCTTTTATGATGCAAAATGCTATTTTAAGCCTGGCATTTTTTGTAGATTCGTGTAAAGAAATTGGAACAAACCATATTTTTTGTTAATGGCTGCTAGTAACAAAGAAAACCTCAAGACTTTTGCACAGTATTATAAAAAAAATAAAAAGATTTGTTAGTGCAGTTTTAAAAAACTACTGTGCTATAAATAAGATCCAACAATACATTTAGTTTACAGTTAAGGCTGATTTATATCCAGACTGAATAATTATCACTGTGGGATAAAGTCCAGAGATAACCAGAGATCTTTAAGTCCTTGCAATAAACCAGTTATCACCACAGTTTTGGGTTTTGAAGCATGGAATGTATCTCTGTCGTCATCATCATTAAAGATCACCGCATGAGGGGAGAATTTTCTTTGAACCTTCATATTATATCATCCACATTCACATCTAGGACATTTTATTATTCTGCCTTGAAACCAACCACCTAGCATTTAGGTAGCCCTCTTTCAGATTCACATGTTCATATAGCTTGTTCTGACTAATAGTAAATGAGTCGGCATGCTTTCCTGTCTTGCTCAAGGGCATTTCAGCACTTTTTGCTAATGGAATGTTGGATGCTGTGAATAGACTTGGAAAACTTTTCAGTCATAAATGCTGAGGTATACAGAAGAGGTGATTAAATGTATTTTTACGTTACATAACCATAATTACATTTTCTTATTTCTTATCCAAGCACATGTACACACTTTAAAAGTATATACATTAATCTTGGTATTGTCACAGCAGTGGGATTCAAGTCTTATTGTAAGCATATATTTTAAGGTTGATCAGTCAGATTTTTGGTGATGAACAGAGTTACAGAGAAATGTACTGCCATAGTCCCACATCTATTAACACTGTTCTTAGTCCATTGCATTTAATTAAGCAACATTTACTCTACGGCTGTGCTGTTGGCAGAAATGAAATTTGGTGTAGTTCTTTTCAAGGCTTTACACAAAGTGCTGGTATATATATTATATTACTGTATTTCTTTTTTGTTTTAAAGAAAAAAACACATATAACAAAATAAATTAGAAATAAAAATCAGAAAACAAACATTCACTAATGATTTAAAGGTTTAGCCAAAAAAGAACATTAATTCCATAAATAATATTTGATTTTTTTTCCCCTCAGGAGCCAGGCACAAGCAGCAACTTAACTTGATCTATGGATTTCATTTAGAGTTATCTAATATAAGGCTGTGAATCTCATTTGCTCAGGCACAGAACACAGAGGCTTATTACTGTGAAAGACAGTGTAAATCGCTTTACAATTGAACATGGTATGAATCTTTGGTGAACACTTCAGACCACAAATTTCTGTTTGAAACCATAAAGGCCAACACTGAAACTGAAAAAAAACCCCTTGGAAATCTGTGTCCGTATAAAAGCTTTATATTGACAGAAGTAAATTAACTCATTAAAGTTTATGCTAGCGATCTATATAGATGTCCAAACTTTTATGATGACTTACAGATATTCAGATATTTGGATGGTGTGAAAAATGGTAAGTATTGAAAAAGGTATACAGGTTGGTGGTGGATTCGTACATCGTACAGCTTAATAATGACCCAAGACATTAGAAAAAAAGAACTAGAGAGAACTTCAAAAGATGGAAAACGAGCACAGCTTTTAGTCTGCAACCCCATCAAATTGATGTGGGTTAAACTGGACAGAAGTTTGAAAGCAAAGCAATATGCGAGTGCAATGCATTTGTGGGAGCTCTGTTGGGTTGAACTTAATAAAATTACTTTTACTTGTACTTTTGACCACTTGTGTACTTGGTGCACTTGGAGGTGGGGCCTCAGGTGCAAAAGCTGTGTAAACACTTACAGGATTGTCAGAAATGTAATCACATGGGGAACCTTGATGCCTATTGACCAAAACAAGACATGAAAAAGATCAAAAATAACTACAAAGACACCAAACTGAATACAAACAGTTGCAAAACAGATACAATGTGTCAGAATGAGGAATTCTCTTCTATATGTTTGCTTACAGGAGCCCATTGTCTTATAATGCATTTATGTTTTACTTGAGTTTTAAAAATAGGAAGTTATTTATAAAACCATGAAGCAAAAACCTTAACATGACATATTAATGTCACTTTTACATCTAAGGGTCCTAAGAGACACTTAGTGAGAATGGTTGAATGCTGCTGAAGGCTTCACATGTTTGCTATTGCTATTCTGGTTTGATTAAAGTTTAACCAACAATGTCATTTACTTTTTCTGCTGTATAAAAGTGAGAGCTGTAACATGTGATTGATCACCGGATATACTATGTATATCTGGGGAATATGAACCCTTCACAAGAAGTGCTGCATATTATTCTGTTAAAGAGAAAACATACTGTAGTGACTTTGATTTGGTTCCTGAAGGCTTCCCTGTAGATGCTGCATTCATCTAAGGGTCATGACATTTGTTCACATCTATATTATGGCTGACACAATTGCACACAAACTTAAATGATGGTGTCACTCTGTGCTTCACAAAGCCACTGAATGCTCAGAGCAAAACTGTTCCTTCTTTTCTCACTTGAATAGGCTTTTGCAGGCGCTTGGGTTTCGAGAATCGTGCCAAATCTTGCCAAACATTTTCTCCTTCCCATTGGCAAGAACAATGTGGAATTCTTGCCATGGAAGGAAAGCATTTTTCACACCTATACACACCTACACATCAAGTGTGATAGATTAGAGATGAGAGGCTAAGGGCATGAAAAGCACAAATGCGATTTCTTGGAGCATTTTCATACTGTGACATGGTCTCACTTCCGAGGTTCCTTCATTACCAGGCTCATGCATTTGCCTGCTGCGCTTTGTGTTAGTCAAAAGTATAATGCATACGCACTGCAGGATGTTCACAGAGGAAAAAAACATTAAAAACATAGTGCTTGGATAATTGAGGAGACCTATACAATTTTAACATATTGATGTGAAGTGTTTGTGTGCAGTGAAGAAAAAATGTATTATTTATGTGGATATATGTTTAACATACCTTTTCTTAAGCATGAGCAGCAGTTGGGTTCGGAGCTCCTCAGACTCAGCCATCCATCAGCAATCCATCTTTAACTTCATAATTTCAATAAATCAAATTTAATCAAGTTAAAGGACAACAGTGTTATAAAGGCATGCTCCCTGCAGAGCCTTCACATCCTCTAATAGACATTAAATTAATTCTAATAGGTCCTTGTGCAACCCACTGTTCAAGATAAAGGGTAATTATCAAGTCCGAGAATGCAGAAGGTGATACCTGTGTCCTTGTGGGGAACGTGCCTGTTAAGTTGTGTTAGAGAGAACAAACTTCAGGATAGTGATAGGAGCAAGCAAAAATGGATGTAAGGGGGGCAGCAAACAAGACCACCATATGTAACAGAGCAAGCATCAGTGACGAGACACAATATGGAGTTGTAATGGGTTCCAAAGCAGGTCGCAGATGCGCCTTATTTGAGATTTTTACTAATTTAGGTGCATTTTTAATACATTTTTTATACTTACAAAAAATATAGTCTTGAATCATCACGTATGTTTTCATATTGTATTATTTTATATTATGCATCCATGGACCTCCAAGACTTTCATGTTTTAAAGTGGTTTTGAGCAACAGTTCTCCAGGCTTTTTGAGGACATTAACCACCTTTTACTCATGTTCATCCAGTCCTGTACCTGAACATTTCCATAGGAATACTTAATGGCTGGTAAGCCACTTAAAGGCTGATCTATAAATCAATTAAACATAGAATGGCACATAACTTAAAATGCCCTCTTGTAGTTTTTTAAAGTGATCTTCAGCTATTGTCCCAGACTCTTTCTAAAGTTTTTATATGGACATTTGCTGCTTTTTCACTTGTTTTCTTTGTTACTAGCTTTATGCCACAAAACCACGATTTGTTCCAATTTCTTTAAGTGGATCTATGACAAATGCCAAAGTTAACACAGTTTTATCAGCATAAAATAGTATTTTTGCTCCAACAAGGTAATCCCCAAAGTGCTATTTGTCAAAAACTTGGCATATCTCAGCATTATGTCCAGTATGACCTTAAAAACAAAGTGCCTTATGGTATTTCTTTTGTATTTGCAGATATATAAATTGAATTGAGCTGAACTGGAAAAAAAAATTAAGAAACTGGACAAGTAGTATGCAAATGTAGTAGTGGAAAGCCTAAAAAATTATAGCAGATGAGCAGCATTTGAAAGTCATTTCCTTAATAAAGGAGGACCAATATACAGCAAATAACTGACACAGGACTTAAACAATGCATCTGGCTCTTCAGTTAATCCATCTACTGTTTGCTAAAGCCTGGTCTCAGTGGAAAGAAAGCCGAGTCCTGTAGAAATGGAATTATGAAAAGTACCATTAGATGCTAATTCATCATTCAGTACCATCTGGAAAGTGTCTGATCGGCAATGACTTCATTTTTTAATCACGTCGGTCACTGGTAATGCAGTAAAGGTAATGGAGCACCATCAGTCATGGATTGGCTTCCCCAGAGTTTGAACCTCACAACTACTGAAGCAGTGTAGGATTATGTAACAAAAGCCAGCCAACATCCAAAGAGCTTTGGTATGTCCTTCAGGAAGCCCGAAGCTGTATTTCTGAAAACTCTTTAAAGTAATTACAAGAAATCTTGCCAAAGAGAGTTCAGACAGTGTTAAAGAAAAAAAGGTGCTCCAGTATTTGATCAGTTCTAAATATGGCTTATATACCCTACTTCCATAAATTTGTAAATGTTTAAAAAGAAACTCTCTGCACCCATTTATTCTAGCAAAATGTAAATAACTGAGGGGTGGCTCAGGACTTTTACACAGTATTGTACGTCTGTCGGTTGCATTAGAATCAAACATGTGAAGTTAGACTATGTGAAAAAGTTTGCCTGATAACTCAGAATCTTTCAAAATGACTTTTAAAGTGTTCGACCTAAATCTAATGAATCATGAGTATTATCTAGTGTGTATGCAGGGAGACGAATAATAATAAATAAGTGGAGCTCAAAGGACTGACCAGGCCCATTGCTTCAGTAGGGGTGCCTTCAAAGGGTTTGTGGGTGCAGTAAATCACTACACTCAGCATCACTGATGATCAAAGGACTGAGCCGCAGGTTGTTTTCTCTCTCTGTCTCCCTCTTTCTCTCTTTTTCCCTCGCCCCCTCCTGATCTAAAAACACCACTGGACCATATTAATACATCCGCCACATCATTTGTTTTTAGAGCATAATCACAGAGCACACAGTGTAATACTTCAACCATCTTAATGATTACCCCTGTGATTTACGCAACCTGACACGAGGCAGTATATATTAGCTCAGCATGGAGTCAGTATTTTCTTCTTTTAGCCTGACCTGCCAAGATGGTGTTAGCTCTAGTATGTAAAAATAAAAACAACTTCTTTTCCAAACATTTTGGACTCTGTGTCTGGTGTAAACAAAAATTTAATTGAAGCCCCATATTTGACTGAATATTGTTTAAAATATATCAAAAAAGAAAGCGTAAGTTGTATTTCACAGTATTTGACTTTTATATATCTTTTATTAAGTCACATAAATTATCATATATTAATTATTAATATGTTATTTTTATGCATTTTCAATTTGATGAATTTAAGTTTAAAAGAAAAATGCGTGAAAACCATTTTTTTCATAATTATAAAATAATACTAAACATAAGTAATCATCTGCAAATAAATCAGTTGTTTTGTACTATAAATTGCTAAATAATGCAGTGAGGCCAATCCTTCATATACATAAAAATTCAAATAAAATTTTGAGACTGTTTATTTCTTTGTAAGTGAGCAAATATACAACTTCAGCAGGTGAATAAATAATTACTACCACCACTGTACATACATATCTTTTAGTATTAATGGTACCCTCACAGATGTTCCCATGCCATCAACACTGGTGCATCCCCCTATCATTATAGGTGCTAACTAGTTAGATTCACTCCTGGATTTCCAAAGAAGAACTTCATTGATCTGGAGGTAGGTATCAACACTGATCCCCCTATCATTATAGGTGCTAACTAGTAGTACACTACACATGAAGTAGTACACTACACACTACACAGTAGTACACTACCATTCAGTTGTCACAGATGACTCAGGCTCCCTTGAATGCTCTTTTTATTTCGTTTTTCTAAATGTGTTTAATTTATTGTTGGCATCAAATTAAAAGAGATTACATTTTTAGCAAAATGGAATTTGATAACTCACCCTCCCTTGAATGCTCTTTTTACTCTGCTTTTCGAAATGTTTCTAATTTATTGTTGGCATCAAATTAAAAGAGATGATATTTTTACAAATGCAATTTTTCAAAATTCAATATTTCTAAAATGGTCCTGGATCTTGAACCCGGGGTTTTGAGTTTTTGTGGGTTATTATTCCTTTTGGGTTTGAGGATCATTGGTGAGTTTGTTTTAATATCAGTTGTATTGATTATATTTCTCTTTGACGTCATTTTTATCCTTCAGCATTCTCAGTATCTTGGATAAGAAGTATCTAGTTAGTTGTCTTTTCTGTTCCATTCTGTTCTAATATTGTTTCTGTGTTTCTGTCCATGAGCGTCTCCTCTGCAAATTTAACATTGTTTCCTCAGTCAGTTGTATCTGTCTTCCTGTTTAATTTTGGTGATATTTTGTTCTCTGTATTGTATGTTAGGTTTAACTCCCTCTAGATATGCTACCTAGTTTAGATATCCCCAACTGTCTTCCCACCTGTTACATCTACCTTCGTTACCTTGTTCATTATATTAACACAGAATCTCAAGTTATCTGGGAGCAGAGTTCTAATTTAACGATGCAAAGAAGTATTAGAGGAGAGTGAAACAGCTTGCAATGACAATACTGCATCAATGTAATTTCTCGTAATTTCACTGACTTGTCAGCATCTTCCATACAAATTACAGGTGACGTGGCCAAACTGTTAATGACCACAGCAATTGCAAGTTGGCTTTCAGGCCAGTACCGTATCCCTGTTTGCAACGTATTTCACCAAGTGACAACAAGTAAGCTCCAGTGATCATTCATCAACTTGCTGAGGAATATACATTTTTCCCCAGTGACCAGATGTTGGTAGGTGATCACCAGTCAGTCTCTAAGCCTGTGTGACAAGTGCAGTCAAGGTGTATTGCAAGCCTCCCATGTGTGCAACAACAAGCCGACTCCTGAGGGACAGTTCTGCAGAATATCTCCTCTGAATATTCATTAGACACTGTTGCTAGCACACACACACACACACACACACACACACACACACACACATATAGAAAATTATATATAAATAATTATATATTCAATCACATACAGAAGATGCAAAAAGTCTAAAAAATAAACAGTGTAATAGTTTGACTGTTGCATCTGCTTCCAATTATAGACCAGTTATTATAGAGGCTGGGCAATGAATGCACTTCTCATATGTGCACCAAAATAACAAAGAACAATGTAAACCCAGGGGATTTGAAAAAAATTGTATACATACATATTCCTTTGCTCTTGAATCTCTACAGTTTTATGGTTCTGTTTACAAATAATTTCCAGGAAGAATCTTGTGGTCACTGAAGGCTTAAATTAGCATCAGCTCAAGGTTAATTGTGTAGGAAATAAGGGTATAGTTTTATAATAGAGTAACTGCCATCACTGTGCACTGCAGTTTATTGAAATTAGCTGGAATCTACATAAAATGGTGTTTGTTCAAAAGGAAATGCCAAGTTGTTAAAATATTCTAACGGGATGAAAACAGAAGAAAAGAACACTACAATTGGTATGCAGTTTACAAGCCAGTGGCATGAAAGTAATGAGCCTTTCCATTTCAACTCAGACGTTGTTAGACATTTATGATAACAGCTGTGAATAACTGCTGAGCACATGACATTTCTGTGAGACTTGTTTGAATTTTGATTTGAAAAGTTTTCCAAGTATGTTCCTGCAATTTTAAATAAAATGCGTCTTTAGTCATTGAATCAACAACTCTGATAGGTGGCAGAGAAGCAAAAAATGGAAATGTTGATTTCATTTCTATCATATTATTCTCTTTGGGATCCAATTTAAGTTCTGTCAAGCAATAGATGAGATGAAATTGATGTTCATTTTAAAGACCCGTGATATACAGATAGCCAATCAAAAATAAATGCTTCAGGGTTTTTTTTTTTTCTCCTTACCTTCTCATTTATACCGTGGCTCCTCAGAGCACTGGAAGACAAATTAAACTCCCACTCAGGTTTTTAACCTGATATGGAGGTTTGGAGGTCCTTTTTGCCCTTCACCTTAACACTTTAAATCACATCGATGTCATAAATATTATTCTGAAACTTATCTCTTCAGATATATACAAGAAGTGGAAAATCAAAGGGAAAAATGAATATAGTACCTTAGCCTTTTTTGAAAAAATAAATAGTGCCTTAGCAAGATGTTAGGTCATCGTGTGGCATGCTGCTCTCCTTAGTTATCTTGACTGATGTTTGGATAATGTTGGTGGAGAGTTCGTTCAGTCACTAACATATCAATCAAAATTCTCACATTAGATTTCAAACCTTTTGACTGCAAAGGTTAAAGCTTATAGTCCCTTTGTTGAATGGGTACTCCTGTTCAAAAGTGGGAAGTAATTAAGTACAGTAACAAAGTAGAATTTTCAGGTATCTGTTCTTTACTTGAGTATTTATTTTTCTGACTCCTGTTTACTTTTACTCCCTACATTTTAACCCTTTCACGCATAGTGGTCACTACAGTGGACAGCTATTCAAAAGCTCTTTTCTTGTATTTGTGTCAGTGTTGATGGTATACTTACGGTGGCCCTGAGTGGCTAAACGGACTGCAACTTAAGAAAACACCAGCAATAAGAAAAACGCTGCAAAAGCACACAAAACACAACGGAAAAAGGAAAACAGAAATAGGAAAAAACAGATTTCCAAAAGCACAAGGGAAGTGTTTCTGGGGAGACAATAACCTGATGGACCAGTTGCAGGAACTAAAATATGCTAAGAATTGTGCTGGGACACACTTAAAATAAGTGGAGGATCTATCGGTTTTGTGAGGAAAGAAAAGATGAGAGGTAAGTGTGTTAGCCTAACTATTAGCCTAAAAATCCGTCATCAGTATTACATGAATCATGATAAAACACGCTGACCATGTTTTGGGTTCCTGCAACTGGTCCGTCGGGTTATTGTCTCCCCAGAAACACTTCCCTTGTGTTTTTTCCTATTTCTGTTTTTGTTTTTCTTATTTCTGTTTTCTTTTTTCCTATTTCCGTTGTCATCTTTCTTATTTGTGTTTTGTTTTTTCCTATTTCTGTTGTGTTTTGTGTGCTTTTGCTGTGTTTTTCTTATTGCTGGTGTTTTCTTGCAGTCTGTTTGGCCTCTCAGGGCCACCGTATATTCTTGCACATAAACCACCACATTGCACACCGATGTGTCACTCCATACCCTGCCACTCACTGGTCGTTTAATGTTACTATAGATGTATGACATGTTTCATTGTAATTATTGTTATTTAACCTTGTCATGCATGAATTATGACAACCTCAATCAGGATTTTTATTCATCTTTTCATGCCTAAAGATATATAAAAATACTAAGAAAAAAATCCTGATTGAGGTTGTCATAATTTATGCATGAAAGAAAAGAGTTAAACAAATATCTGTATTTTCCGCATTTTCAAAAAAGGCTTTTTACTTTTGGTTTAACACATCTGAGGGGAGTTATTATTTCATGTAACTGCCAGCATTCAAACATCAAACCAATTTGAGGCTAAACAATAACACATGAAATGCAGTCCTGTCCGTGTATTAAGTACTTCAGCATCTAGCTAACACTACAGAAGACAATTGAGCATAAAGGGAGTAACGTTTTTTAAGTGGCAGGTGATTTCAAATGTAGTGTTTATATCAGTTTAACAAATTTTAGCAAACGCAAATTGTGCGCAGTATGTTGCACAGTGTGTTTCTAGCTAAAGGTCCAGCTGCTGTATTTCACAGGGAGAGAAAAGAAAGAGAGCTAACTTCACTCAGAGATGGAGATAGATAAGAAAGACTGGACAGGAGTGGAAGAAGAGAGGTTAGATTTAAAGGTAAGGACTGCTGAGTGGTGTTTGATAAACCGGAAATGTAAAGCTTACATGTAAGTCATCATGTTTTAATCAGATTTTGGGTCTGTAAGTTTTTTTTCAGATTGTGAAAAGTGCTGCAAAAGAAACTGAGGTAGACTAACTGTGTTATTTAAAGGTTGAATGAAAACACAGGTTAGTGCAGGATAAACAGGTTAGCTTGCTGTACTGTGATGGGTTTAAAGTGAAGAACAGTGTGTTGGACTGCTGGTTTCACAGTCAGGGAAAGGTTACATAAAGGGTAGCAAATATGAATTTGTATTTAAGCTGATGCTTAAATTCATTCATTGAATTCCACCTTCAGACCAACTTTATAGCATCTAGAAAAAGACAGCATAAACAGTGTACTATCAGTGTAGAGGATAGAAATCAGACAGGACAACTCATGAAACATCTGCTGACATCTTGTAGAGTTTAGTTGTGTGCATCCACAGAATCAGCTGATCACAGCTGTACACTAAGAAAATCTACTGGAGCTCTCAACAGAAATTATTGTGAGTTGTGATTCTTTTCCAAACACTGAGCCATTACACTACTGAGCCAGTACCCCCACCTGCTGAATCCCACTTTAACCTCTGACTGTGCTCATTTTCCTGTTTAGAGGCAAAGTCACCTTCTACAATGTAGGCAACAGAAAATAGAGATATCTTTTTATTTTCCTGTTTTTTTATGATTCAAGCTGAGTACAATTAGAATTTAAAAATTTTGAAGCGAATTTAAATGTGGCATGGTTGTTGGTGCTACAGGGGTTGGTCTGAGTGTGTGAAAAATTGAGTTCAGTTCAATTTTAATTCATAGAGCTAATTCATGATGGCTTAATTCATCCTACCTTGTATCCATGACTCAGGTAGTAGTGGCATAATAGTGTGTGGGAAACAAGAAACACTTTGGGCCCTCTAGCACCAACTGAGTATGATTTACATGCACAGCCTACCTGATTAGTTTTGCTGACCATGCCCATCCATTGTTTACAACAGTGGACCAATTTTTTTTATTGCTGGGTCCAATAGGATAGAATCTCAATCTGGTTCCTTGAACGTGACAGTTGATTTACAATACCTAAGTGGCCTCCACAGTCACCAGATCTTAATCCAAGAGTGCCTTGGGATGTGGTGAAATGGAAAACTGACAGTGTGGATGTACAACAAATCTGCAGCAGCTGTGTGCTACCATCTCAGTATGAACCAAAATCTTTGACAAATGTTTCCAGCACCTTGTTGAATCTATGCCACAAAGAGTCAAGGCTGTTCTGAGGCCAAGGGTGTACAAGCAGAGTACTAGCAAGCAAGAAGGTGGCCAGTTGGTGTATACTTATTATTTCCATCAAAGTATTGACCCCTTATGTTGCATCAGAAGTGTTGATTAAATTAACATGAACAACCCGACATTGCAGTGATTTAGAGTGAGTTGGCCTGAACCATTATACCAAAGTGCCACCCTCCACCTCTAGATCTGGTGCATTGTACCGGTGCATGGCTCTTCATTTCAGGCCTTGTATACACCATTCTCTTGGTGAATAAAAGAATTCGCCACTTGTGGAGAATATGGTGAAGGGTGACTATATGACTCCTCTCCTTTTCCCCCACATTCCTGCACACCAGTGCCTACAGTTTTGCATCATTGCACTCTCAAATGTGCATCCATCATTGTAATAAAATGTTTATGCACTGCAATCCTACTATACTATCCTCTAAATCTTTCGATGGACTGCTCCTGCATGCATATTCTTATTCTTATTACATCCTGTTTCGACATTCTCTGCCTCAAAAGGAACTGTCAAATTTCAACCCTGTTTACTTTATTTCCCATAGATCTAAATGCAGATGTCTCTTTAGTTACCAATCATATGACAGCAGTTGCCAGTGTTGAGTCTTTGTGCTTGTATCGACTCTCACCCGTGCTTGAAAAGTCAGTCACATAGATCTTTTATTCGTGATTTCTTGATACAAATCAGAATCAGCTGAGCCTGTTCAGCAATTTATTCATGCCGCAGAGCGTAATTGGATGTTAATTTTATTGTTAATTGTAGCATGCAGTGCATCTGTGGAAGCATCTGCATTTGTTGTGTTTCTCCGATCATTTATTCATGTCTTTAAATCCTTATTATGTGTATTTCAGACATGCAACCTCTGTAGTTTGGCACGTAGGAAATTGAGTATATTTTTGAGCCCACAAGCTGTCTGAATTTAAATAATACAAGCCTCCATGCACAACTGAACTCAAAGCAGTTTGTTGCTTTGACTCGATTGTCCATCAGCGGGTTAACTGTCAAATCACAGCATCAGAATAAAATGCATTGATAAAATGTGCATATAGAAAGAGACCAGGTGTACAAGGCATGGGAAGATGTTAACACAAGTCAATTAAGTGTGCCTCCCACCTGTGAAGGAGAGCAAATTCATTTCTATTTAACAACAGACGAAATGAAAGTTCATTGGGAAATATTGTTGTGAAGAACGGCCAGATGGGACAGCTTTCAAAAATAGTAACAGGGGAGGATAAAAAGAATCAGAGGGAGAAAATTAGTCCATCATCCTCTGACAGCCTAAGTGGACATTGTAAATGGAGTGCCGCTCTGGTGAAACAATAATAAATTTGTTAGACCTCTTTTGTTTAACCTGTACTTAACCTTTATTTATGAAAAGAACTCAATTAAAAGTAACAATAATCTTTTTTTAAATTTTAGCTTTTTTGTTTTTGGATATAAAACTAGATCAGTTGATAAATTCAGTCAGTCAATACCCTAAGAATGAACTGTTTTTGGGGGGACACAAGTAATTCTTATAATTGTCAGTATATTTAATGGTTCTGGCCTATTCAATACAATGTAATGTCTGACTTTATTGCACATGCTGAATTTAGCTTCGGGACAAATAAAGTCATGTAAAGCTGTCATTGTGGTTTGTGGGAAATCTTAGCATAAATGTCATTTTCATAGTTAGTTTGGTTAGACAGTGAAATTACCCCAATCATGGGTAGTATGATAACTAAAATTTAATATATAAGCTGAAATGAATGGGCGATAAATATTAATTTTAATATTCTCTTTGAGTAATAAAGACGTACTTTAAATGTAAATTCAAAGATTTACATCTAAAATAGGTCCTCATTACAGCATTCTTTTAAACAAAGCAAACTAAGCCAATTTGAAGCTACAAAGTAAACAATAGAAGGACAGCAGCACTGTGATTGTCTTTCATATAGCAACAAATCTTTGCGCAAATATACTATGGTGTCAGACACTGCACTAATAATGGCTGGGCTCATGTTTATTTCATTCTCCAAAGGAAAGTTTTGCATTGTTTTGCTTGACTGAGCTCACAGTATGGAGAATAGTGTGTTTGCTATAAATGTGATATGCAAATGTGTATTTATACAGAAAACACATAAATAAGCAGCTGGGTTGGTTAAAGGCTTAATAAAAGCACCATTGTTCTAAATGGGAAAACTATTTGTTCAGCAAGATGCAGAGCAAACAGTATAAGATGTGAGAATGAAATTAGGAAATGCAAGTCACTTGAAATAAAGCAATGAAAAAAGCTCAGAAGGTGGAGAGCAGTTGTACAGTTGGTTTGATACAGCTGACAGAAAATGAATGATTACTGTTAATTACAGCCTCAGCAGAGGTAGATTCAGCTAAAATCTAAGATGGAGAGTGGAGACCTAAAAATAATGGCATAATGTTCAGTGTCAGTTTTGTTTTGAAAATCATTAGAAATGATTTGCTTTCCCCTGCATAATGAGCCGTAGTCAATCCCTGCAGTGATCTAAAAAAGCAGTGGTGCGCTGGCTTTCACTCTTCCTCCTGCTGTGAACAAACCACAGCAATTAGGGAAGGCAAGATAAATAATGTACTAAAGTCATTTATGATGGGATATATTTAGAGCATCAAAACTTCGTATACAGAGATAAAGGTAATGATGTTCTCTTTTGCTTCCTACGGAGAAAACAAATAAGTTACGTTTGCGTTTCCAGTAATGTGTAAAATTCGAAACCAGACTCCCTTGCAATCCTTTGAAGGAAGGTTTATGTGCTTTTCGCCAAATTCAGAGGATGTTTATCAATGACAAAAGAATCTTTTTACTCAAATTTATTTACTCTGGCGTAGTCACACAGCAGAATTAAAGTAATTTATAATTTGATTTGAGCAGCTGCCTAAGAATATACAGCCAATGGAAAGAAGTTCATTATACAACGTAGTTTAAATGTTGGAATATTCCATTTAAACTCTAATTTATATTCAGTAGATTACACCTTAATCAAACCTTTTAGTCCCACGGTGCACCTTTGCTCTGGCCTCTGGGCTCCATCATTCTGTGTCACAGCACGCACACGAACATCTCACTGCTGAAGCAGAAAAACTCCACCCAAACATTATAATATTTGTATTAATTACACAATCTGCTTCTATTTTTCACAGATTTAAGGCTTGAAGAGAAGAAACAGTGAAATGGTGAATGAATAAAGTAGAAGGCAGCTACAAAGATAAAGGAGTAAGAGTGATAAAACTGAAAAATAGAAGTTTTAGTACAAAGTATTGGTAAATACTTAGGAGTCCACTGTCTAAAACCCTGCTTTTAAAGAAAAGAGAGGTGGAGCAGTTGGAGGTGGAGGAGTTTTTTAGATTTCCAAAAAACTGTAAACTGCCTCCATGTCTATCATGTGCCCATTTTTACAATGTAAGGAGTAAAAGACTATTAAATTTTTAATGAATAAACAGTAGACTTTACATATTCTTTTTGTGCATGAATATCTGGCCTTGCACCTGATGTTGCTTTCATTTATATTTATTACAGCCTCTATGATACGGACCTAATTTCAAAATTACTCATCTCTGTAGAGCTTCCCCAAATACCTTTCTGTATGCTTCTGTACTAATTAAGAGAAAATTTAAAACTTCAAATGGGTGTATTCCTCATGCACATTAGTGATATCCAAGTTGTGATGGCATGTATTTCCACCTTTCAAAATATAAATCCTAAATACTAAACCAAATGCTTAAAATTGAATGCTTTACTAAAATCACATTTCTGAATAGTCTGACTAAAGCCATGAATCTTATAAACTGGTAGACCAAATTTCATATTATAATGATTATTTGTTGTTGTAAACAAAACATCTCTGCTACATTGCCAAACATAGATCATGGTGAGTAAAACTTTTGTTTTTTTAAATGACTTTAGGTATTTTCTGTTTCTGACATAGAAATAGACTGACTGCTCTAACGTGTTTTTTTCATTATTATTATTATTATTATTATTATTATTAGTAGTAGTATTAAGCCTGTTGTCTGTGCTTTGATAGCATTTGCCAATCCCTCTTCTCATACATATCCTTGTTTCCGCTTGAATCATTAGCCTCTGATATAATTATTGTATGATGAATTGCCAATGAAACCAGCATTGCATTTCCAATATAAGTAAACGAAATTAATTAAAATCCTGGCAAACCTGTTCCTAATGGTAATCCATTGCTCAGTAAAATCCAGCACCTGGTTGTCTGTGAGCTCTTGCGTGAGTGCCTAAGAAGCAGGAAAACATTGCCTCTCTTTTTTCTTTTGTACCCTTCATTCAATCTTGTCTTTTCTGTCGTATAACGATGTCAAACACACTTTTTTCACAGATATTTTGTGGCGCATGACAGAGAATTTATCTCACATGTGAACTTGGGATTTCATCCGTGGGGTTGCATTATCACAAACACATTATTATAAAAAAAAATCTGCCAGAGTTGGGAGACACAAAAAGAAAAGATTATTCCCTGATGGTGCAAAACTGCTAACCTATCTCATCAGGGTTACATTGTAGAAACCCAGCAATCTTTTGCTGTTAGAGAAAATGAATTGGGATGGCTTTGGAGTCAGAGTGGGAAATCAGACAGGCTGGGTATATCTGACATTTTGTAAAGAAGCGGCACAAGAAATCACGAAGATCTCTGAGCCAAGCTCTGAGCTTGGGAGAGACAAAGCCGGGGCACGTGATTGCAATCAGGATGAACACTGTTGGGTATAATAACTAGTTTGATATCAGCTACCTCTCACAAGGTCTGCAAGATACTCCAGTCACTGACAGTGCATCCACCACAGAGCTTGATTAGGAGTGTCCGGGTGATCGGCAAAGGGGGTGGGTAACCTCATTTCTCTCTAACTGCATCCTAAACTGCAATGATTCATGACTGTTTTGCTGTCCTGCATGTAAACAGTGAAACTTGCAGAGATTGATGGTTGTTGTGGAGTTGGGTGGTGGTAATAGCAGGCTATCTCAGGGCTTGTCCACATTCTATTCAAACAGATCCCTCCCTCAGGCCTCAAGATAAAAATCCCATCATGGGCGAAGGTGAAGACTGATAGAAATAAAGCTCAGGCTCGAGTCTTCAGGAGGCCTTTTGTCTCCTCAACGGGGATCTATGTAAAACAAATTCAGTTTTAAGTATTGCACATTTCCAATCATCTGCATGTAGTGCAGGGGTCCATTATGTCTGCATGGTTCAAATGATTTTGATGATAATGGCTTATATATCATTTCTCTTGCATTCATCCCAGCATAATTAATGTGTGTAATTAAGATTTTCATTACAACAGAGCAGCTGTTGTTAGCTTCATGCTGATAATGGACTTAGATCGGACTAAGATAAATTTGCTTTGTTGATTAGGTTAGGAATTACTCAGCTGTTTAGTTTTAACTTTGAGCTTCTTGTTTTATGTTATGTAAGCAAGCCAAGCAATTGGCGGTTCTTGTCTTACAAGCATTGCTTACAAGCATTGGGCTGCCTCAGATGTGATTGAGAAGATATAAAGTGGATAAAACATAATTCATGCTCAAGCAAAACTGATTGAATGCACAGTAAGCGCTGAACGTCATGTTGTTTTGTTCGAGTGAGATTTGGCTGCTGGATTAATGGCTATTTGACTGTTGTGGAAACTGCGGGGACCGAGTTTAAAGAGGTCATGGAAAGTGTCTGACACTGCCCAGACCTGTCTGCCTCCTGTAATTACTGTGAATAAAATAACAACACTGTGCTTTTTTTTTTTTTTTAAAAACCACTCAAAAAGGTTGACCGGGTAACCAAATGAAACTGGTTTTATCAAAAGGAAGCAAGGACACATTCAGTACTCAGCAAACGTTTAAGGGAATAAAAGTAAAGCAAGGATTTTTCAAAACAATGCAGTGTGCAGTAAATGGATTTAAACATATACACATAGTGTCATTTCATATAGGTACTCTTTTTACAGTACTCAGAAGGTATTTTTTTTATTATGAAAGATTGCATAAAATGAATAATGTTTTTAAACTCATTTGCAGGTTTCAAGTCTTTTTAAATGCTGCACAATGTTTATTGGTGTGTATCGAGACCATATATGCAGTTAAACTTAATGATAAAGGTGTGCATGATATAGAATGTGGCTGCATTGTGATTGACAAGTCACTTTTCTAAAAGTATGCATTATCACAGTTTCACATTCTGATCCAAGCCGTGCTCAGCACATTCTGTTTCTGTGGCCAAAATGCTCAGCTCGAGCTCAAAATGGGAATCCAAGCGCCAGTGTTGGCTTTGTCTTTTGTATACAGTCTAAGGACCTTGCCAAAGTTCTTCTGTGGATTTAGGCTGTCTCAGTTGCTTCTGCCTCTTCATATAATCTCAAAGTGACTGAATAAAGTCAGGGTTCTTCTGCTTCTTGTTTTTTTTTTGTTTGTTTTTTTCTGCTGGTTATTTGTTGCCATGCCTTCTGGTGGTATTGTGTGATGTACAAAGTGCCTAACACGTTAAGTATGTGGGCTTTAATATCATTATGAAGCACCACTGCAGGTTTATTTTAGGTTAATAATAAGTGATTTTAAGATGGGATATACACTGTGAAGTTTGGTTATAAACCTAGAAGAAACATACTTCCAGGTTTCACTTTAAAATTTTTGTTTTAACTTTCAGTGCCCTACATGGTGAAGCTTCCCAGTATATCTCTGACCTGCTGAAACCTCATTCTTCTTTCCGAACTTTTAGGTCTTCAGGTCAGAGTTGGTACTGCCCCCATGTACTCCATTCAAAACTTGTGGGGATCGGGTTTTGAGGCAGTGGCAGCTAAGTTGTGGAATTGTCTTTCACTGTCTTTACACTGTACAGACTCCAGCGACACTGTTAAAATGCCGCTGAACACATTTTTACACAGAAAATCTTTAATTTTTTTGTTTTTGTTTTATGTTTTCATTTTATTGTTTTACATTGTTATGATATGTTGTATTTATATTTCTGGCTTTGTTGTGAAGCGCTTTGTGATTTTTTCTGTGAAAAGTGCTAAATGAATAAATTTTACTTGCTTACACTGAACCAAGTTCTTTATTATATGTTGGAATCAGTGATATTAATCCCAGAGGGAAACAGAGCTTCATTTTTACAACAAATCAAGCACTCATCAAAATCAGAACAGAGATGCTATATATGTTTAGGTGGAATATATTGATATAACTTCCTGCTAACTTCTAACTCAAAGTTAAATTTGATCAATTCTGTTTTCCTTGGATGCCTGGATGTTAAACTAATCGTTACACCTGGTAAAGCAAGTCAACTTTACTCAACTCATTTTCTTAATGATGAAATAATTTAGACAGTTTTTAACTCTCAGTGATGCCACAGTGTTTGTTAGACTTTGGGACGGAGTTTTGGACCCAGATTACTCCGAGTCCTCGAGGTTCCTGACTTTTACAAGTAGCTGTAATAATCCGACAATCCATCAAGCTGTGTTGCTCATCAGCTTACATTAAACCAGCTAGTCCAACTTCAGTAACCCTGCAAACATTTTTTTAGTGCATCAGATTATATAGCAGAGATGTACCATTTTTTCAGAAAATTAAATCAGATTTTATAATGTTTACTTTATAGTAGTGGAAAACTACAGTAGGTATAAATATACATATAAATATGCCTGGATGGACAATCGTTATCTGTGCAAATATGATTAATGTGGTTTAAAGTTTTAACCCAGGCCACTTGCTGTGTGACTTTCCCCGCACTTTTGGACCTTTTACACCACATATTCTTGCTTCACTGGCTTCCAGTGAAATTCAAAAAGCTCTGCGTGGACAGGCCCCTGCTAGCAGAGCTTCTGAAACTTTATCACAGCAGCCGCCCTTTCCGATGCTCTAACCAGGGTCTCCTAACTGTCCCTCACTCTGATTTTTAAACCAGCGTTGATCGTGCTTTTGGGATTATTGCACCCAAATTGTGGAATAGCCTTCCTGAGTCAGTCAGGTCTGCTGACTCTGTTGTTTGTTTTAAACGACTACTGAAAACTTCTGAGTTTTTATCACAGCAGGTTAGCTTGCTCTAACCAGGGTCTCCTAATCTCCCTCACTTTATCCTCGGACATAGTTTTGCAACTATTTGTGCATATGTGTGTATGTTTAAATGAATGTCTGAATGTATGGTTGATTATGTAATTTATGTAATTTGGTCCTTAGAACTCAAGATAGTGTTTCACCAAAAGGTTTTGCTTTTATTCTTCCAGTCAGGCTTGATCCAAAAGTTTATCGTGTGACCACCAGTCCAGGATAGTAAAATGATTACCATGTCATAGAATGGCCTTTGCTGGGATGTCTAGTTATCTGGACCGTGTCTATGTTGACAGATTTAAGGTTGGGTGATAGGTTGCTCTTAGGCATTGTTATCCTTTGGAGTATGGTGTTTTTCTGTAGGGGGTTATTATCTACCTTCATTATCCCTGTGCCTCACAAGGGCAGCAGTAACATTAATGTTGGGGCTTCTGTTGTATTTATCAACCTTGTGAATAAGAAGGAACTTAATTGGGGCATGAAGAAAAACCAATGAAACAATTAACCTGATCTCAGAAGATTGACTATTAATTTGCAGGACTCTAATGAATAATTAAAATCATCAAAATCACCTAGAAATCAATATAAGTTATTAGTTTAATCAGTCTCATAAAAGACATTAGACTATTGATTTAAAACTGGTTAATAATTAAATTAATGCAATCAATGTTACGTCTCAATGGTCAGTGAGGCTGAAGGATTTGACAGTTCTGCATAGCAGAGGTTGGCAGCATTCACTCCTATACAACATTAATCTAACCAGCATGTATCAGAGGTAATTATTTACAAAAGGAATGAGCATAAACACAAAAATCTAAATGAAGACTAAGACCAAACGGAGTATGCATGTGTGTGGGGTAAACAGGGAGATTTTGTGCCTGTAGGAGTGTGTTTTTTTTCTCTGTAACATGTGGTTGAACATGTGTTCACTAAGAACAAAGAACATTTGTGGCAGGATCCCTGAATTACCTCAAATTTCCTCCCATGTACGAATAATGATGCCAAGTTAATAACGATTGTTATAAGTTAGGGGTTAGGATAGCAACCATAAGAGTTGTAACACTCTGTAACAAAAGCATTACAGATGTAAAATGAATGAAACAACTTGTTGTATGTACGTTGATTTCTTCTAAATTTCTTAGTCATGTGTATTAAAAGCTATGTTGTGCCCTGGTAGCTTACTACTATGTGGTTCAAGGAAGCACTGTGATTCATTTCAGATGCTGTCCTTTCAGATCCAGGTGCACAGGAAAGCAGGGTTGCCCTTCAGCTCTTTTTAGCCAAGTTACCGCTCTGCACAAACATGCTCTGCTGTTGTTTATTCTGATAAATTTAGCAGCTATAGCTAACTTCAACCTTTTAACGTGGTTAGTGGTGGGTACCACCCTACCAGAAAATTGTTTTGCTCTTGTCACAAGACTGTTTTGTTGTGTCTATTTGCAGATCACAAGGTAGAGAGCTTGGAGGGGAGAGTTCAGAAGGGGCATCTGTTAGAGCAGTGAAGAACAGCCTTCTCACCTCGGAGGTGAGAATGGAAAAGAGCCTGAGAAGAATGCCAGCTGTGGTTTTGTCTAGCTGGTAAAAGGTGTGGTGTTACAAATGCAGGAGATGACCTTTCACCTCCGATGGAGAAGTTGTGTTTACAGTACATGAATGAATGGATCTATGGCCTTCCTCATGACTCCTACATCTCTTAGATGAAAAATATTTAATTGTTCTACATTGTTCTGACCTATGCAAACTGGTAAATAAAGGTTCCTGAAAAAGTCTTGACATTCTTCTGGGTTTCCTACATAGCAATGTGGGTCAGCAGCATGTCAGCTTTAATGCATTTTTTGTCTTTTAATGTAGACTCTATTAAACTATGTTGCTCTAGGTGTCTCATAAGGGAAGTCAGCGGTTTGTCATCTTGAAGTATTTAATGTGTGCCTTCTAGCATGTAAGATAAGATTTTTCAGGTGTAATTTTAAATTTAAATTCTGATATTTTCTAATTCAAAATATGTTCAAATCCAAATGGGTTCTCAGTAAGCTCATTGAAAACCACACTTGCTTTTAGTTTTTCAACCATATCTAAATATATGTCTGTCACAAACTGAGCCATTCACCTTACTACATGGAAAACTTATGTTTAGCTGTCACCTGCTGCCAGTCCGACTATTGCGCGGTTTTAGCTGTGTACAAACACAAAGATAAACATGAAACTGTACGTGCAGTGCAAATAATGAAGGGTTTGCAGTAACTGTCAGTCTCCTCAGATCACAGCATGCATACAGGAGATTATTCCTGGGGAAGTGACATGCCAATGACATTCAAATCCGTACACAATTACTATTATACAGACTTCAAGGAGACACTGGGAGTCATAAATCTCCGAGAATACAGTCACATTCATGAAAGCAGTCGACAGATATTGTGCTCAATAGCATTTAATCTATTTCAAAAGACAGACAGCAATTGGTATAAGACAAAAACTTATCACTCTAATACAATAATTCAAACCAAATACTTGTAATATTACAGCAGTGACAGAAGACATGCTTTCATATAGCTATATACTTTGGACAAATAAAGCCTTTAAAATCATATAATTTAATAACAAATCACTATTTTGATGTTCTGGAAACAGCATTTAATGCATTTAGTACTTTGCATTCAAATAACATGTCTGCTGCAAATGTATACATGTTCAGTTTTGTGATTCCTTGCATTTCTTTTCATTGCTTCCTTTCTCTTGAAGCTCAGATGAATCATCAAACTACATTTAAAAGTATATTTACAGAAAATGTTATTTAAGCAATTAATTCATGATAATGATACTAAATTGCTATCTTTGAACAATACACTTGGCTTCCATTTTACCAATGGAAGACAATATAAGACACAATAATGGAAGCAAATTGAATTGAAATGCCAATTTCCTGCTGTTTATTAAGATGTGATCCATTTAATTTTACTGCCTTCTTTATACAGAAATATGTGAAGAGTCACATTATTACCTAAAATACTGAGAGGCAGTGTTCTGATCTTGTGCATTATTACCACTGGAAAAAAAATCTCAAAAGTTTAAATATTACGTCTTATATCCCTTACCCCTTTAAAGCCCAGCATATCATATTTGATACATGTGTTTTTGTGAGTTTTAGAGACTTCTACATTATCAGCATGACTTTTTTTTACCCTCAAAAAATGATATAAATTGTATGACACATTTTATGACTAAACTGCAAAAATATGGCTTATGTAGCAAATGTAATACAAATTAAAATTCATATATATGCGGATGCTGGAAACAGTCCTCATAGATTTAGGTTCATATTGACATGACAGAATCACAGTTGAAGTGAAGATTTGTCAGCTGGACATCTACAGTATGATCTGAATCTGTCGTTCCACCACACCCCAAAGATGCTCTGTTGCACTGAGATGTGGAAACAGTGGAGATCATGAACTTACTGCGACGTTCAAGAAACCAGGTTCAGACGATTTGAGCTTTGAAAGCGACATAGGGGTGGACATGGTAAGCAACAACACTCTGGTCAGACTGTGGTGTTTAACTGATGCTTAGTTAATGCTAAGGGCATTAACTCGCCTGAGCTATTGATACAAGACAGGATGAATGATGTCATTTGAAATGCATTGTGTTAATTTCTTACCTTACCATCCAATTGTTGCATGAGAAACTAAGACTCATCAGGCCAAGAAAACATTTTCCAACCTTCTGCTGTGAGGTTTGATGTGCTCTGTGTTCAGAGTAGTTCTTCTGCATCAGTCATTCTTCTGCATACACTGAATAAAACAAGTGGCTATTTAAGTTACTGTTACCTTCTCATTAGCTCGAGGCAGTCTGGCCATTCTCCTCTGACCTCTTGCATCAACAGGATATTTTTGCCCAAATAACTGCAGATCACTGAGTATTTTTTGTCTTTTTTGGACCAGCTTTTGTATCCTCTGATTGTGCAGAAACCATATCCAGTGTTTACAGATCAGCAGATTCAGAAATACTCAGACCACTCTTTGGGGCACCAGCAACCATATCAAAGTCAGATATGTCACCTTTCTTCCCTCAGTAGACCACTCAGTTTGAACTTCAGCATGTAATCATCTACATTACTACATGTACTGAGTTGCTGCCATCGGATATGCCCATTAAATATTTGCATTAACAAGCAGATGAACAGTTGTACCTAACAAAGTGGCCAGTGAGTGTATGTGATACAATATTACAGTCACTGTGTCCTGAGTGTTAAATGACAGAAAGAGTTCACTGTAAAAATTAGATGTTCTGTGGGGATGCTTCAATAAATGTAGGATCCAAAAATGTGCATTTGGGAATGTTACAGTTTTCAGAGCTCATTACATTTCCTGTAATAAATCATTTAAGAACCTGTCCAATTAAATGTGCATAGAGTTGAGATAAGCAGTTTATTTCAATTCATGCCTCTGTGCAGATGTTACCATGTAGGTGGAGTGAATGCAATGGATAACACATTTCACCTTACATGGATCCAACTCTTACTTACTGCTTAAGAGGCTATATTCAGGTGTAATTACAACATCCCAAACTGTATAATGATAGCCTTAACCAACCATAACCATCGCATGACAGAACTAGCGCTGATTAAACAGGGCTAGATTACATAATATGTGTTCAAGGACTATGAAATTAAATTTCACAAAATAAATCATATGTTTAAACTAACACCTAGCACTTTAACACAATGATAACACTGTTGTTCTAAACAAAACATAGGTGCATCATGACACAGAAAACGTGGTTAGCAAGTACTCATGAGTATAAATCATTTCTGTCCCATGCTGCTGTGATCAGCACAGCTGTGGCATAAGACGAACAATGCCACTGATATTGATTTGTCACAACACCCTCCAATTTACATGCATTTCCCTTCTCTCTTGCACAGTTCACTATGCATATGATTAAAACCTGCAACAGCAGGTTAGGATGCTGTCATTATCCTTACATGTTCGAACATCTGCTTTGTGCAGTTGTATTTTTGTACTTTTAAAATAACAGCCTCCTCTTTGTTGGCTAGGAACTCGGGGACCCTGGCTGACACAGCTGCAACTTGCTGTTTGCTTTGTTCACACGTTTTTTTAACCAAGTTTGAGACCAATTTACAGTTCAAATATAAAATAGAATGCTACCAGACTTCTGACTTATTTCTGTTACTGCCGATTGTTTACTTGAGTTGCAGCTGTGATATAACAAAAGAGTTCATTTAGGCTTAACCTTTAAATGCACGCATGCAACCAACACTTCATTATAATATATTTTCTTTTTTATTAAAAAAAAAAAACTCTGTGGTACTATATGCCTTTAATAATGAAGTGGTGTTGAAATGTCAAATATAATAAGATCATTGTTTTTAAATGTTACCTACAAATTATGAAAATTTGCAAGTAACTTACCAGTAGCATTGAGCTCACTGTTAGGTTGCCTATACCTAGTCATAATGATACAGGGGTGTGTTTGTTTGGATCGTCATCACAGTAAGAAGATGGAGCTGCAGATGATTACGGGTTTAGTTTAAAGCTGTGTTTCCCTTGATGCTGGAGGGCTTTGATGACAACAGCACTGCTAGTAAAGATGTATGAATTAGTTTCTGTAACATTTATGATTAAAAAGCAAAACTGGTACATGGCTGTTGTGATGCATATAGACTAATGAAGAAGCTGTAATTTTTTAAACTTAACTGACTTGACTTTTAAATATATATATCATTTTTTTAAGCCTGATTTCTAACATGTGGACCCAGAAGATCTCAAAAGTACACTCTCTTTTACTGATCCCATCTACACTGATTTTGTTTAGCAGATTTATTCCAAGTCACAATTGCTTGTAAGCAGGAAAAAATAGTGCATCATACAAATCTCCCTCTACACTTAATATTGACAAATTTTTTTTAAAAATGCTGCAAAATTTTAACAACCAAAACATATTTCAAGCAATGTGATTTTAATTTATGCTCTAATCTAGCAAATCTAATTGCAGATGTGATGAAATTCTAATAATGTCAGAAAACATCCCATGCGTTTAAGGGTTAACTGAACATTTTATGGTGCTTTCTAAATCCATTATCTTCCTACATGTGCATGGAGAAATCTTTAATTTTCCAAGCGCACCTGCTCTTATTAATCTGGCATCTCTGCAGTTCAATTCCTGGCTAGAATTATTATTCCGGTGACATTTTTGCACTTCCTTATGAAAGTAAATACTGGGGGAAATAAAGAGAGAGTAACTGCAAAATTGAAACATGCTTGAATGAAAACTGAATGAAGCTGGAACAGTGTCCTGGTGACCTTTTCTAATTGAGTGGCATGAAACTTTTGGATGGGGGTCACGCTGTACGACAGTAGATGACATTTACATACACATGAGGCATTAGATTGATATTCGGATTTTAAATGAAATCCAAACAGTATTAAAAGTAGCTGAAATGCAAAATCAGCACATGGTCCCTGTGGCACAGATACATGTGTCAAGGTGGAAGTCGAGACCACTGACATAAACCACTAAAAGGAAAAATAAGACATTTCATGATTTTTGTGAATTGCAAATAGCAACAGACCAGGAGCTTAAATTCCAAGTACCCTTAAGCTACAGTGTACCATTGTGCCAGTCCAGTCCTCTATAAATTGCATTTGTAATAAAATAAATAGCAAAAGCAATTACTCTGACGGAAATGTAATACAGTGATTATACTTCCTATCAGCATAATGAGAAAACACGGATAATTTACACATTTAGATCCATCCATTTTCTTACGTGTGTTCTGCTAACACAGAGAAACAGAAAACCATTAGCACTCACATTAACACCTGTTTAGAATTTAGAATCACAGAACAACCTAAGGATCGGGTTTTTGGACTGTAGGAGGAAGCTGGAGTACCTGGAGAGAACAGGAAAAACGTGCAAACACCAAACAGAAAAGACCCAGGTGGCCGGTGGATTCAAAAAAGATTCAAGCTCTTCTTGCTCTGTGACCAACTGTTCTGCCACATTTAAGATTAGTTGTTAATAACTACTCAACTACCATACATTTTGCCTCACGTTGACACTGACAGTATCAGTGATATATGCTCTTTGACTCTCAAAGACTCTAACATTAATAAACTTTTCTTTTTTTCTTCCTGCTGGTGTTTATGCACTCATGGCACTTAATTAAGCTCAGAAATTATGGTGTGGTTTAATAAGAAGCTGAAGTGCCTCGAGGCTATGAGCAGTTATTTAAGATCAAAATGAAAATGTTTTACTCCAACTGCAAACCTGCCCAGCCAGTCACTCTACTCATTTTATTTGCCTCGTGTCTGTCTCTAGCAGCACCAATTCATCTGCATCAATGAAAAAAAGTTACTTTAAGCTCAGCCTGTTCCAAATTTAACTACCTAATGTGGACTTAGAGCTGGGCGAACGATAACGATATGTATTGCGAAAGACCTCATCTCTCTCTCTTCCTGTCTTAAAAAAAAAGAAAGCACAGCCAATCCAAATTAAGTAGCGCAGAGCCGAACCAATCACAGCCACAGCGTCACGTCACGTGACTTGTTACGTACAGCACAAGTGCCAAGCCGCACGTGTATTTGTTTGGGAAGCAGCCAGCCGCTGTGCTGGCTGGGTAATGGAGAAAATGAGTGTGTCCACTAGAGAAAAATCAACCGAGAGCTTGGGTGACCAGGCTACTGAAGAGAACACAGATGACGGTTCCAATGCCGGAGAGATTGTCGAAAGGAAGGGCCAGAGAAGTTCCGTAGACTGAAAGCGCTAATTCGTCATCGAAAACAACCAGGAGAATCCCTGCTAAGCAGCAACAGTCAATTGAGTCGGCTTTCTCCAGCGTCTTACCATATGACAAAAAAGCTAAGAGACATAGCGACATTACGAATGCCATAGCCTACCGTCTTGCTAAAGACATGCTACCAATAAACACGTTCGAAAATGAAGGATTCAAGCAGCTAACTGAGGTAATAGCTAAGCTATACAACAAGGAGAGATTGAGAATTTCCTTTTAGTTCTCAGTTTATTTGATATTGACAAAAGTTAGTCAATTTTGTCTGTTCTTCTGTAAAACAAACTAAGATTTATTTTTAGAATTAATATTTTGTTTCTAAGTGGAATTGACAATTTAGTAGTCTGTTTTGTTTGTTCTATTTTGAAACTTAAACGCTTTAGCGGCTGCCTTTTGTGTAGTTTGCAATATTTGCCTTTATTTATCTGAAACTGAAGTCTCATGTTCCTTAAGTACATCTGCCCTGTTGAACTTATTATGGGAAATAAATATTGAAATCAAAAAGAGCTGCTGATTATTTCACATTTTACTTGTGAGCAACGGCACATTTAAATCTTACAAATATAGTTATTTGGCTTATATCGTGATATATATCGTTATCGCCTGAAATGAAAAAAAAACATATCGTGATATGAAAAAATCTTATATCGCCCAGCTCTATGTGGACTACAGTAAAATGTAAAAATGAACCTTCAAGATGAGTGTAGCTGGTTGAAAAAAGAAAAGAGCATTTCTTTAGTTAAGTTAAAAATAATAATTGGTTATTAGTCTAATATACTGTATTTATTTTTGCATATCATTGCTTTTCATGATCATGTCCTCCATGAATCGCTACCTTATCATGGTGGAGGGCTTTTGCCCCCTGGTAAAGTTACCCATGGCAAACTGATCCTGTGTGAGGGACCAGACAAAGAGCAATTCAAAAGTCCCCTATGAGTAGAACATTGAGGGAACAGGACAGGGTGAACTGGAACAGGATAGGGTGAACTGGAGCCAGGCCCGGGGAGGGTGCCCAAGCGGGAGCATCTAGTGGCCGGGCCACTAGGCCGAGCCCAGCTCAAAAAAGATACATGGGCCCATTCTCCTGTAGGCCCACCACCCACAGGAGGCGCTGTAGGTCATGGGGTGCAATGTGGAGCGGAGACCCTGGCGGACCAATCCCTGACTACCAAAACTAGTGATTGGGACATGGAATGTCACCTGCTTGATAGGGAAGGAGCCCACTGCACTGAGCTGCAGCCGCAAGGTAGCTGGTGCCTGTTGTGGTGGTAACCCCCGAACCAAATGGTGGACACCAGTGGTGAAGGGAGCCACCAGGCTGAAGAAGGAGTCCTATCGGGCTTGGTTAGCCTGTGTGACTTTGGAAGCCCACTGATAGTAACAACAGGCCAAGTGGAACGCGATTTAGGCAGTGGCTGAAAAACTCAGGTGTGGGAGGAGTTTGAAAAGAGGCCATAGTAAAAGACTTGGTGGAAGGAATACTTGCTTAATCCCACTGGTACGTCTTCCACAGAGGAAGCAGAGTCTGGGGACGAGGGGGACAACTCGTCTATCTCTGGGGGTGAGATCACTGAGGCAGTTAAACTTGGTCCCTGGTGGCAGGGCCCCTGGGGTGGATGAGGTTCTTCGGGAGTATGGAGTGTCTTGCCCTTTGCTACAGGCCATTTGAGCCTTATACAACCGTTGCAGGAGCTTGGTCCGCATAGCCGGCAATAAGTCGGACTTGTTTGCGGAGGGTGATGGGCTCTGCCAGGGCTGCCCTTTGTCACTGATTCTGTTTGTAATTTTTATGGACAGAATTTCTAGGTTTAGCCAAGAAGGCTGTCACAGCGGTGCTCTCAGAATCTCATCTCTGCTTTTCGCAGATGGTGTGATTCTGTTGGCTTCATCGGGTGATGGCCTCCGGTTCGCACTGGAACGGTTAGTGGCCAAGTGTGAAGCAGTGGGAATGAGAACCAGCACCTCCAAATCTTAGGCCATGGTCCTCAGCCTGAAAAGGGTGGAGTGCCCATTCATCAGGGACGAGTTCCTGATCAAGTCTTGTTAACGAGTGACGGAAGAAGGGAGTGGGACATCAACAGACAGATTGATGCTGCGGCTGCAGTTATGCGGAGGCTGTGCTGGTTCATCATGGTGAAGAGAAAGCTGAGTGTAAAAGCTTGTCACCTATGGTCACAAGCTGTGGTGTCATGGTTCTCAGGATCTGGAGAGGGTGTGGTGGGTTTTTGCCTTCGCCTCTCCCACCAGGGCGGAACTGGACTTTGCTTCCCCTACTCTGAACCCGCCCTAAACGCACACCTATGGCACCTATGGAATCATGCTGATTCTGCTCTAGCTTCTCATCGCGAGTGTTATTCCTGGCAGACTACTTAAGACGGCATGAGATGTTGCTTCATCACTGGATCGTCGCACTACCTAGCGTCAGTGTAGCCTAGCCTCTTGAGTATCTTTTGTGATTTCCCAGAGTTTCCTCCTAACGTTGTTTTCAGATGTGTAAAGGCCTCTTGGATTCCCTGTCCGTCTCTCCTGCTGCCCGGATTCCTGTGGATGTGTGTGAGTGAGCATGAGCGTTCTGGATCAGATTGCCTGAGTGAGTCATGTACTGTGTAAAAGAGGAGCATGCGTGTGCCTGTCCTGGACCTTCCCTCACCTTCGGACCAGGACACACTGCAGGGATTATCTCTCAGCTGGCCTGGGAATGCCTTGGTGTTCCCCTGGACGAGCTATAGGAGGTGGCCGGGGACCTGGCCTCTGACTGACACTTTATGCACGTACTAATAGAGCAATTGGACCCTGCTTTAAACACTGTGTATCGTAGCAATCTATGCAAATCCATGAAGACCATTTTGTTAACACAGTAACTCGTAAATAAAGTTTTATACTCAAATATAAAGGGTTTTATTTTCAAATGTAAGCGTATGCATACTGAACAATGCAAACTGAAAAATTATGCATGATGCAGATTTCTTGTTATTCCATTATTTCATTCTTGGGGAGAGCACAGCTGTTTCAGCAGGCAGCCATCATCAGTGCCACCAGATTTGGGATAGGCTTTTTGTTGTTTGCAAACAATAACTGTCTGAGAGCAGCAACTTAAAATTCATTATTTGTTTTCTCCAGGATTGTTTTTGTATTTGCATGTGCTATCAACCCCTTGAGAAAAAAAAAGAGGAAATGTTTTGGTGTTGACTGAGCATCTGGTTTGGGTATTTAAGGATGTGGTTGCAATCCTAACCCCTCAGTAAAAATAGCTTTGCTTTCTTTTAATCAGGGTGCAGAGGAAGATGTCATGTTTTAATTTCCTATTTGTTTTCACTCATTTCCTTCCTCTTCCCTGCTTCAAATGCTGTTATCTGCGACACCCGCCTCCCTCTACTGTGGTCTTTTCATTTCTCCATAGACAGCCTTGTAAGTGTGCACATGCTGACATTTTGGGGACAGGATTACACAGGCAGACTGACGCTTTCAGTGATGGCCTTGAGTAATGTTGTCACAAATTGAGACAAGTGTCAACCTGTATAAATTCATCACAAAATTAACACTCTGAGAAAAACAACATTCCTGTTAGTGTGTACGTGGGTATATATTCTGTAAATAAAAAGGATAAATGAGGCATCTCTTCACTATTGACTTCCCATGACCCTCAAGTGCAGTGTGACGCTTCAGCACTTGCAGTTGACTGAAATAAATGTCTTCTCTGGTAAGAGCTTGAGATCAGTTATGCTACCTTCAGCGCCCGAGAGGGGAAAAGCACTGTTTGCTTTAAAGGACACTGACATGAATGATTCACTCCATCATTCATTCTTTCACCGTGTCCTGATAATAAACATCCAATATGGTTCTCTACAGTGAGCAGTAAATTTTAGACAATACTCTTTTTGCATCAGCATTGACATGTGTTAGAGCTACATCACAGCAATTTACTTTGTTGTATCACACAACAAAAGAGCAGCTGAACAAAATCTTTTTGTTTGCTATATTAGTTGGGATCATGAACTAAAACTCAGATAACTTCCTGTTTTAAATTTGTCTATTTTCCCCTTGATGATCACATGTTTGTGCACTTTTGAACTACTTCCTGTTTCTGCTTTTACATTATTCAGTGAAAGTCCCATTCTGATCGGTTACCACGGACTCAAACAGTGAGCAAACCTCAACTTCTGTGTTAAACTAACCCAACTTTCATGTCAAGGATCATTGCTGTTGATAAGAGCTGGGTCCCCAGCTACAACCCAGAGGCTTAGCAGCAGTCTTCAGTCTATATTGTCCAATCCCAAAGGCAACATGAGTGTTTTCTCCTTCTTTTTTTTTTCCAACATTTGAGGGCTTCTGAACCTTGAATTCATTCCCCAGGTTCAAACTGTCAGTTCAGAGTTCTAACTTCTGTTGTCTCCTCTGTGTTGCCGTAGTGCACACAGTACATGAAAATGTGTTTGGCCTCAAGAACTCAATTGTAGCTCCCTCACCAGATTTGGCTCCCTCTGAATTTGTCCTCTTCTCCAAAATGGAATTCAAATTATAAAACTGCCATTTGGAGCAATCTAGAAATAACAGCCATGCTCAGTGTTATATTGCTACCCAAAGGGACCACCTTGAAGTGGACATCAGTCAAATCTAAACCCGTTTTTGTAAGGCAGAGAATTTATCGAGCCTGTTGTCTTTTCCAAAATTGGATTTTTTTTAACCTGAATTGCAACATGATTTTTTTAAACAATATTTAATATCATATTTGTTAAGTGAATGTATACACTTGTAATTGATTGAATCCAACAACAACAAAAAAGCATAGGATCATGTAGGCATGCCATCAGTTATAAGGTTTGTTGTTTGAAAGGATTTAAAAGGAAATGTAATATTTTTTTATGCATAACCTTTTTACTCTTCATAAATGTCTAAAGTTTAAAAAATGCACAATATAATAAAATAATTTTTTTAATGTAAATTAATCTCAAAACAGGAGACGCCTTCAGATTTCTCCTTTTTTCAAAGACCCCCAAAATATTCAGTTTGCAGCACATTATGCAAACACAACTGATACAACTCCACAAAGTAGCAACATATTGATATTAAAAGAACCTGCTAAATTTCATTTTTATTACTTTGTCTTGTCAATGTAATGTCTATTTGCACTACTGGAAAGACATGTTGCTAGGAAACAAAATTCCCTTAGACTATAATAGTAATAATAAGTTAGTGCTACAAAAAGTTACTTTCTAGCAGATAATGTGAAGTGATTTTCTGAAATGTAAGAGTTAAACTGATTATTAGGACATTTCAATAAAAAAAGACATCTTGGACTGAGCTAGTGACTTAAAAATGAATATATTTTTATAATGTATATCAAACAGAAAGGCTGAGGACAGTCAAAATCACAAAAAAGCACAGGGGAAACAACCAAATTGCATTATGGCTGGAGGTAAAAAAAAAAAAAAAAAGAAAAGAAAGAAGGAAAGAAAAACATTCATCAAATGCAGGTGTTTGTTTGGATGCTGCAGTTTAGATTTGCAAAAGACAAACCTGAACCAAAAAGACAAGAGAACAAACAGTCGGAGCAACTGGAATGTGAAAAAGTACATCACGCCAGCCATTGCAAACAAGTAAACATGTTGCCCCACAAATGATGTGGAATGGTAATGGGGCAAGAAGTTGAAAATGTGTTACCTCATGTTTCTCACACACCAGGGTAAGCAGGGAGACGATGCAGTTTGGTGCAGGTAACAAAATGTGATGATGCACTTCTGTGGCCAATCAGCGCAGTTTGAATAGAGCAGAAAAGATGAATGAGACCTGTCGTTCCCCAAAAGCAGTGATAAAATCTGATTGGTGGTGTCCTGCAGATTGTGTTTCAGTGAGTGACAAAAAGACGCGCTGCCAGTGCCCTCGCCTGATTTTATCATAGAGGACAAAGAAGAAAAAAAACTAGACTGTGTCACTGGTCTGATGTTGGTCTGATGCTGCTGTCTATCCATCACGGTCAGCTCTGAACCAAGAATCAGAGCATCCTATGTTGTTTCCTGGAAATAGATGACAAAATAGTTTGTGGACACCTGCAGTGGAAGACAGTCTGAAAAAATGACACCGGAGCGGATATATTAGTCTCCTACTGATCTCATTTACAAAGTGATTGGTTTTGTGTGATGCTTACATGTCCTGCTGAGATTCACAGACTGTGGCACACCCAAGAGTGAATTCCTCTTTGTCACATCCTCCTCACTCAAGCATGCTTTGTGAATAGCAATCATACAATAACAAGAATCTTGTTATTGCTCAAAGACTGGGCAGAGATTCAAGCTCGACACAAGTCAGCAAGTGCACAGAATTTATGTGGTAAAGTCTGCAGCGAAGGGGGTCCTGCTTTGAAAGCTTGTTTAGACATTCAATTTCTTAAAACGATGAATTAATATCTGCTGCCGGTGATGCTATTTGTTAAATAACATTCATCAACACCAGACTTTTTTAAAAGAAGCATAACCAAGATTTTTATGGTTATGCAATATGGATACCATCCCTGCCAAGAAGGATAGGTGTTGATTTCATTTTGTCAGAATATATTAAATGTGCAGATGGATGAATACAGTACAGAAATATTTGGCTGAAAGTCTGGTCATGATTGGCTTCTGTTGCATACATTTTTCTTCAAAAGACTTCTTTAAGATACCACAAATAAAATTGTTTCCCTCCTTTAAACAATTAAAAAGTAGAATGACCATTCTGAAACATGCGTTATTTATATTCAAGTTTTCATTGGACCTGCCATCTCTGCAGCAGGGATAACAATTAAAGATGCAATAAAGATTCTCACTGTTGACACAGCAAAGACTTTGATATGTGATAAGAGTAATAATGCAGTGCTTGACACCGCTTAAATCGCATTGCATTTCTACCCGTTTCTTCTGTATTGTTTTTGTACTTGCAGAACTGCAGTTAGATTCCAGTAGCATCTGCCTGACCTTGTTTTACTAATGAACCGTGCAGTCACTGTGTTTATGTTCTTTCATCCACCGTAGAAAGGCGTAATTGTGTAGAGGTGAATGTTTGCAGAGGAAGTGTCTTAGATGTGTGTTCCTCAAAAGGAAAAGACGTGTTAACCCTTTTCCCACTTACCTTGTGTCATCTTCACTTCAGCTTATCACCGTTAGACTCTGACTATAGTTATTGTGGTGACACAGAACATCTTTGTACCCTAAATGAAGGTTCAAGGGGTCCAGCAGAGTTCTTATGTAGCTTCATTCCCTATTGCTGAGTAGTGCTGGGCTACTGGATGCAGTTCAATTGCTGGTTAATTTTTTGGGGCGTCATTCTTTTGATTCCATTTCTTTCTTCAACTCTGTTCAAACATAACTGCTGAGTAGCTTAACATGGTTTGTAACTCATAAAGCAGTTGGACGAGATTTTCGGTTATGAATGGTGAAAGCGAAAGTGCCACTGTGACCTAGCGCTGCACGGTCAGTGTTAAGTACTGCAGAGCAAAGCTCCAGAGTGGAAGTTTCCTTTCCATATCTGTCAAATTTCTGAACTAACAAGCGATCCTGGAGCCAGTGGTGTGCTGCAGCAACACCACCACACATTACAGGTGTACCATGATCAAAGCACATATGACTAGCATGGGTTACACAAACCTGTTTGTTCACTTAGAGGCTGCCCGGCATCCTTCATCTGATGAAATCATTCACAACCTTTGGCTTGTGGGATTTGTTCAGTTTAAAACTAATTTTGGTGATTATTCTTTGGTTGTTGCTGTTGGATTCCAATCGAATCCATGCCTATAAAGTTGTTGTTTTTTCCTCACACCAAATGGTGTGTGAAAAAAAAATGGTACGCTTTAAATATAAAACCGTTTACATTATTAAATCCCACATTTGGCAGTCTGGCAGAACACGAGATTCAAACACGCATTTGCTTGTGGCCAAAAACGCCACACGACACTTTAAACATTGCATAATGCTTCCAGATTTCTTTTATTCTTATCATGCTCTGCAATTACAGTACTTGATTAAAACATTTCTGCTGCACATTCTCTGTCGCTGTGTTTTTGGATGCAGATCTGAATTCACATCCAGGTTTTATGTTTCTGCGCTTTTAGTGTTAATACATTTTGTGTCTTGTTCACCTTTGAATGAGGTGAATGTACCTCTTAAGTGCTTACAAATAGCACAAAAACAAATTAAAGAGGAACCACGGTTGCTTTTTAATTTACCTGTATGCTCCCCACTGTTTGCATTGCCGTTCTGACATCAATCAACCGGCATCTTGTTTACCTTCTCTTAGTTCTTGTTGATGTTTTGATTGCTTTTTATTTTTAACTTCCTCCGTTTATCATGAGTATTCATAATCTATGCCCTTCCAGGCAAAATAAAAAGTTATTTCACCTCATCATTTTTAGATAAATCATTATAGCAGAAATAAAAAGGCAAAACTACAAGGTGTTTGTATTTATTGTCCTTTGTTTCATAGTTACTTTGTTTATCAGAGTGTATTGGCTTTTTCCCTCAAATCACTTTACAGAAAAAAAGTGTTTGAAGCAGAGGTAGCATCGCTACAATGCCACTCACCATGTGTCATCTGAGTGCCGGGTCTTATCTGTGACCTTTTCTCAAGGCCCGTGCTCTGAGATTCTATCTGCTTCATGAAAAAGGGACAAGTGGGCAGTTTAAATTTGATCTGAAATTGCCTTGATATTGTCTTAGTCTTTGAATGGGTTATGCCGTCAGGGAGTGCAGTTGTTTTCTCTTTACCCATTTCTCTCTCTCTCATAGGCGATTTTTCATTTTTCTATCACTAGCATGGCAACTTTTTGTTTTTCGCTGTCCTTGACATTCTTTTGTACCTATGTGACTTTATATTTCATTGCCCAGTTTGCAACATGTTCACAATAAACAGAGTGGTGACAAACAAGATTTTCAGGCTATGCAAATGCTTGCAAATAGTATTATATCTGCACAACTAATGATAAAATTGCACCGATTTTCTGTAGCAGAAGATATTTTCTCATGTATTTATGAATTATGAGAGTTTTCCAATGTCTGTACTGTCGTTTGTTTTTTTAAAGGAAACAAAAAAGAAAGCTAGAGAAGAAAGACAGCAGGCAGATGAAGGACGGTGAAGAATGAACAGGGAAATGGCAAATGAAAGCTTGAAGATGTTGAGGGATTTTCTGGAAGTGATTGGCTTGGCTGTCTTTGTGGTCTGTGGTCTCAGGTTTTTATAATCCCATCCTGTGATGCTCTAATCTCCCTTTTCTTTTGTACTCAGTAAATAGCCTCATTACATGGGGCAGAGCTGACAATTTGTTATAAAAATGGAAATGAAGAGCCAAGAGAAACCCTTTATTAAATACTTGCCTTCCTATACGTACCCTGTCAGGCCACTGGCACCCACACGATTACCATAAAAGATCATCTCAGAACAGCGCGTGGGAACCGATGGGCTCACTGAGCAACTTTGAGGCACTTGTGAAACAGCGAAGCAAACAATGGTGGTTCTGGATTTTCACACCCCACCTTCCTGTCAAGATGCTTTTTGTGGGCTATAATTAAATGGGAGAATTAACAGTTATTGTACATTTGATCCTCTGGGGAATTAGGTTGCTGATTTTCTTTTTCTTCTTTTTTTATCTGCTCCATTTTTAACTTACAGTGAACCACAATTGCTCTTATTTCTTGAAAAAAATCTTTATAATAAACCATTTCCTGGTCAAAATGAAGTGCGAGTGTGAGCGGTTTCTGCGGGATGAAGGTCAGAGGACCTTGCTAAAGGGAAAGACAGACTCATTTGCATAATGTTTCATCTCACATCTCTCGGCTTATAATATGAATTGTGAGTGTTAAAGCTCAGCACCTGTGGCGGGAAATGCTGATGAGAGTGTGTATTAACATGATTATTGATTCTGGCTTTTTACAGTCTTGTTAGATAGAACCGCAGCACATGTGTTTGAGGTCATCTATTCATAGATACTGTATGTAGCACATATATTTGCATTAATCATTATGAAATACAGCTGAAGTAAATCAATAGAAGATTGGTATATGAGTATATGAGGAAATGGGTAATCATAATATCAGTCTACACTCAGCTGCCAATTAATGAGGTCACTCTTGATAAAGAATCAAAGCATCCTTGTAACTAAACTTTATGAAGCATTTTTAGCAGAGTGGCACTGATTCCACTTTGTTGGCTGAAAAATCTCAGTAGTATTATGGTGTTTTGTGTTTATGAGGTTATGTGGGTAAATGTGAGTGTCTTGGCTGGACATAGTGATTTCTGCGCTTCTAATATCACGATTGCCCGATAATCAGATTTGACTCAGTATAAGAAAGCAGACACTGAAAAAACTTTCCTGTTCGACTAATTTAAGTTGGTGCTTATTATTGGAGAATTATCTAGATCGGTGGTTCTCAAACTTTCACAATGAGTACCGCCTCATAAAATATATGGCTTTTTAAGTACCGCCCTTATGACCGACATTAAAGTACAGTAGTATACGCCTGTTTAACACCATATACAGTTTACACAAGACAATTTTATTTCTTTGGTCCGTTTATTGCAGCGGTCCCCAACCGTTTTTGCGCCACAGACCGGTTTAATGTGACACAATATTTTCACGGACCGGCCTTTAAGGTGTCGCGGATAAATACAATAAAATAAAATGATACAACCAAGAAAAAAACTGTTGTATTTTGTAAATATAATAATAAACGCAAAATCACTGTGTTATTGTGTAACTTTATTAGCAGCATCCTCCTGAAATGCGCCAAGAATATTAAGAGTAACATCCTCCTCTCTGCCCCTTAATGCTCTCTGGTCGCTATGGTAACGCATAAATATTTCTTTCAAAATAAGACACACAACTACAACATGGGAAAAGACCCAGGGAAACCGAGTTAACAATAAAAACCCTGAAAACCATACATTTCACACCCAAGCCTCAACTCTCGCGCCCGGTACCAAACGACCCTCAAGCCGTTATAGCATCCTGCTATGCGATTGGTCCGTAACCCTCGGGAACCCTCATGTTATTTTTTATCGAGTGGAAAAAAGTTAGCGTTCATCCTCTAGCTTCACTGTGTTTATGCTATGCTAACATAGCTGTGTCGCTAAGGATCACGTAGCACATCATTATATGCCAGCTAGTCCAACTTCAGTAACCCTACAAACGTCACTGCTGTTTAGTTTTCTGTCTTCATTTATCTCGGATGTGATAGCACAGCTGTACGTTTAAATTTTTCAGAAATCCCTCAATCAGAACATGGTATATTATTTAATCTTAAAATTGTTTTGGGTACCACAAGAGGGAGCCTACGTACCACCAGTGGTACGCGTAACACAGTTTGAGAATGACGGATCTAGATCTCACCAAATATTCTTTATACAACCTACTTAACCTCTATTTAACATATACATTTTCAAGTAATTTCAGCTTGACTTTAGTATTTCTCTGTTCTCTTTAACAGTTTTAAGTGTTAATCTTTAATTGACAACTTATATATATATTTTTTAAATTTCTATATTAGTTTAAATGGGGTCCAGTGTTGGGAGAAATATCATTCAGATGGGATCATTTCTAATTCCTTTTTTTCTTGGGTGGAATGGATGGCACTGTTGTCTCACAGAAAGACGGTGCCTGGTTTAAACCATGGTGAGGGTTTCCTCTGGATTCTCTGGCTTCCTCCCACTGTCCTTAATTGTACTCAACCAAAGTGAATTGAGAAAAATATGGCTTCTTTGCTGAGATTACATGACTATACCTTATAAGGAAAAAACAAAACATGTCTTGTGTTTGACCAAATACAGATAAAGATAAAAGATTCACATTTATTATTATATATTGTTGTTTAGTTGATTTAATTTCTCTAAAATGTGTTGTGTTAAGGCTGCTTTATGTTTTAGTTCATATTTTCTGTGCTCACTTGAGTGTTGTTAATCTGTCTGCTTTATCAGATTGTTATTAACTTTAAGATTTTGCTAAACGGAGCTTAAACTGAATGTCAGAGAGGACAGTGTTTACATACAACAACTACTGATTAATAAATTGGATTTATCATCTCTGATATTATGCCAGTGTTGTTAGGCAATGTGATTTTGTCACCCTAAAATAGCTTGAAAATGGATACTGTCCCTTTAATTACCGGAAAGGTTTTTCATGCTAGTTGTTATTATGTCTCCCCTAATGGTAGTGGGATGGAGCCTGCCCCAGCTGTAATAGGGGAAAAGACAGGTCACCAGTCTGTCTATTGTGATAATTCAGTTTTAAAGTAAAGTGACCTCTGCTGGCTCAGTGAGGAAGTTGAAACCATACTGAGGCTGAAAAAAGAAGTGCCAAAAACTGCAATTTCTCTAGGTGCCACTTGAGGCTGGATCCAAAAGGGATCCCACAGGTTCCCATGTAAAAATAACCAATTTTATAGCATTAAATTCATATTTGCAGCCTTGTAAAAAAAAAAAACAGTTTAGGGGTCTATGGATATCATTCCCCAAGTCTGAGTGGGGTGAATTTTTTTATAACTCATTCACCTGGATACTGGAGATAGGCGCATGGCTGCCTTAATTGGCAGTTATCCCGACACAGCCAGTTAGAGCCCACTGGTGTCTACAAAGTGTCATTCACTACTCTAAAGACCTCTCTGCTGTGTTTGTGCTGTTGGTGCCATTTGGAGCATTTTATCTGGCTTTTAATATGCCTTATTGTTTGGCATTGACCATCCAATATGTTTGTATTTTATTTTCGGTGAGTGAAATTCTATTATTTCCTGCACTGCACTCATTAGCCGATATCTATGTCTGATGTGTTTGTGCATTACACATATAGAGTGTTGTTGACAGTAACCACAATAACCAACTTAGTGGCAGCCAAAATATCGAGTCCAAAACCAACGAGTGACATCGTGTCCATTTTTCATGGTGTCTGTGCTTAAAATTGATTGTTAAAAACAGTATATTAACCCAAGTTGTAAGCATAACCAAACAACTAGTGCAAACAAAACCAAAAAAGAGTGAAAGCAAAACATGAAAGAGGTCCCAGACAATATTTAAACTCCAGTCTACTGTGTTTCTGTTGCATCCGTCAGATATGAAAGACACGCTCAAGAATGTTTGCCTAGTCCATATTTTTGGAAACGGTAATTAATAAGTGCTGTTACTATTAAGGTTTAAGGAATCAAGAGACAAAAGTAATTGTAGGTTTAACCATGTTTCCTGGTATATCTAGAAATGCTGGTAAAATCTTAATTATCCCTTAGGTAAAGTTAGATTTTGAAGTGGAAAAAATGAAATGTCATTATGTTGGGAACATTTCCTAAAGTTGGTAGTATTCTATGAATAATTTTGTGATACAGAGGTATTTTATTCCAGTAGTAAAGTGTATATCTAGTAAGTCTCCTTATTTCAAATTGTAAAATAAAATCGTAATGTTAAAATTCAGTGTACCGAATAAAAAAATGATTTACCAACATTACCTACTTAAATACCTATGACTCACTTTATTATTATTATTATTTGTAACTTATTCCTGTAACAGACAACACATGTTCTGTGACTGTGATGGTGATTTCTTAAAGTGTATTCTTCCAGATGATTTTTTGTATAAAGCTGTCTTGCATTAGCTCTCTTTATTCATGATCTGAATGGCAAATTGTATTCATGGAGATACTGCTCCCCAAGAGAGAGAGAGAAAAAAGATTTAAGGGGATGCGATAGCTGCTGCAGTCCATTACTGCAGTAGAAATGGAAGAGATGCACTGACTCCTCCAAAGGCTTTTTCATTTATGTGCAGGAGGCTTATTCATTTACACAAACTTATCAAGTGGGTTTTGTCTTACACTGTTTATGTGCACACAATCATTTATGCCCCAGTGTGGATTATGAGAAGAATTTCAGTAAGCTGTTTAAATGCATTGCAGTGGAAGTTAATATTTTCACTCAATCATCCACACTGCAGTTTTTAATTCAATAGATTTGTCGCATAATGTCTGCCTTATAGCACACAAGCCCTGTCAGTCATTTCCCCCCTCATATTCCGTTGCATCACTTCTTTCTGTGCAACTTTTTTTTTTCTCCCAGAATTATTTATTGCTCAGGCTCCAGACTAGAAGTGTGGATGTAAATACAGATAGTGGCTATAAAAATTAACAGCCCGGTGAATGTTGGGCAAGTGTCGCAACTTGCATGATCGGTGTGAGTCAGAGTGAAACATCAACATCTGTACAAACTGTTCAGCACTTGATGTCTTAATGCTTGAGCTAATGCTCTGAATATCGCCTTAATTGAAGCTACATAATTAGATTAACATGTTCACGTGACGTAAAGCGAGTCTACCTCATCATTCTCATAATCACATTAACATCAAAGCGTTAGTGTGCGTGAAAAAAAAAAATGCTCAGATTTCTTTATCAAATGCCTGCTTCTGTTGAATTTAATATCTTAAAATGCCAAGCTTTACCTCCCACAGCCAGGTTTTCCCTCAGGCAAGTTATTATGCAACAGAAAGTGGACCGGCTATGTGAGGCACAGTGTGCTTTATATATCATGTGCACTTTAATTTGAAGCTTTAGAGACTGCAAGAGAAAGACAAGGCCACTTAAAGACCCTTTCACCCTCTTCTAACAGCATTCTGTTTTCCCTCCACTACTCCGAGCTGTGCATTCAGAGGCTGCATTGGTGACCCCACTCAAAAGTGTAAGAGAGAACTGAAAACATGAAGAAAAGCTTCTCGAAAATTCCTTCATCCACGGAGAATATTCTGCTGTTTTTTAAAGTTTTCTTTAAGCGAACGGAGCAACAACAGCATCAAACTTTCTAGTGTTTCAGTTTCTCTTCTCTGAAAATTTGATGTATTTCTGTTTGAAACTTTTGTGTGAAAAAAACAAGACACTGAAGTCGCCACCTTCACTTTCTGCAAGCTCATGTGGGCATCCTGCTCTCCCCAAGTCTGCACCTTCACACTTCATTAAATTTTGTGCTGGTTTTTTATTCTTTATTGAAATGTTTAAGGTTGTGTAAAATACACTCACTGACCACTTTGCTAGGTACACCTGTTCAGCTATCTAGTAATACAAATATCTAATCAGCCAATCACATGCCAGCTGCTCAGTGCATTTATGAACGTGGACATGGAAAGAAACAGGAAGGAAAGTGATAAGTGACTTTCAACTTGACATGATTGTTGTCAAGTTGAAAGTTACACCCGAAATTGGACGATAGGAGATTGGAAAAAGTATCAAACTCTGCTGCAGCATCCAGATGTTAGGATCAGAATTTGGCTTAAACGACATAAAAGCCTGGATCAATTCTCCCATCTATCAACAGTTCAGGTTGGCGGTGGTAGTTCAGTGGGGTGGTGGATGGCTCCCTGGTCCACTTTGAGCCCCTTAAAACCAACTTTACATTTTTAAATGGCACAGCCTACCCTAGTATAATTGCTGACTATGCAAACCCCTTTATGACCACAGTGTACCCATCTTGAGGACACGTGCACAATAACATGCATGTGTACTCCTCAGTTTAATCATCTCAGAATGCTTTCTCGAACATGACAGAGTTCATGATACTCAAGTGGCTTCTAAAGTCACCAGATCTCAATCCAACAGCACACTTTTGGGATGTGGTGGGATGGAAGATTGCAGGCAACAAATCTGCAGAAACTGTGTTATGCTACAAAGTTATCTTATGCTTAGGAATGTTTCCGGTGTTCTTACAAACCATCGTACTTTTGGAAACTGCCCTACTGTACGTAGTTTATGCACATTTCTGCTGTCAAACAATAATTCCAGCATAAATTTAAGGAGGTAGGACGGTTTGCCACTTAATTTTACCCATCCGAGTATGCTTCTAGGTCATATTTAGAAAGGTAGGATGGTTTGCCACTTAATTTTGTGTTGTGCGCATGCGCAGCGTATGCGCAGAAACAACGGGTAGGATGGTTTGTGAGGTAGGTAGGTTATCAAAAGACATAAGGCAGTTCTGAAGGCAAAAGGGGGGTCCAACCCAATACTAGCTATGTGTACCTAATAAACTGTCTAGTGAGTGTGAAACATCCTACAGTTAGAAAATGGTAGCATTTGGGGACTGTTCTAGCTTCTGCTAATATTCATTTAATGCAATATAACTGTATGTAACTGCTCTTCCAGTGGTTACGCACAACAATCATGACTAGAAAATGTCTCAATTTGCAGCTTGTAAACAAAGATTTATTTTTTTTACATCTGTTATGTACTACTCTGTGCACTTCTTCCAGAAGCAAGTCTCACTTGAGATAAGCAATTTAATTCCCCTAGAACTTAAGCCTGCACTACCATCTTTGCAGATGCAGAATTCTCCCATACATTTTAATTCAGGATTCTTTTAAAGCCATGTCCCTCTCTTATAAGTCTCTGTTTATATCTCCATTAAGTCTTACCCAGAATGAACAGTTCCAAGTTCATTCTCCATTACAACAACAAGTCCAAACATATAACCTTATCATAATGAGTCACAAATCATCTTCAGAGAAATGAAAAACAAGAAACATTACAACAGATGGTTTGCCCCACACAGAGCCTAATCTCAACATCATGCAGTTACTGTGGGATTACATAAAGAAGTATCCACTTTAAAACCTTTAAAGTGGATAACTGATTCCCGTACCCCCACAAAATTAGTAGGAAATCACACTAATAATGATGAAATTCTTGCTTTTTTCTGTTTACAATACTTTTGTGTGGCGTTTAGATATAGATTCTGTTGTGTTCTACTCTATTCTACAATCTCTCTTGTACAGATTTAATCCAGTCTTAAATAATGGCTATGGTGCAGCACTCAGTTATCTCTGTGTAGAGTGTTTGTATGTGTGGGTGTTTGGTTAGTGGCATTAGAAGAGGATATGAGAGAAGCTGACATTGTAAACCTGGATGTTGTTTCTACCAGACATGGTGGTATTAATCATGCGTATTTTGCCAGCCTGAGCTCTGCTACGTCATATATTTTTTGCTCCTTATTTTGTGAAGCTTGTCTTGGCCTGTGCTGTAAGTGCACCGATTGTTTGAATGTCAAATCCAGCTTGTTTATTTGCTTATCGAAGGATGTAGTTTCGGTTTCATCAAAGCTTGTTTGAATAGACACACCTGTTGCTAATATGTCTTCTTATCATTCTATCTAATATCTTATAAGTGCTTTTATTGGTGAGGCTGTTGGGTTTCAGCTTACACTCAAAGAAATCTTAGTTTTTTGTAATTAGAAATTCTCACTCATAAAATAATCCTTTGAAAAAAAAAGAAAAAGTTTACAGCCTACATCAGATTCTTTTTTAATATCTACACTGAAAAGTCAGCTTTATCTTCAAAACAATTCCTCAAAAATACTACCTATAACAACTATAAAAGCTGCAAGAATAATGAGGGCCCTCGCACCCCGGCGCATGAAAGCCCAACACCTAATCATCTGATGTCACATTGATGATTCATGCATTTAACCATATAAAATTTCATCTCATTCAACCATTATTATAGTCGTCCCACTAGGTGGCGCCTAACCATTACTGACAAATGGCATAACAAACATTTCCAGGTCCCGCCCATGCGACCTTTGGGAGAGATTGACATTGTGTTTTTGAGCTGTTCCTTTTTGTGTGAGTGACTGCAATGACTTTCTGAACGTAAAAGCTTCGCAATTTAACATCACAAAGGTCTTTAGAATATGCAGGAGATCACCAGTCTAATGAAATCCCTTGGAGTTTTATGAGGCCTGATGTCGCAGCTCCTCTTCCTGTTGGATTTGGGATATTGCTCATGCATCTTATCCAATAAGCTTGCCAGGTTTCTGAGCAGGGGCTGTTGTTTTGAAATTTTGTAGGGGCGCTGTGGAGCCATTTTGCGCTGTTCATCATATAAAAAGAAATCCTCATCACATTAGAGGTGTGCGCCAAATTTCAAAGACTTTTAAACTTTTCAAGCCCCTCAAAAGCCACTTCATCTTTCATGGTGAACTGCGTTGCCACCAGGGTGCGCCAACCAGTTTATAGTCACAATTTTCTCACTGAAGCATCAAGAGGGACTGATGGTGATATTCACCGCTGTGGTCACGATGAACCTGTGAAAATCAGTACAACAAAATGAAAGACATGACATTTCCTGGTCTTTTCACGTATTCCACAATGGGCATATCAATCTGTTCAGGGCGGGTCTGACATCATCCCTGTAAAATCTGGTACTGATCAGATTGGACTTCATTGAGTTACACTAATTTGTTTCTTCATATCAATGTTCGCCATGCTGATGTTCACCCTGCGAAAACTCACAGTTTTCTCTGTAACCCAAGACCAACTCCTTAAGGCTTTCCTGGAGAAATTTGAGGCTGCAGATGTCACCCATTACAATACTGTACCCCAAAGTGTAAAACATGACATTTCCTGTTCCCACTAGGTGGCGCTGTCCCTGATGTCAAATATGGCAGTTGAAATATGTTCAGGGTGGAGCCTTATCATATGTGTCCACTTTGGTCAAGGTCTGACAATGTATGACAGAACGAGAGGCAATAAGATTTTCATGGCGAGTCTCGTTTGTGGCCCACGGCCTCACAGTAACCCGAAAACTCAAAAGCTCCGCAATTTAACATGGCCTGTGTGTAGTTGAGACTGACCAAATATGAAGCTTGTACGATGAAATTCCAATGAGGAGTTCGCAAAAGTTCGAGGCATGGAAATGGCAAAATTAGAGCCAAAATGTCACCTTCACTTCCAAATGGCGGACTTCCTGTTGGGTTTAGGACATGGCATAATAGACTTTTTTGTGCTGTCAACGGTAGATATGTGTTCCTTGAGTTTTATACATGTAGGTCATACCCATCTCGGGGCTCGTGTTTTCATTTTCTAGGTGGCGCTACTGAGCCAATTTTCCCTGGACATGTCTACAGACATTAAAATACGTAAATTTTCACCAGACCTGACGCTGGCAAAATTTCATGAGTTTTCGAGCATGTTTAGGCCCTCAAAAGGCATTCATTTGGGATCTAATAATAATAATAATAATAATAATAATAATAATAATAATAATAAGCCAGAGCAATATTTGTGCTCGGGCCCCAGGTCATAATGTATTAGATAAAATATATAACATTTTCTAATACAGTTGTTCTCAGCTCATCCCTGAGACCTTAGGTTCCTAGGACTGCAATCTTCTGAATAGGTCTGGAATATGCGAGAGCACCAGTAGACCTAGTTTTAGGGATACAGCTCCTCTTTCCTATTTTCTCATGCTCTTTCTTTCTGATGTTGCTGGGGGATTGTAACATCTATCACAACTGCGGTCTTCTGCTGCTTGTCAACCATCACTATGTCTGGTTGATTGGCCAGCAGTTGCTTGTCTGTCTAGAGCTTGAAGTCTCATGGGACCTTAGCCCCCATCTTTTTCAACCACCTTGATGTTTCCCATTGGCAGCTGGGACTTCTAATCCATATGCAGCACAGATGTTCCTGTATCTACTATCCCAGCCACTTGGTTGTGCCCCAGTGTACACTTTCACAGTTTGCGTATTGCTTCTATGTGGTGGACTGTTTCTGGAGTACTTTTGCACAGCATGCAATTTGAGTCCTGTTTGTCCTATTTGAGTCCTACTGCCTCTTTGGATCTGGTGCTTAAGGCATGTTCTTGTGCTGCCATGAGTGCTACCAGAGCCTTAGGCCAAACGTTTCAAGCCACTGATGTCAATCACTTCCTCTATCTGTCATTGGTACTGTCAGTAGGAGCTTGAGGGTCTTGCGCAGTATCTTTGCTGTTCATAGGACTGCGCTCTTCAGGACAGGGATCTTAGCTGTCATTCCTGGGATCTGAGCCACTTATCACTCGCCCAATTTGGAGGTCACTGCCCCAGTTGCTCAGATTGCCAGGAGGACCACTATTGCTTTACCCAGCAAATCTTCTCAAGCTCCTCTCCGAGCCCTTAGTATTTCTCAAGCTTCCAGTGTTCCTTATTCCTGATGTTGCTATCACTTGGCATAGCTACATCTATCACTTTGATCGTCTTCCTCTGCTTGTCCACCACTACTATGTCAGGTTGATTAGCCATCACTAGTTTGTCTGTCTGTATCTGGAAGTCCCCCAGGATCTTAGCTTGGTCATTCTCAACCACCCAGAGAGGCGTGTCCCATTTTGACCTATGGACTTCCAGGCCATACTCAGCACAGATGTTCCATATATATCATTTCCTGCCTTTGAAGAAGTTGCACCTCCCTCCTGCAACCATTTTTCCAAGAATACGCGCTTCTTTTGCGGTTCGGACTCCTTCGGACATTTCTTTGGAGGTGGAGGAACACCAAAGTAATTGCTTAAAGGAGCTTGCTTCTTCGACACCTTTAAGAGTTCTAAACAAATGTCTGTCCTCCTCCAGAAAATCTTATGTACGCAAACGCACGTTGCAACTTCTTGTCTGGTGCGCGTCTTTTATTTTGACAGCGAATGCGCACCTGCGTACCACTTATGTGCACCCCTGGGTAGACCCCAGCCTCTATGGATCTTGTGCTTAGGGCTTGTTCGTGTGCTGCCATGATTAGAGCCTAGATAGATAACACCCCACTCACACAATGTACATTCTCAGATTTCGAACTGTAAATTTCCAGATTGTTTTATTTTATTTTATTTATATAATGTATATAACTCACTTACTGCAGATAATGTCCTCTTTGTACATATTCACTCACTGTATATAATGTTCTCTCTCTTGTTTTTGTTGTTTTTTTGCACAGTCGAGGAGCGTATCAGGCTACATTTCACTGCGTGTTATACTTGTATAACTATGCACATGACAAATAAACAATTTTCAATCTTGAATCTTGCCTCTGCGCTGTCTTTCAGGCCAGCTTTGCCTAGTAGGATTTTCCAGTATCAGCCACTTCTTCTATCTATGCCAAATGTTTGGACACACCTTCTCACTTAATGGTTTTTCTTTATTTTCATGACTATTTACATTGTAGATCCTCAATGAAAGCATCAAAACTATGAATGAACACATATGGAGATATGATGTAAACAAAAAAGTGTGAAATAACTCAAAACATTTTATATGTTAGCACATATTATGCACACTTTCGGCATTCTCTCGATGAGTTTCATGAGGTAGTCACCTGAAATGGTTTTCCAACAGTCTTGAAGGAGTTCCCAGAGATGCTGAGCACCTGTTGGCCCTTTTGCCTTCACTCTGCGGTCCGTCTCATCCAAACCATCTCGTTTGGGTAGGTCAGGTCACTGTGGAGGCCAGGCCGTCTGGTGCAGCACTCCATCACTCTCCTTCTTGGTCAAATAGCCCTTACACAGCCTGGAGGTGTGTTTGGTATCTGTGTCCTGTTGAAAAATAAATGATGGTCCAACTAAATGCAAAATGGATGGGAAGGCAAGTCGCTGCAGAATGCTGTGGTAGCCATGATGGTTCAGTGTACCTTCAATTTTGAATGAATCCCCAACAGTGTCACCAGTAAAGCACACCCACACCATCACACCTCCTCCTCCATCCTTCACGGGGGAACCATGCATGTAGAGACCATCCCTTCACCTTTTCTGCGTTGCACAAAGACGGGTGAAACCAAAGATCTCAAATTTGAACTCATCAGACAAAAGCACAGATTTCTACTGGTCTAATGTCCATTCATTGTGTTTCTTGGCCCAAACAATTGATTTCTGCATGTTGCTTTTTCTTAGTAGTGGTTTCTTAGCAGCTATTAGACGGATGGATGGATGGATGGATGGATGGATGGATGGATGGATGGATGGATGGATGGATGGATTTCACAAGGGGAATTATTGTGTAACAATAAAACTGCTCCAGGCGCACAGTTTTAAATCACATTTAAAACACCTTGCAAAACAAACTGAAGTATACAAATTTTGTTTTATTCAAAGTTTGCATGAAAATACTTGTCAGTTTCATAATTGCACTGGTCAGTTTTCAGTACTTTGCTTTACTAAGCTTTACAGTGACGCTCTTATGTGTACTAGCCACATCTAATGTGCTATTCTTTGGTTACATCAAGGGTAGAGAGACCAATTTATATTTAGGGTACTGATGCTGATTAGAGTCAGTCATTGAGTTCTACCTTTTACATTAGCTTTATATTATCTAGTGGTTGAAAAAAAACCCTAAAGCTCATGTAACATAATGTTGAATTCAGCTGGATAAATCAGCAAAGAGCAGTGAAAATCAGAGCAGCAGCCCAGGTCAACTGATCACAGTCTGTATACTAAGAAAAATCAAATGGAGCTCACAAAACAAATTATTATGTGACTTATTTCTAAGTAGTTTGTTTCCCTATGCTGCACTGCTTTGTCCATCTGCCGAATCTCACTTTAACCCCTGCTAGTAGAGTCATGGAAAAAACATAGGGAGCTTAAAAGGGCATAATAGGTCCTTGTTAAGTGATACTTATGAAAAAAAAAAGGTGTTCGTTAAGTGTTTTTCTAAAAAAAAAAAAAATCTTGGCCGAATGTACTTTAATTCCCTGAAGGGTTCACAGGTTTTATTATTTAAGATTGTTGAATGATGTTAGATTTAGACTTGAAACTGGAAGCTGTTTTTAGCTGTTTAAAAGCAAAGAATAGAACAAACACTGGAGTCGACTTCATGAATCACTAATTTGGACTGTATCTTTTCGAACAAAAAGAACATAGTGTAAAAATGTTGTGACTTTACAGAAGGTAAAGTAGTCTATTTCAGCAGATGGATCGTGGCGTGCCCTCTTCAAACATGTTTCACTGTGATTTTAAAGTCGGCATCAAAATAAATTCAAGTGCCTGGATCTAGATCAAATCTCCTTGGCTGATGATCTGACCCTGCCCCAACATCTTTTTAAAATGTTAAACATTTCTGTTAGATATCCTAAAAGACAGGAAAAAAGAGATTCCAAGAGATTTATTTTCTCAGTGGTAGACGTAATAAATTAAACCATTCGATGGACGGACGGACGGATGGATGGATGGACGGACGGATGGACGGATGGACGGATGGACGGACGACTGGATGGATGGATGGATGGATGGATGGATGGATGGATGATGGACGGATGGACGGACAGATGAGTCGTGACTAAAGAATGCCAGGGCCACATTTTGTGCCCAGTCTGGTGTTCCTATAGTAACTCTTCTACAGGGCTCTTATTGCCACACAGTTTCTGCTTTTTCTGTCTGGTTTCCCTCCAGTTCACTCTGTGTGAGGGGCTCTTACTCCTTATTTGGCAGTGCTGTAAATTGTTTCTGTCAGCTTAGATAAACGGACCCCTGGGTTTGTCCATCTCCCTTCAACACATACACCTTTACACACACATCCAAGCACAAACATTCACACAGCAACCCTCTCCCACACAGAGACATGCACACACACGTATATAGATTATGCAGTAATCAGCGAGCAAGGGTTTATTCTTTACACGCTTGTTTTCGATGCTTGTTTACTTGTTTTCCACATTATTAATATTCCACCCTTCTGCAAGGTATCTAAAGGTTCACCTTCTTGAAGCAGATAAGGATGTTATTTATTCAAATTTTGGCAATGTTGTAGGATGGAAATCTTTTAAAATACTCTTAAATGGCCGTGAATTTACCTCCAAAATATGAAAGGAGATTGTAGATAATTATCTTGAAATCTTCTTCCCCCGTGATCAGAAATGTCTTTACTGCAAATTGGGTGAGATCAAAAAGGAGAGAAGGCATAAGTCTTAAAATAAGATATCATGGCAGCTTACTGTGACACTGGCAGAAAGAGAGCCTGAAACAGAAAGTCTTTGGGACAGAGAGTTTCCCAACTCAAAGTATCCTTCAGTTCTGTCATTTTCAACCGAAATTGATTTTCTTTGAACAAGGATATCATCTGGCTTCATGGTTTGTTGCCGTAAACCATTGTGCAAACTGATTTACCTCTTCTCTGGTGCAGTGCGATGGCAGTGATAATTTCTTTCTTCGCTTGTTTTTTCTATTTCTTTAGGGACTTTATTATGTCATTTCTGCTGAGATGCAATTTAGGCAGACAGTTTTGTTCCCTGTTGATCTGATATAATGAGATGAGGTGGCATTTCTCTTGTTTGTTGAAGCATTCTGCTTTTATCCCAGATGTCTCCAAAAAAAGAAACATTTAAACAATAAAAGCACCGATGCAGATTAAATTTCATATGGAGAAAGTGAGACGACATAAATTAAGGTATGGCATGCCGTTTAAAATGCTTATAGATGACAAATATATTTTAAATGGTCTTATGAAGATCCTTTTTTCACGTATTGAGATTTTTCAGTTACATTTCCTTTCTGTAGAATGTTTTCTTGAATGTAAGATAGAGATGTGGATGAATAGATAAAAACGGATGGAAGGGAGATGAATAAATGAACTAAAAGCTTTAGTAGCAGCGTTACATTATACAGTACTCAGCTGTTCTGGGAACAAGAGGAAATGTCTTTTTATTTCTTTTTTCTCTCTATGATTTGGCTTTCAAAGAATGAATGCAGCATGCAGCTTATTAATTAATGCCCAATTTGAAAACATTGCTGGAAGAAGAAAAGGGTCAGCCGTAACATAATGATCGCCAGAGGCCACGAGTTTTCTTAATCATCAAGTCCCTCGTCAGCGTTGGTCATAGGAAGTAAATCCTTCATTAAGCTCGTGTTTCTCGCAGAGGTAGCATATTAGCACTTGTTTACCGCAAGCCTCAAAGCATTGTGTAGGAGAGGTCTTCTTCAAACAGGAAGTGCTCGTAGGATTGCAGGGCACTCCGTTTCTGAGGGACTGAATTGGAAGGGATGAAAGTGCTGTTTGTTGTCTTTTGACTCAGTGCAGCTCGGTGTATGCAGTTCAGTGTCTGTCACTGTCTTCGTGTTTCTCACTTTGTTTCTCTCTCATACATACTTAGCCACATAAACACTGACACTATGATCTGCTATTATATTATACACACACGTACAGGCTCGTGTCCTCACACGCGCAGCTGTTAGGTACAGTGAAGATGAAGCAGAATGAGGGAGTGGTTTCTCCTGGAGAGCTTAGCCAGGCCAAGTGTAATTGCATAGGTGGACAGAAGCCTAATAACGGCCTTATTGAACCAAATCTGTGCTGTTCTGCCCGCAGAGATACTTCAGAGCAGTCTTTTTCATGTAGTTGTTATGTTTTGTCTTGAGGGTGTACAAGTCACCATTTTCTATCTCTCTTCGCGGCGGTTTTGGCTGTGCTGTCCTCCACCCCCTCAGACAAGCACTCTGTTAGAGCTGAGATGAGGAATGAATTGAAAGAGGTGTGAATACTACAGCGTGGGATCATTACAGTGATGACTTCAAGGTTTTGTGCCACCATTCCCTTGGATCCCTTGTAATATGAACTGTCCTATTACAACAGCCCGGATTTCTTTATTTTCATCGTGTGCGTGTGTGCGTGTGTGTGTGTGTGTGTGTGTGTGTGTGTGTGTGTGTGTGTGTGTGTGTGTGTGTGTAGGTCAGTGATTGCAAACAAATCCTCTTACATTTTTTTTTTCCAGAAGCCAATGCAGCTTCTGTGCAGGGGTGTTGGTTTGACAAAAGAACCAAACTGTGGACTAGATTATGCATTCTAATGGATCATCTAGGAATCGGGATCGTCAGTATTTGAAGATATGAGCATGTCCTTGCGTGGGGAGGAAAAAGGCATATATTAGAAAATATATATATTTTGATGATAGTTTTCAACTCTTGAATAAATGTTTCTATTAGCATAATCAGGTATTATAGAATGACAAAGTAACAGCTTCCAAAAGTTGAACATTGGATTTTTCATTAGTTATAAGCACAGCACAGCACTTTATATATCTGATATTGTGCACTTCAACTGATACAAAAGATTCTTTGGTGCACCCACAAACTGGTCAATAATGAACAAATCAGGACATTGTTTCTGAATGACCTCAGATATTCAATTAATGACCAGCATACACACTCATGCCAATCTCTCTTCATCATTATCATCTGATATATTGACCTGACCAATGTATCATAGCTTTATGATAACAAAGAATTAAATGAGCAGCAGGAGAACCACATGAAAGATGTGTTGTATAGCTTCACTTATAATAATGCCAGTCTTTCAGTACAGCAGGTTATTAAATAAAGGTCTAGTCTAGTCTAGTCAAGTCAAATCGTTTCAAATAGGCCAACGATAGGTTCAATAAACAGACTAAAAAGACAATATTTCATCATTAAATTTTCTTACTTGCTGCTATGATGTAAGATTCATCCGGTCTGTCCAGCAGAGACAGGCCAAAACACGTTTTAAATGCAGCCCCATTTCAAATGGGGAAACACTAGAGGTTTTTCAGATGAGTGAATTGAGTCAGAGGTATCGACTGGTAAACGGGAGAGTGGAGGAGACCTAGGGGGCCACTTCTAATCCACGGTGACCTACTCTTATCACGCACAGCCAAGGTCAAGAGTCTAATGAGGATGGAACGCCATTAGAGCAATTAGACCAAACTACCTTGTTTCTGGGGCATGCAGAGCCATGGGAGAAGAGGGAGAGGAAGAGAAGGGGGAAGAGAACTACAGGAACGACAGACTGATGATCTGCCCAGCAGCTGCCTCCTTTCTGTCTCTCTCCCCCCACCTTTCTGCAGACAAACAACGGGTAAGCACTCAACGGCACAGCGTTGCAACAGTGACACATGGTGGCAAAGGCACTCCCTGACAGAAGTGTCAAAAGAGTAAGTTTTACATGAACAGAGCATTTGGGAGTTTATGGAAAGATGATAGTCGAGATGTTACTGGAACATTTTGGTGATAACAATTCAAACTAAGGTGTCTGTATTATTGTCATTTACTGCAGGAAATCACTGTGTGGAAGAAGGAAAGTGAGTAGTTTCAGATTTTTTAGACCATTTATTTTATAATTCCTATGCAGAGTGGAAATAAACACTCTGCTGTATATCCAGCAGACAGTTTCACTTCTTCCAGCTTGACAGATGCCCTGTGTATCATCTCATTTCAAACTGAATATGCTATGATTTTGGATTCTTAGTCATATAAAAGAAGGTTTTTGAAGAGGACGTTTGTTCTGAGAGACTTCAGTTCATCCATCCGCTTCCCTAACTGTTAATTAAGAGTCGCGGGTTGGCTGGAGACTACTCTGACTGTTAAAGGGCAAGAGGTGGGATACACTCCGGACAGGTTGCTAGTCCTTTGCAGGGATCTAGAAAACGTACTAAGAAATATTTTAACTGTTATTGTAATACTCTAATGATATATGAACAAACAAAATCATCATATCATTATCCCACAATTAAAAGCTAAATTATAATTATGTATTTCCTAAAAAGTTAAACCCACCTCTGAAAAAAAGCTCAATTTTCAGAATCTTCCCATATATTGTCTATATGTATGGCAAATAAATATTTGTACTATTATGCCTTATAACAAATCAATTTTTTAGACTTTCAGAGTGCATTAATTTCTACATTAGCTATTTTTATTACAAAAAAATCATGTTTTTTTTCTCAGTCATTTAGCCTCAAATAATCCCAGAAAAACTATGAGCGGTTTGTTGTCGTGAAGCATAGTTGTGAAGCACCCTTTTTTGCTTCTGACCATGTAATCAAAAAACAGCTTACAAGCACAGACAAAAGTATCCCGGGGACATGGGAATACATTTGAATAGACTAGAACACAGTAATTTTCACCTTTGGAGGTAGATCTCTGAGGGGACATGGAGCCCCCAATTCCAGGCATCATGTGGAAGAAGGCCAGCACTCTGAAAACTTCAAGAGTGACTTTGATAGAAAACTGGATTACTGACAGTGCATGAAATGTTATTGAGGTAACCTAGACTTCTCCGAGACTGCTGAGCTGTTTCAGAGAAGCAACAATACATTATATTGTGTGAAACAATGACGTTGCAAAGTATTGATCACTGTAATCACATTACATTGATATAAGTAACACAGTAATGAAATGCATTGCATAGTGAAGACATTATGTCACCTCTGTTTCATATGTTCTTCAATGATCTGCATATAGACAGATCGAAAGAAGCCATCAAACATGCCTTTTCGGGATCTCTTCATAATGTTTGTGCAGGAAACTGATTATTTAACAACTACTTAGGGCTCAAGACATGCCTATTGCTTTATTTTACACAAAAACACCATGCACAGTAAAGTACAAAGACCATTTGTACATGTTCCATTATAGGTTACATTTTTGTGTTGATTTGGTGGATAATATAAGTTTTAATTTGGATGACAATGCATCAGGTGATAGTGAAAGTGATTGTAGACTAACCACAAAAATAATGTGAGTAGTGTAAGCATTAATTTCTAACTGAATAAATAAAGTAATGTATTACTTTTCTTAAAAAGACCGGTCATGTGTAATACATGACCTTTTTGAGTCAGTAAGTCATGACCTTTTAGTATAAATATTTTATTACTAAATTCCAGAAGGATCGACTAATACTCTATATTCAGCTTTAAACCTCTACCTGACCAGCTATTGTGAAAGAAGTCCATAATCTTTCTGACAGGATGGAGGGTGTTTGTTAGTGAGGTGCAGTGTCACTTCAAGGGACACACACATTTCTGAACAAGTTGGTAAGAATTGAGAAAAGCCAGTGCTGCTTGAGGGATGAACCAGAATCACTCGGGGTAGTGGTGGAGAAAACGATGTTTGCGGTCTGCTATTATGGACAATGTCCTCCACTCTCTCGATGACAAAATGTCAATGCAATGGAGCACTTTCAGTCGGCAGCTTTTTCCACTGAGGCGTGCCAAGAAGCACTTCAGGAGTTCGACTGACTGCCTTCCACTACAATGCCCCCTCCCTAGCATCAGCTGCTAGCCTTTCGTTCCCCCTTATCTACTTGCCTGCAGTCTGTCATTTACTTATTTCTCAAGTGAGCTGCAATGACATTTCATCCCCTCACACAAATATGGAAGGCCAAAACTGCCAAAAAAAGAAAGATTGAGAAAAATTAAAAAAAATTCAAGGCAGCATCATTCAGTAGCTTTTTTAATTTTCTCAACTTTTAACTGTTGTTGTCAACTTTACTGTGATTTACACAATTAGACAAGAGGTCTGACAACCCAAAGTTTCTCAAGTACTTACTGTAATGCAAAAAATATTAAAACTAAAGATAAAGATGACAAAGCTGTAAGTTGATTGAAGGATGCTTATTCTGTGAAACATCCCATGGCTCTGAATAGGTCAGGTTTACAGGACCCTCAAATATAATCTACCTAAATTAAAGACTGCTTCAACTGCTCCAGAAAACTAAACATAAACTAATTGTTGCGTTTTTGCACAGTGCTGTTGACTTGTAACAGCCAGAACAGGTTTGTTTAGGTAAAAGGTAAACGGGAAATACATGCAAATAATGCAGTTATTGATCAAAAAAGTGATTAAAAAAAGATTTTTTTCCATTTTTTTAGTTTGTTACTGCTCAAGTGAAATGTTAGTGTTGGACAAAATGTAACAATTAATAGTGCTGCGAATTTGTTTTTCAAAGGCATAAAATTAAAGTGTGTCCATATATTTTTGTATGAACACTGAACATGCCCAGTTAAAACTAGCGCATATATCCACTTACGTTTTACTAGAAATCAGATGGGCTACCACTGTAAATATAAAATGCATCTTTGTACACTGACAAGAACTTGAAGGAAAATTATTCTGCAAGTTAAAAATTCTTGTTATGCAGCTTTGAAAAAACGTGTTAGTGCAACATTTTGTTAACTGACAAGTTTTTATTTGTGAGCAATGAGCAATTTTGCCTCAAATTGCATCAAAATGGCAAAAAAGACACACTATTCCAAACACAGAATGAGGCAGAAATGGACCAAAGTTACTGTTTTTGGCAACAGATTCTGACACAGTAGCTTTAAAAAAGGTGACATAAAAGTTTGAGTTTGCTGTTGGAAAAGGGCGAGAGATGTTTTTAGACTGCTCTGCCTGTCACAATTTATAAATCAATGAATAACAACATTTTTATGTCGTTTGTTTCTTTATGCGTCTTCATTTCTTTAGTCATTGATTTATATTTTGATTGTTTTTTGGCAGTTTCGGTCCTCCATACTGATGCAAGTATCCATACAAAGCTTCTCCACTTCAAACAGAAGCTCAGCTTCATCTGTTGGATTTAATCCTGCTCTTGTTTTTGCCCCCTTTTTAATTGTCTTTGTTTTTTGATGCAAAGCTCCATGGATCTATAAAGTAATTCACTCACATAGTAATTCATTTATTCACTATTTCACAAAAAGAGGATTAGTTAATCTGCCCCCTAGTGCCCATTAGAAGGGATATGGTACATCTACAGAGAGCACACTGAACCATCAGTCACTCTGTGTGTCTCATCTGTGACGCTGTGTCCTTGTTGTTTATCTGTGTTTACTGTCTGTGAAGCTCTTTGTCACAGATGTTTTCCTGGAAATCGATTCAGAAATAAACTTGACTTGATCAGTCCCACCATTTTTCTTAACCATCTGGAAGCAGTTGAGGACTCTTACACTGCACACACTGCCCACCTCCTTCTGTCTGTCTTTCACTGGAGAGAAACTGATCAGCTGATCAATAAGGATAATGCTAATGATTATGCATCAATTCTGTCTGTCCATTCTTTCTACCTTCTATCTAATCTACAAAGTCAAACAGGACTCATTCCAGTTTTAAGAGGGACATTCATACTTGCATAATACTAAAGATGCATCAATAAAAACAGAGGAAAAAATATGTCAATTTGTGACATTTTACTCAAAACAACACATTTCTAGCTGTGCCATAGAAAGAGTCGGGAGATCTGTTGCATTCACAGCCTGGGAACCATTAACGTCTGTACAAACTTTCATCAAGAACATTTTATTTACTTGAGCTGACCGAAAGTAAACACAGAAATTGGCCACCTGGAATGACCACTTGGATTACTGAATTAGGGATCTCCATCTGGGACTCATTGCTGTATGACTTAATCACAGGCATGAATCTGCTCAGGTTGGTTTGTTTACATGTGTAATGCGAACTTTGTTGAAACTCCATAGTTAAGTGGTCTATTACTCCATGGTCACACGCCATTTCATTTTGATGGTCAGCCATAGTCATCGAGATTGGAGTCAATAAACCAAGAGAAGAGAGGGCACAGAGATGAAGACAGAGGCCCAGAGACAATGGGACTGTCCTGAAAACAACATACGGGTGGCATTTCTCTGTTTACTGCACAGCTAATCTCAAAGAGGGGAAGAATTTCTGTTGACGAGTGCTGAATACCAATAATCTAACAACAAGAAATGATCCAACCAGCTCAGTTAACTGGCAGTTTTGTTTTGTTTTTAAGTAAAAGGCTTTAACAGTGACGCTGCTACAATAAGTAAAAACTAACTAAACAAACCACCTTAAGTGAATAAATGTGTGGACTGACCTAAAACAAGGGGAAAGGGTAAGTCAACAGGTTTTTCCTGATGCACATCACAAAATTGCTATTTCAACAGCTAGCTTCCATTTATCCTGCCGGTTACACTCAAAAACATCTTTAAAAAATGATCCATGTTATTTTGAAAAAGCCAGAGGAAACTCCAGCTACCTGTCAGACATACACTTTTACATGCTTTTCTGAAACGTCCCCAAGGCGGTGAGCGTGACCTATAAAGCCACACTAGTCATATTATTATAGCAGAGAGAATTAAACACACATTAAAGCAGCTGGATTTATCCCCTCAAGACCATTAATATTTGTAAATCTTGACAATCCATCCAACAGTCTACAGTGGACCACAGTCGTGGGTTAAATGATCACCAAACAGAATGACTAACATTTGCCTGAAGCAAAGCCAAAGTGTAGCTAAGAAAAATGAAGACAAATGGACAAAAGCTACTTGATTATGAATGTTTGATCAATTTTGTGGAAAAAGAAAAGTCAGTCATACTTTTTTCTAATTCATCAGGGTGTATTATTTTATAGTCTAATATTTCTTTATAAATAGCTTTCAATTGGTTTGCCTATCACTGTAAAAGATTGCTTTTTATGATTTTCCTGTTTCAGTCTGCTTCGAAATGGAATGGAGTGTGTAATTTTGAATTGAAAAAATTATTATTATTATTATTGTTGTTAGTATCTCCAACTTGGTTGCTCCACAAATGGAGTCAAACTGTCAATAATAAACACTTAATGACAAATAGATCACGTGCAGAAATATGCACCTGAGCTGCATCATCAATTCATGCTTAGTGGCAACATGTAGGGCAATCATATGAGACGTCAGTGAGGAAGATGATGTTTTCACAGTAGGGGCTCAGGGGTCAATGCTTACATTGTCACTGATGACATTTAATATAATCAAACTGTGACTATTTTTGATAATTGTTACTTATTTATTTGTTTTGTCCTGTATGATTTTTAATGACTTAATTCTAGCCTAGACTTCCAGCTAGATAAGTTTTTGCATATGAATGTTTAAATTAACCTAGGGTTGTATTTCTTTAGCCCTTTTCAGATTTGCAAAAAAATGTTTTTTGACATTTCAAACAAACTTTACAGTTGCTTTTATAAATTTGCTGTATTTTTGAATAATACTGGTTGTATTTAGTAAAAACAAAAAACCTCCACATGACATTGTGAATGGTCAGCCATACAAACTTGCTCCTGTGTGGACCCATAATCATAATCAGTGCTCTTTTTTCCCCTCCACATGATTTTGAAATCCTCTTCTTGTAACACATTTGCAAGGGAGAAGAATCCAGATCGTGGGTGGTGCCAGATGTTCCCTGCGGCAAACAGTGCTGAAGCTAGACAGTCTCTGAACATCTGTGGAGGTGTGCTGACTGAAAAGAGAAAATGTTCCACAAAGTTAGAACGTCAGCTTCACATTAGCTATTGTTACATCTGATTTGTGTGTGAGGCTTTTTAGCCGCTGGTAAAAACAGCAAGTGTGGCTTACTTCTGTACCAAGCAGCGTGCTGTGGGTTAATTACAATACTGCTGTCCACCCAGGAAAGTGTGCATGTCCAGAGTTGCATGCCTGGAAAATATGCAGAGAAGAAATAAGAGTTGATACCTGTCTGTCAAAGAGACTGAGAAATATCCCTCTGTGTTCAGAGTGTGTTCTGTCGTGGGCAGCTGGCCACAGGCAGTTGAACTAGCAGCAGCATATCTCTCCGGTTCATTGGTGTTGGCCTTTGCCTTCCTGGCTCTGCATATTTTGGCAGCGATTCAGCCCTTGTCCCACAACATTAGACTTCTCAAATTAACATTTCATGTGATGGCATCGTGGTGTGGGTGTGTGACAAAGCTTGCCAGCACAGAAATGAAGCAAGCTGGCACCAAATGCTCTGCTTGCTCTCTCCTTCTCTCTTCCCGTCCCACTGCAACAACCTTGAACCAGTTTGTTAGCATCCCAAATGAACAGCATTGGTGTTGAGATTTGAATAGCATAAATAAATGAATGAGCAAACAAACCAGCACAAGCCCGACGCTGCTCTAGTGGCAATCTAGGGCTTGCACTCCCTGTGTAATGATCTGCAAATAGCTGGCTGCTGAGATAAAATTCAATTGAAACTACAAACTGCCACTGTCGACCACATGGCAAATAGGCTGTTATAATTTCAACCAAGAGATTTGCCATGCACCTGTTAAAATCCAAACACTTTAAGTCAATAGGACTGCTGGGTAATATCATAACAAGGCCACATGTTGCCTTGTATTTTGCATCCCTGTAAGGGTCTCATCTCATCATCAGTGACACAAAAGCTGAAAACATTAAACGGTAAGAAGTGCAGAGTGGACGGATTCTGGAGTGGGTGCATTCAAAACTGACGAGGAGATATAATATCATCTTTGTTACTTAATGTCATGGAAATTGCCATAAATCTACATGGCATGCAATCTCTATTACTTTCTGTGCTTTGCAGTTTGTGTCTGTTTTTTCTGTCTTTGTAATCATTAGGCAAGATTTTGAAGGGGAATACCTTTAAAAATAAAAAAGAATAAGGCAAAACTCGAGGCACAAACAGTTATGTTTGAGTAGTTCCTGTTCTGCTCAATTAGATAAAAAAAAACCTTAACCTAAGGTAAACTGTCAATCCTGTCTCTGGAGCTGTACTTGTTGGTTGTTGAAGTTATCTTAGACACCACTGAGATGGATCCAATGCCATACATTACACTAAAAGTCAAATTCCGAGTTCCACTAAATTAATTTACCGCGTGGACGTTCATCCACACTAAACACTGATAATACTCTTACATCTAATAGTAACATGTTGTTCATGGACATCTGCTATACACAGTAGGTGACGCCAGCCTGATGCTGAAGAAAAGCTCAGTTATCTCAAAAAAAGCAAAGCTCTCTTTACTGCAAACCTTCTGCTTCACCATGACCTCAGCTCTCTGTCACAGTGCAATAACATAAACACAACATTTCGTGTTATATTTAATCATGAAATGAGGTCAACCTTCCCATCGCTATTTCAAAGTAACTGAGAAAGAATGTAAACACCATTACTGTGAAGTCTATACTTAAAGAAGGTTTGATGCTGATTGGTCAGTGTTTTAGGTCAAAAATCAAATGGTTAATGTTCGGTTAAGGAGGGCATGTCAACGTGAAGTGACCGAAAACAAGCAGGTTGCAGTTCCTTTCAATACCAGCTATTGTATATTACATTATTACAGTGACTCTCACCGCACTGTCTGCTTAAATGGCCATTTCTACCTCTGACAGGCTCTTTAAAATACACAGTTCTGGCTGACCTTGTGACTCACTTGGAGAACGACACAGAGATCAAGCATGTGAATGAATGTTTATCCCAGGAACACTAAAGTAAAGGGGCTCTCAAAGGGTGATGCTGAATGCAGCTAGCTTTTTTTTGTATCAGGCAGATTGAGGGTAGATGTGTGTTGGAACAAACAAAACTACTCTTTCAGCAGTGGTCAAAGCTTTTGGTAGTAGCAGCGCTGCCTTTCTATTAGACACAGCATATATAAAGTGCAGTCCTCTTGCATTGCTTTGGCTGCCACTTTTGCTTTTTATTCCAAAGCAAATATTATGTCTCATCTATTTTTTCTAATCCTATTTATTTATTTATTTTTATTTGGGTAATTTTTTCTCACCCTGTTTGTGTTTACACAGCTACAGAGAAAGTAAATTGGATTTCACTTCCTTCACAGTGAAAAACCAAAGACCACACAGTACAAAATGGTGATTGAATATCTGGTAATAGGAATCTCTATAAATTTGAATGTGTAAATTTCAGCTTCTCTCACTCTGATGACAGATTTAGAATTTATCCTTCGAAATGGGCTCCGTCATTATCTGTTGTTTGTAACTCATCACTTTTCCCATGACAGCGCTGTGAAAAGGACTTCGCTTTTACAGCTGAGCACTCAGGAGAGGACTTATACAGAAAAGCATGTAAGCTTCAATTCTAAGTTGACATGCATACAATTTCTGGAGTGCTTTAAATGGGTTTCATTGTATGGAATGTTTTCTAGGGTTACAATAATTATTCACAGATGGAAAAAATAAAAAGCGGTGAAAACCTCTGACAAAAGTAGCACAAATGATTAGGTTTTATTATAAAATAAGGACATCCTGTTAATTATTACCTAGAATGCGTGAACAGAACTTCTTGTTTATTTAAAATTAGAGGTGAGGCTACTCAGTCAACACCTTGTATTTGCACAGGGCTGTGGTGTGAAGTTTAAATTAAAAAGTGTTGCTGACGAGAGATCTCTTCCTAATAAGGCACAGGTGATTGTTTTTAACAAAACATTTGGAAATTAAAAGGCACTCAGAGAGTGCATCCAACCAGGAAAAGCTAAAGCCTGCCTAGCACTTTTAAAGAGATTTGCACCAAATTTTGTGATTTCTCTTTCCTGTCAGTGCTCCAAGTTTCATCAAAGTCTGCTTCATTGCTTTGGCTTAATCCTTCTGATAGACATATGGCACTGAAAATGTACCTCTATCCCAGCTTCAGCCTCAGTTGAAGAGAAAGAAGCTTTAGCTTTCCTAAATCAGCTAAACCATTCGTCCGACCTTAAAACAGTTTGAAGCAAACGTGAAGTCCCGACCTCACAATGAATACTTTTAGTAGATGTTTATGTTTAATCCTCAAGAACTTCAAAAATTACCAAATCTAATTATATGTAAAAAGGGAAATGATGTGTCAGCAAAATTTGAATGTTGGCTTGCTCTTAATTAGGCGAGCATCTTGCAGGGTGGCGTGTAGCCTCCTTAATTATCTCTGTGTGCGCTAAGTGTACTGTGAGACTAAATCTTAATAAGATGGGATGAGATTAAATTGTATTGATCTCTGTGGGGAAGTTGCGGCGAAAAATAAGTGGATGGTGTACTCATATATGTGATATGTTAAAATAAATAAGCTTAAAGGATCATTCAGATTTGTGCCAAACTCTGGTGGCTGATATTACTAATTATGTGGCATTCACTGTTTTCATTTCTGAGAGTGTCTCCGCAGGTTGGTCGAGGCTACTCCAAAGGAAAAAACATTCACATGGTGGAAAATCGAAAATGTGAATGTGGTACCTTAATTATTTGAAGGATTACAGGGAAATTTGCTCTGTTTTCTTCATGTGTTTTGTTTTATTGTCATATTTCTCACTGTCCATTAGCTCAATTCTGCCAGAGGTTTTGTCCCGTTATATGCAAGGCTTTCTTCCCACTCCCCCAAATGCTCAGTAATCTATCATAATCTATGGTCTTTACCCTAATACGTAAAAAATGCTGAATTTCTGAGATAACTTATTATATCATTTTTATAACATGAGCAGCCTCAGACACCAAACAGCTAGACAACATCAGTGTCAAGAAAATGCACCAGCTGCTATAAAACTGTCTGCCTGTAGTTTAAAAAGGTCTGAAAAGAAATATAGAATACCCAGAGACATTAGCTTTTTATGCCACATCAGACCTATATTACCTGTATTACCCTCAGTGCAATTTAACCTCTAAATGTTAAAAGTCAGAGAAGTCAGAGATTTGAGTGTTTTATGCAAAGAGGCCTTAATGTAGCCTTAGCCTGCTAGCGTGCAGCTTAGGGGAGTGTGCTACTGAGTTTTTCTTTCTCTTATTCAACAGCTTCTTTCTTCTTTTCTAACATATGCAGCAGCGCTCCTAAGACCTGATGACAGGTGTTTAAATCAACGTACTTTCCCTTTGACATAGGTGCTGAAAGTGGCTGTAGACTTTTAATCTTGTTAAATGGATTATGTAGCTTAAGAACTAGGAATTTTCTCAACCAGTGAAGAAACTTGATATAATATATGGGAATATCTAAAGGAAATACAATTCGGGATTGTAAACATAACTGATCAGTAATGAAAAAAGTACCCAGACAGTTTAGCACATAATTTGGGCGTAGCCTTCTAATTGAAAACACCAATCATATCACTCTGTGTCAGACATTGAAATCAGTTTTTTTTCTGTCCTACTTAATCTTAATCAACATAAAGCTGCCTGTCATTAATCCTCTTTTTCTTCATTCACTCAGATCAATGTTTCCTTTTCCTGAGCAAAGATGGTAATTAATCCCCAGTCCAACAGAGCCTTCAGGCATGACTATTTGACAAAGACCCTAATCAATGCTTCTGCCTATTCTTCTACCTTTAGTAAATGAGTAGCTTTTTTTTTTTAATCATGTTTTACATTCCATCGAGGGAATCGATGATTCTTATAACAGCCAAATAATTAATGTTTGAGCACAATCCCTGAAGAAAATCTGAACTGTTGCAGAACAGTTTTAGAACTTCGACCTGGGAGCTCATAAATGTGGTTGGAAGGGGTTTGAATTGATATGCTTCTTATTATGCTTATTAGAATTATTTCAGTAATAAATGGTCTATACGGGTGTCTTTTCACTTCATTGCCCCCCCACCCATTGACTCACCATTAATGACCTTTCTGAAGAACGATGAATAATTGATGTTATTACTGAAGAAACTTATATGGGAGAAGTGGAACTCGGAGGAATCAAGCAGGCTGAAGACTGGCAAGGCTAGAGTAGCCTGGGCACAACAGATAGGGAAAGGGCTAAAGGAGTGAATGGGCTACTGCCTATTTATCAAGAGTAAGGTGCATGAAATTGGCTCTTAACCTCCCAGTTAGAAGGTTTAATTAGAAATCATGCTTTTGCTGCAGGAGGGGGAAGAGCGGGGGTGAGTTGTCCAAACAGGGTGATAAATGACTTGTGGGACAGGAGGCTTTGGAGAGATGGGAGGAAACAGCTTGGTGAGAGTGAAATGTGGGTGACAGCTCTGGTCGAGGTAGGTGGTGAGACAACGGGTCGAGGCAAGCAGGAGATTGCAGCTGAAGTGCAAACGGCACCTCGAGAGCTGTAAGGGGTGTTATCGACACAAACAACCTGCAGGGCTCCCAACTAAAGAAGCTGAAATAGTGACACACAATCTGGATGTAAGAGTAAAAATATTTATATTTCACATGAAATATGCTTTCAGTTCTTAAGAAAAGGCTTTGAAAATGAACTGAAAGGTCTGCTACCAAATATTCTGTTGACGCGGTTGCTTCATTTGACAGTTTTGCCAATTTTAGTCTATTTAAAATTCTGGAATTTAGTTTATAGGTGTGTTTTGTCTCAACTATCTGAACCAGAGATATGCTTTAAAATGATAATATTCAAAAGCTGTGACAATTATTGCTTCCTATAAACCTATACCAGTGCATGAGTAAGGCTCTTATACAGACCCAGTGATAATAATGTGTTACAAGGTTACCTAACCAGGTGTTGGTGTGAGCATGGATTGCAAAAACATATGACTCATCCCTTGTACTGTGGCATTAAAACGGGCAAGGTGGCAGACAGCAGTGTAGCTGAATGCACACGTCTGACCCAGGGACACAGATGCTCAATAAAATGAAAGCAATGCAGACTGCAAATGTTTTATTCAGTCTTTACAGGGCCACCTCTCCATCAAGTAGGCATGTACAGTTGTGCAGTGTGTTTCTTTTTCGCTTTTTAAGCCTTAAGGGTCATAAAATTTCTGCTGGCAACACTCAACAGTTATTTCTGCTGATTGATTTGGCGTGACATTTAGACACACCCTTTAAAGGACTGGAGCTGTGTGAGCTAAAATAGGTCACAGCCTTTATGCCAGCACAGTGAGACTTTCTGCTGAGAGCGAAGAGAATGAGCGCACTGCTTAAACCAACATCCTGTTCAAAACCTGCTCTGTGTTTAAATCTTGCCTAGGGCTTAAAATCCTACTAATGGAGCAGGCTCATGTCAAATAGATGGAGAAGACAGTACGAGGGATTAGAGGGTCTGATGGGAAAAATGTGGTTCGCTTCTAGATACTTTGTCTACACGTTGGAGAAAACTTTTTTCTTTCACTTCTTGGAAACACGTTGTCCCAAATCGAGCCTCTCCAGCACTCAGCGAGAGACGCCTCTGATCTTGCCACAGTGTGCATCGTGTGAAAAGGTCGGTGACTGCAAAAGGGCAGACTGGTGATACGGTTTCAAAATGCAGTGAGAATGCGAATGGCTTTTGTGCCTCAAGAAGAGGATTTCATTTTTGTGTGAACAGCTGCAAAAGTATTTATCAGATAATAACCCTAGTTGTTTTGTTTTAGTCAGTTTCAAGCCATATGTACTTTGCATCTGCAAATAGTGATATTCTCTCATTTCGAAAGTACTCCTTGAGCCACAAGCTCCAAACACTGCTAACCCCTAGCACTCAGAAAAAAGTATGGCCACCCCTGGCCCCCGTGCACCAGATTTCTTTCAAAACTGGAAGCTCCTAGCTGATTCCACTTGGGCTGTTTTTCTACCTCATTTGCTGTCATTGGATATGCAGAAGTGCCTGAAGTAAATTTTTTGTAATTATAAATGGACAAACCTGACCGTGCTTATTTTTAATGTGAGGACCACGTCATGGTTCATCAGTTAATCTCTGCAGTGTGAGCTTAAAAGTCAGAGGCTGTGCAAAAAGGCTGATAGTAAACTTGCAGTGCGAGCCTTCACAACATAGAAGATTAATAAAAAATGCACAGGGGCTCCCGAGCTTTACTAACAGGAAGCAAATGCTGTAAATTACATAAATAGCACAGCTGGTTTGGCATCCCACTAATTCTCCTCCAACCTTGTTCCGCCCGTACTTAACTCTACCTTCACCAAAAAATAAATAAATAAATAATAATAATAACTTAATGTGCTTCATCATTTAACGGCAGACATATCCTTGAATCAATGCCAAACAATAATCTGTGAGTCTCATATCAAACAGAACCTCCAGCAGATAACTCTGTGGCAGCGATGACTAGGAGGAAAGCTGATATAAATATCTGACTCCCTGAACTTCACCACTTTCTAATTATATTAGGATTAATTGGCATGGTTCTGAGGGACTCTGGTTAGTGGTGGTAGGGTATTAATGTACAGCACACCTTGTTGGATGGACCCTGGACTCTGTTGAAAAGCCTGTTAATTAGGCCTGTGGTTAGGTGTGATAAAAAAGGGAGCAGTACATAAACAGGCCCCAGCAGAGGAGGGATGCATAGGTCACCTGCTACTGGACCCCCGACAGCCTCTGCCTGTATCACACAGGGCCACATGCTGCTCCTCCGTCTCCAGGAAAGGCTGACAGGGAAACTTCACACACGAGAGCTACAGCTACACCTAATCTTCTACCTGTCCGACTGATTTAGTTAAAGGTGTATTTCCCCGCCAACTTCTTCAGTATGTATCTGCACCGCGCAGAGATCTAATGTCTGTCATAAAGTTAAACATCGGCAAGCCACATGGAGATTTTTAATGAGACTTTTGTGCTCATTTCACGCTCAATATCTGTCCTTTTTCCTTTTTTACCCTACTGGTCTCTGGTCTTTTCCTCTATCAGGGGGAGAAGCTCTTACCATCAATCAGCCTTTAGCTCCTGTGGACTGAGACAGTGTCACGCTGGGCTCTGTGTGTTGCCAGATAGGACCACTGTGCCCTCAGGTTACCCTTACACTTCCAGTTTGACACCCCTGATATTTACTCGCTACAGAGAAAATTGAAAAATACATGGAAGTTTGAAGTGGGCACACAGGAGTCAAACTTTTGAACCGTGTTTTCTATCAGGGTTAGGAGCCAAAGCGGCTGTTTCTGTCAATCATTAATTGCAGTCCTTTACAGCCAGAACTTTTCAGATGCAGTCAACGAGAAACTGTTTTATCAAGAACAGTCATCTGGTCCGTAGAGAGGCTGTCATGATGCATCATTTAAATAAAAAAAAATGGATTTTAGTTGTTGTCACAATGAAAAGCAGTCAGTAGGATAAAGTGAAATTGCCTTATTGTGAGCAAGAACATGAATGGCTCACCATTAGAGTGCAGGAACAGAAATCTGAGGCTGGAAAAATGTATGTCTATAATGTCAGTAAGATGAGTTTATTTTTGCGTATGTAACATATTTCCTTCGCATATGGCCAAGCAAATGCTGTTTAGTTGAGTTTGGATTCAGAATGACTAGCAGATTAGTGCCAGATGGTCTAAGAGGCCAAGTGAGTTTCAAAGGTAAAAGAGAGTAAAACATGCACATTATTAACCAACACTGATGCAAATGCACTTTGACACTAGACACAATCTCCTTGTGATTAGTTGCCTCAGAATGCAGTCCAAACAGTTATTGCATCTCAGTGCACTGATTATCCCGGCTAATGTCTCTGTCCCTCAACTTCTGGAGGAAACTATCCAAAACTAGACATCACCATCATCGATCTGGGAAGTACATCAAGCTGTAGTCAAGCTGTTTTGGTTTGAGTAATGCTTCTAGTACATATACAGCTGGATGCCCAGAGCAGTCAATAAAGGGGGCAGTGGTATCAGAATTTACTTGCTCAGCTACTTAACTTCTCAGCCTCTGCTGAACCCTGTAATGTTCCCATCAATACATACAAAAGCTGTGCAGCCAGACAGAGAGATTTTTATTTTAACCCATGTATTTGAAATTCCAAACATTCATTTTTTAAATTGCAAGTATATCAGGTTGACATTTGAGGAACAGAATGCAGGTTATGAATAAAAATAGTAAAGAGGATGTAAAATTTTTCCCTGTTCAGTCTTCTGGTTCAAATCTTGCTTTGTTTGTTTGTTTGTTTTTTTTCCTTTTTTTCACTTAGTTGGCCCGATTTACATTACAAGGCATACATGAATCTTGGATTTACTAAAAACATAAGCTTCCCCTTTTTTACTTGTTTGATTTGCTTTTTGTTTGATTAATTTGGCTTAATTTTGCAATAAAACTAAAGTAAAATTTCCGACCTTGGGTTTATACATGACAAATCTCACAAATGCAAGGTTCTTCTGAGGATGTGCAAACACAGCTGTCAACCTTTCAAATTATTAGAATGAATTCAGTGCCAGAACTCATCCACTGTGGAACGGCTCCATGAATGCTTTCCAACAGGTAAAACCTTTGCAGCATGTTTGTCCAAGGTGCAACTTGAAAAACTGATTTGGCATCAGTTTTCCAGGGCAAACCAACTGGAGGTAATCAGCCCCCCACTTGTCTTCACACAACATGCAGCCCTCTGATTGCTCCTCCTGATCCAGTTATTTTCAGCCTGTAGAATCTCTCTGTGGCGCTGTTGATGGGCCTCCTCGAATGCACATTCCTGATTCTGGATGGACTATCTGTGGTGCTTATGTGTCATCAGCGAGGGCCGTGGATTGTCTGTCCTTCCATTTACGGATGCTGAGTTTTAATTGAAATTGTTTGTCACACTCAGGAAACTTTGGATTTTGTTGTTTCTCAGTGTTTTACACAGTGTGAGTGTGAGTGTGAGCTTTTATGGTTGAATAATTATATACTGGGGGGGCATTGAATAGTTTCAGTAGTGCCCACCCAACACTGTGGCTGTTAAAGCCTTTTGTTTTTTCCAAAACATCCATCCATTCTCTTCCGCTTATCTTTTTCAGGGTCACGGGGGAGCTGGAGCCTATCCCAGCTGTCTTTGGTCGAGAGGCAGGGTACACCCTGGACAGGTGGCCAGTCTGTCGCAGGGCTAACACAGAGAGATAGCCTGCCTATGGGCAATTTAGAGTTACCAATTAACCTATCCCCACTAACTGCATGTCTTTGGACTGTGGGAGGAAGCTGGAGTACCAGGAGAGAACCCACGCAAACACCACACAGAAAAACCCCAGCCTGATGGTGGAATTGAACTCCGGACCTTTTTGCTGTGAGACAACTGTGCTAACCACTGTGCTGCCCCAAATTTTGTCCGTATATTTTGTACTGCACAGTTCATCATAGGTCATTATTTACATTTGCAATTAACAATAACTTACTTGAAATTAGCACACAGTGTGTGTCTGTCACTGTGCCGTTTCTTAGTCCTCTGAGATATAGTTAAGAGCTCTAAACTGCATTTGAGTGAATCTCTGGCAGTGGAGAATATCGTAAAGTGCACTGCGACAACATTCTGGTTGACAGGCTTTATTCTTGCTATAGCACCACTCCTGCGACCTGTCTTACCCACCTACACAGTGACACACATTTTTCACAGCTCAGTCTGGCTTCTGTTTTGACTGAATTCAGCAGGTTTGAGTAATTCCTCGCCCAATGTTCATTCACTCACACACACACATTTGTATGCAGGCAAGAAGCGATCATTAGCTACATCTGGTGATCCTTCCAGCTGAACAGAAAGTTGTTTATGGGAATACAATATCCCAAAGCACAGACACCAAAAGATCTTGAAATGTCTTCCTTACTGTGTAATTTGAAAAAAGACACTGTTTTAAACTTATTGGTCTGCCCCAAATATAACCTCAAACTATTCAATAGTTCTTCTCCAACTGTGTTTTCTTGCTTTTTACAATCCTCTGAGCTAGAAGTCTTTCAAGGTTAACTATTTGTTTCTTCTGACCGCTCTTTTCATCCTTCTGTTAGAAAAAAAAGTTTTTTCCTGCTCTCTGTGCTGAATAGTCTGAGGGTGCTTTTGCTTTGGATGTATTTCAGAGCAGCTGAAGAGATATTACATTGCAGTCTCCCTATAATACAGTATATCATCACATTTTCTTAGTTGGCTTAATTGTACTTTTACTTGATGACCACTGTGTCATTTGGATTTTTTCTATTCTATTGTGAGAAACTCTGGTTATTTACCCAAGCAGGGAGCTTACTAACAGCAGTCATACTTAAAATACTCAGCTGTGTCACAACATATCAGAATTCCCATCGACCAACATGCTAAAATGGTGCATTTGTGTTTTTGCACAGAGCAGCATAAATGTTCTTTTCTTGCACAAGATGCCTCGACAGGTTGTGTGTAACACGAGTTTTAAAACCAGCGATCTAAGTTACATGCACATTATAAATACCAAACTCAAATTGTTAGGGCATTAAAGAAAAGATTTCTGTTCTACTCATGCACCTCTACTGTGCAGTCTTTACACCGAGGGCTGCAGGACTCAGAATGAGCAGAGACACATCTGGTGATAAAGGTCATGAAGGAAGGAAAAGCACATGAGGGATGTTACTTACCAAAAAAAGAAAACAGCTTTCAAAAAACTTCATACAGGGCTGTCCATAAACAGGAAATATAAGAAGCGGCTGATCAGTAGACACAAATTTTGACACTCTAGTATTTAAAGGATTAAAAAGACAACAATTTTCTGGAAAACAAAAACCTAGCTGTATTCAAACAGCTCTACTTCATCCATTTCATGCAAGCAGTTTACACTTTCTCAGGGGTACTGTGGTTTGGAAATCTAATTATAGAACAACACAGCTAGCTGCTGCAGTGAAAGGGAGCTGCAATGTCCAGCAGACATACTACACTAATATGTTCATAATCCTCACTGAATTCCCAAATGGTAATGGTACAAACAAATTCAGATACACTGAAGGTGTCTTTTTTTTCGTGTCTCATAAAACATGTTCAGCAGATCGACTGTGTTGTTCTGCTTGCTCAGTTGTTTTCAGCTCCATGTTCATGTAATGTGTTAATGGGTTTTATACGTCTTGTGTGTACTTCCATTACTGTGAGCTTGCACAGTACCACCAGTAAGACTTGTTATTTCCAGGGTACATGCAGTTTAGTGTACATGGGGAAATATTTCATGTGAAGAAATAGCCAGTGGTTCAGACGTCGGTAGCATTCAAACTAGTTTAACTCTGCTCCGTTCTGCACACACTTGTTTTTTTGGGAGGGAGTGGGGAGGTTCTGCACTTTTTCTTTGTATTTGTGAACAGTGTTTTGTGGGGCTCTGTCTTTATTGAACCATCTTTTATGTTTCTTCCAGGCAACACATGTTGCAAAACCAATACTTCACGTTTGAGCCTGTCACTTGATTACATTTCCTGCTTTAGTGCACATTTTAAATTTCCATTTAAAAAAAAAGAAAAAAAAATCAGTCAATGCTGTGGGGGAAAGTGGTGTAATTTTTCTGCCCTTGTCAATAAAGAAGCGATGCAATAAAAGCTGATGGAAGTAGTTCTTTTGAATGGACTGCTTCTTCTTGTACAATAAACTTTACCACAGAGCCATTGGACGACTCTGCTTTACCTGAAAGACACACACACACACACACACACACACACACACACACACACACACACACACACACACACACACACACACTCGATTCCTGCCTGGGGCGTCTGTATCCAGTAAGGGTCCTAAGGCTAGACCCCCTATGCTAAGCGAGCCTACCGCAGACATGAGCGAGACAGATAAATATGAAGGCATGCCGGCTCGGACGTCGCCCGGATCAACAAGGTCCGCGTCAGGTGTTGAGGAACCAGGGCACCCTGATGACAAGTGGGCTACTGGAACAAGAAGGCATCGGTGGGCAAGAGACGAAAACAGGGCGTTGTTGGAATGTTACTACGCAAGTAACCCTGGCGAAAGGGTTACATGAATAGGATGAGGGACCTATGGATTCTTCTCGATACCCAACATCCACAATGACGGCGAAACAACTAGTAGCTCAGTGTTCCAACATTCGAAAGAAGGAACTGCTCTCACAGCTAGAGATTGACGAGGTACAACATAAATGCTACGGCAAGGAGGAGTCAGGACCCCAGGTCAGGGGAGATATCATCACCCCACCCGAGATTGGGTACATAGCCCCAAGTGCGATAAGAGAAGGATCGTTGAGTGCCAGAGGAACTGACCTGAAGGATAGGATCATGGCCAAGCTTGAAACCTGGATCTCCGTGGCGGTTACCAAGAAGGTCTGCTAGATGATGTTAACGCAGCACTTGATACCTACAACCACGACACCGACACTAACAAGCTGATCTACACTACGGCAGCAGTGATCAGTGAGATGCTTGGCTACAAGTTGAACAGCCACAGGGGCAATACCCTCCATGGAGAAGGAGGCTAGAGGGCAAGATCAAAGTAGCACGGAGGGAGGTTTCTGCAACTAACGGAGTTGCAGAAAGGTGCGACAAAGAAGGTGCATAAGAAATACAGCAAGCTGTCCATACCTGAGGCCTTGGAAACTGCCAAGCAAAGACTCACAGCCTTGGCCACCCGCTTGAGGAGGTACACCAGAGAGAGAGAGGAGGCAGGAGAATAAACCAGCTGTTCTTCACAGAACCAGCAAAGGTGTACTCTCAGTGGCAAGGGAACAATAACAGAACAGCACCACCAAGGCTGGAGACGGAGCAATACTGGAAGAGCATATGGGAGAAGGACGCAACCCATAACGGCAATGCTCAGTGGCTAGTGGACCATAGCATACCTGAACAGGGTCCAGTAACCATCACAGTGGCAGATATCCAAGAAAGGGTCTCCAGTATGAAGAGTTGGACAGCACCAGGGCCCGACATGGTTCACGCCTACTGGCTGAAGAAGCTGACTGCACTCCACGAGCGCCTGGCAGCACAAATGAACCAGCTGCTAGTTAACGAGAGACACCGGAATGGCTAACCAAGGTCGGACGGTCCTGATCCCCAAGGACCCCAAGAAGGACCGGTCCCATCCAACTACCGACCAATAACCTGCCTCAGTACCACATGGAAGCTCCTGTCAGGCATCATATCGGCTAAGATGAACAGGCACATGGGTCAATACATGAGCGGGGCACAGAAAGGGATTGGCAAGAATACCAGAGGCGCAAAACACCAGCTACTGGTAGACAGAACGGTCAGCCGAGACTGCAAGACCAGACTGACCAACCTGTGCACTGCCTGGATTGATTACAAGAAGGCCTATGACTCAATGCCCCACAGCTGGATACTGGAGTGCCTAGAATTGTACAAGATCAACAGGACCCTAAGAGCCTTCATCAGGAACTCAATGGGATGTGGCGTACAACACTAGAGGCCAACTCAAGCCCATAGCACAAGTCACCATCAAGTGCGGGATCTACCAAGGAGATGCTCTGTCCCCACTGCTGTTCTGCATAGGCCTGAACCCCTCAGTGAGATCATTAACAAGACTGGCTACGGATACCGACTACGAAAACGGAGCGGTTGTCAGCCACCTCCTGTACATGGATGACATCAAGCTGTATGCCAAGAGTGAACGAGACATCGATTCACTGATACACACTACCAGGCTATACAGCAATGACATTGGAATGTCGTTCGGACTGGAGAAGTGTAGTCGGATGGTAACAAAAAGAGGGAAGGTAGTCAGAACTGAGGGGATTGAACTACCAGAAGGCAACATTGCAGACATAGAGGACAGTTACAAGTACCTGGGGATCCCGCAGCGAATGGGAACCATGAAGAGGGCGCTAGGAAAGCTGCAACCACCAAGTACCTGCAGAGGGTCAGGCAAGTCCTGAGGAGTCAGCTAAGCGGTAAGAACAAGATCCGGGCCAACAACACCTCGCCCTGCCCGTGATCAGGTACCCTGCTGGGGTAATAGGCTGGCCAAAGGAGGAGATAGAAGCCACTGACATAAAGACAAGAAAGCTCCTTACCATGCATGGAGAGGTTTCACCCCAAGTCCAGCACCCTGAGGCTGTATGCTAAGCGGAAGGAAGGGGGCCGGGACTGGTGAGTGTCAGCACCACAGTCCAGGATGAGACAAGAAACATCCACGAATACATCACGAAGATGGCCCCAACTGACAGCGTGCTCAGTGAATACCTCAGGCAGCAGAAACCCAAGAAAGAGGAGGAAGGCAAGGAACCATCATGGAAGGACAGGCCCCTGCACGGTATGTACCACCGGCAGATAGAGGAGGTGGCTGATATCCAGAAATCCTACCAGTGGCTGGACAAAGCTGGACTGAAAGACAGCACAGAGGCACTAATCATGGCAGCACAAGAACAAGCTCTGAGTACAAGATCCATAGAGGCTGGGGTCTATCACACCAGGCAAGACCCCAGGTGCAGGCTGTGTAAAGATGCCCCAGAGACAATCCAGCACATAACAGCAGGGTGCAAGATGCTAGCAGGCAAGGCATACATGGAGCGCCATAACCAAGTGGCCGGCATAGTGTACAGGAACATCTGTGCCGAGTATAACCTGGAAGTCCCGAGGTCAAAATGGGAGATGCCCCCAAGGGTGGTGGAGAATGACCGAGCTAAGATCCTGTGGGACTTCCAGATGCAGACGGACAAAATGGTGGTGGCTAACCAACCGGACATAGTGGTGGTAGACAAACAGAAGAAGACGGCTGTAGTGATCGATGTAGCGGTTCCGAATGACAGCAATATCAGGAAGAAGGAACACGAGAAGCTGGAGAAATACCAAGGGCTCAGAGAAGAGCTCGAGAGGATGTGGAGGATGAAGGTGACGGTGGTCCCGTGGTAATCGGAGCACTAGGTGCGGTGACTCCCAAGCTAGGCGAGTGGCTCCAGCAGATCCCGGGAACAACATCGGAGATCTCTGTCCAGAAGAGCGCAGTCCTGGGAACAGCTAAGATACTGCGCAGGACCCTCAAGCTCCCAGGCCTCTGGTAGAGGACCCGAGCTTGAAGGATAAACGCCCGCAGGGGCGTGCTGGGTGTTTGTTTTGTTTATATATATATATATATATATATATATATATATATATATATATATATATATATATATATGTAACTAAATAAAAATAACACAGACTTAATGGATGACGCAGGCCTGTAATCATCTCCCCCTGATGGCCTTCTGTTCATCAGCCTTCTCTCTTTACAAAAACCTCATAGAGTGCACAAGGATACAGAAACCATATAAAATACTTTCAAATCCCTTAATGTCATTTTGGCCAGTACACCAGACAGTGATAGAAGGTTTTCCCAATGTATTAAATTCACCATTTAAAACTTCCACAGCCACTCATAATCCACTCCTGTGTTGTCCATCTGTATGCTCAGTATGTTCCAAATTCTCATCGTTTTGCCAAAATATGACAAAATGTTGCTGCTTACATGTCAAGCTATTGCTTTGATCAAAGCTCAGAAGCTCAGCCAGAAATGGGATATTTAGCCATATTTGAACAAATCTATGAGTATCTGCAACATACTGAGATGGAAAGCTGACAGGTTCTGCATCTGATAACAGCTTGAGCTTGGTTTTAATTTCAGAAATGGATTTCACATAATTTTAATGCTAATGTCACAGCTATGGAGACTTTACTTGCATTGCACCGATAAAGTCTTAATAAAGGCATATCAAGATAAATCCGCTGTGCAGACATATAAGCATGCAGTGAGAGTGAAAATGGAAAGCCTTACAGATACTATAGCAGCCAGTCCTATAGCTTTACTGAATTTTAATTCAACAGCTCAGACTCATTCTTGCTTTAAGCCATGTGGGATACCACGGGGTACCACACTGGCTTTGATCAAACAGAGCAGGAATTAGCCTGAGTTAGCACTACTTGGCCTCAAGTGAAAACACATAACAGTGATTACACTTTATTTAAACAACTGAAGGGATTGGAGATGTTACTTTATTTGGACCTGGACTGGTTTCTTTATCTTCTCAACTTCAATCTCTTGCTTTGCTGTCATGTTTGGAGCCAGAAGGCTTGATCTGCCTCAGTGGTGGTGAGAATTATTCTCTTTGAACAGGTTCTACCTAGTGTCAGTAGCTACAGTGCATGGATTTGCTTATGGCTTGACTTTTTATGCTTAAACTTGAGCTGTGATCACTAACTTAATAGACAAAAAACACCATGCATATTATTCAGACCATTTTAACCAACCTGAATAAATGTTACGTGGGCGGTAAGATTCTTGTGTGTGTGCACTGCCAAGTCGATTAAGCTGAAACTTCAGTATAATGAATGCAAGAGAAAGAAAACAACTTATGACAATAATTGAGGCTAATCCAGGAGACTAAGAATAATTAATTTGTACAGAAAATCCATAACATCAGTTGTGGGGAAGATTACTAAGACTTCCCATTTATTGGTTGTCACTATCATTTGGTGTCTGTTTGATGACACTAGATTGGCACATCAGCTGTTTACAGATGCATGTGTTTTATGGGGTCATGTGGCTTACAGTTACTTTTCTTATACTAATATGGAATATCATTGTCATTGCAAAGAGAAATCCTGAAGACCTCAGAGTCAGTCATATCAAGCTTTCCATCTTTACTCTTACAATACAAAAATAAAGTCAAACTAACAAAGACTGCAAATCATGTATAATTTCCAGGCCCACACCAATATTTGTTTATCTGTTGTGTCAAATGAATATTATGCTGGCTAAATGCTCATATTTACTGTGATGGAGAGCTGAAAAGAATGAGAATATAATAAAAAACAATACGAGAATTTCTTTGATTCTCTGGTACAAAGACGAACATGAATAACAAATACAATTAAACAGCAAACAAAAAAACATTAGCGTGGGTTAGAGTTAGGTAACTGTTGTTTTAAACATGAATAGTGATGCATCATTTCATCGGTACATCCCTAAGATGTTCCATTTACCCACATTGCACCTTCACTTTTAGCACTGTTCATCAGATTTTCACTGCTACTACATTTTCACACCTCTCCTCTCAGTCGTTTGTATCATTGTATTAATTTGCATTAACTTGCATGCAATAATAATATTCTGTTTTTGCTTCTTCTTTTCTTCCTGGTTAGAGGAACTAAATTTTTGTGAACATAAAGACTCCTTAGAATATCCTCAGTTAAGTAAATCACGTTTGGTCTTTAAAATGCTCTGAAGCTGTATACAGTAAGCATGTCAATGTTAATGTATTATCTTTTTTATAAACACAGGTTTGGCACCTGTGTACTAATTTTCAGCTAAGCACAAAAATTTATGATTTTAAATATAATAAAAAATATGCACATAAAATCATCACAAATTTAACTGTACATGTTGTTGTTTGAAGAGAAAAATAAAGCATTCTTTTATTTTGGTTTATTCTTTTAGTTTTGATTTAGCTTGCAGTCAACCAGATTAATTGTTTGCAGTCCCATCACAAATAGGTTGCCAGGAGGGTTTGTGTATTGACCCATCAAGAAAGCATCTCTCAAATGTAAGCAGTGAAATATCAGAGTTCACTGTGCAGATGAAAAATTGGGGGATTTCTTCCATCAGTCAACTAAAGCTAGAGAGAAGTGCTCTGGTAAATGAGAGGTAAATAAAAGAAGGATATTTGCTCAGGCTGTTATTTTTTCCTCCTTAGTGAATTACCAACTAGAGGTTTTGGGTAAAGTCAAACCTTAGCTTGGTTATTAAAAATCGTTTTTGCTCTCTGTTTTATCTGTTTTGCTTCATAAAATCATTTTAAAACATTATTGGCTTCAGGAAAACATGGAACTGTCAGCAGCACTTTTCTTCAATATGATACGGTCCTTTCTCTTTCCTGTCTCCTGCTGCTCCTTCCTACACCTACATCACCTTTTCTTGACACTAGATAATACACTGACAGCCCATTACTGCTTATCACATTCTGTCCTCCTTAATCAGTGATGCCACAGCCACATCAGAATATCTTATAATGAAATTTCAGCCCTTTTCTGATAGAAGCTTGGTCACGTCATTAAAGCACAATCAGAAGTTTTGCCTAACTCTTTGATAAAAGTGTGTCAGTGACTTACCTGATTTTTGTTGAATACTAACAGCAAGCAGTCGTCTAATCCAGACACAGAAAAATTTGATTTTTTTTTTTCTGGAAATTTGACATTATAGCTTAAAAAAAACTTGGATAACATAGCAGTGCAGAGAAATACATAATGGAGGCTCAGTATGGTGCTGCACATGTAATAAAGTTTATTATCCAGTGTATGGAGGTAATAAAATGGACAAGCACTGCACAGCATCACTAAAATAAATAAAAGAGCTGCCTCACAGCTGACTACTGCCTACTGCTACAATTACATGAATAGGCCCCATAGTAGCTGCTAAACTCTACAAGTGGTCAGAACGGTTGCTAAGCAAACACCAACTAAAGTAAGGCATAGATATTATTTTTGCGCAGTAGACTAATGTGAGCAAGTCAATTTGCAGAGTGTGAAAAGGATAAAGGCTGAAAAAGGCAACCCGTGAGTCTGTTTCTATCTATAAAACACAGACTCTCTTCCTTGTGACCATCTCTGCATGTATGCTGTATGCTGTGACACATACTGGCAGTAATTTCCAAAGAAAGTGCCAATGAATAAAACTGTGCCAAAAATCTTGGATCGTTTCTTTTTAGGACTCGTAAAGACTAAAACATATGTTGCATTCAGGAAAGGTTTTCGTTCAGTCACATGACCTATTGCACCAGTCTGAGCTGTCTCCTTTAAGTGTTATTTTAAGGATCCCTCACTGTGGGCATGAGACAGAGCATTGCGAAGTAAAAATGTAACAATGTTTCATATAATTTGTGAAAACATATATAAAAGGAAAAGTACAGTGAGAAAATAAATAATCTTGTGATGGTTTTCTATCTAATTTATTAGCACTTGTCTGATATCAGTGCCTCAAAGCGACAGTCATTAGTCTGCCAACTGCTGTCATTTAGAGTCATAGTAGTTTCTCCTTTTTCTCCCTCACACACAGGTGTGAAGCTGACAGGAGACAGCTGAAGTGACAATAGTAGTGAAATAGTATTTAGCTGTGTTGACAACAGCAAGTTATGTTACCTTACTGTATGTATAATGAAAGCTTAACAACAACTGTTACACCGAGCCCGCATCTATCTCGCTTCTCAGTTGAGGTCTCTGACTGAAAATGGGGAGACTGCAAGTAAACGAGGAAGCGACCTACAGGGAGAGAGAAAGCACGTTGTTGTTGGACCCTTTCAGTTATGTCAGCTCACTTTGTCCACAGTTTGCACTTAAGTAAAAGCTTTTGTAAACATACAAACAGAAGCTGCTGGTGTGAAAAGCCTCTAAAATGCTGACATTCTGCTGTTGGCTTCCTTCATGATGCATTAGCTCTACTGCTAGCTGTTGCTGCTGAATGGAGCTATAATTACAGATCTGAATGGATCACCTCATTGTCCCAGATATCCCATCCAGCTTTTCGAGTCAATGTCCATCCATCCACCCATCCTTCCATCTATCCATCCACCCATCCATCCTAACTCCTCCCAGAGAGTATGTGAAAGAGAGGGAGCTGCAAGAAAAGTATTCAGTTCAACTCAAACAGTTGATTCAAGGTGATTTATATTGTAAGGTAAAGATCCTACAGTAACAGAGGAAAAACTCAAATAATCAGACGACCTCCTTTGAGCAAGCACTTGGTGACAGAGGAAAGGAAAATCTCCCTTTTAGCAGGAAGAGCTCTCTTATGTATTTACTACCCTGTCAATCACAGTATATCCTGCACTCGCATTAGTAATCACTCACCTCAAAGCTATGAAACATTCATCCCAAGACCCGTCCGATATAAACACTAGTAATACTAATACTACTTTTAATTAGTATTAAAAGTTGGTTTCTCACCAGTAGTCAATTAAAGTAGTCTCTAGTCACCATGTCACAGATCTATAGCCACAGTTCCTGTGTGGAAATAGGTTAAGCTAACTGGCAAGTCTGCTTGCTCCTCTTCTCCCCATTGTCCATTTGAGGCATTGAAAGATAGATTGTAATGACAAAGGAGGGCTGTTTTCTGGGTCATAGGAGAAGAGAAGAGGTGAGGAAGCAAGGCAACATAGTCAAATGAATTACACAACAAGCTTTTTTGTCCACCAGGAGGCAGAAAAACAGCAAAAACATATAATTGTTATTGACTTGATATCTTCTTGTCACATCATAGATGGAAGAAAAGGTTTGGAGTACTGCAAATTTGTGCTGTGGAAAGCAAAGAGCTAAAGAGCTGAATGCAGATTTTGTAGTAGTAGTACTAGTAACTCTCCATTCAATACCAAGATTGTTGAGAGGATTATATAAGTATTTTACAAGCACAGACATTTCAAATAAAAGTACATAGCTAATGTCTTTTTTTTACTTCGACTTCTTTGTCACAGCTGTTCTTGTCTTGCTTTTTAGAGCTGTATGAATTGCACCGCATTTCCTAACCCTTTCTAAACCCAGCATTGATCATTTTACAAAGAAAATGAACAAAAGTAATGAAATTACTGTATTTTGTGGTGTATTGAAGGCACTGCTGTTACACACAGGCATAAAGGAAGAAAACAAGGAGCTGACCTCAAGGCAATTTCTACTGAGGCAGAATTGGCAAATCAGTGAATGCGGGGAGAGTAGGTTGTCCTTTTTTTGAAGGCTTGCAGAGAGTAAAGTGAACAATTTCAATCTAAATCCTCAGTTTTGCTTTTGGTCCACTTTCTTTGTCTATCTCACGCTTTGTGTCTTCCATTATATGAGATTTTGGATGTGACTCACTGCATGTGTGTAGCCTGTAATCATGTATGAAGGGCGTTTTGACATCAGTCAACCTGCTATGAAATTGTCCGTCGTGATATCGGCAATAGCTTGTAATGTACAATAGCTTCAGAATTTGTGTTATTTATTGTTGTATTTAAAAGCAAAGATAGTAAGAAAAAGCTCCATAATTCTTTTTTGCAATGTGTCTATTCATTTATAAACCATGTAATTTTTTTTGTTTTGTTTTGTTTTACATTTATTTAATTCAGTTCCATTCAATTTTATTTAAATCGTGCCAAATTACAACAACAGTCATTTACCTATACATTGTATAAGTAAAGACCTATACAATGTATTGGTCTTTAACTATACATTGTAAGGTAAAGACCAAACAATAATACCAAGAAAACCACAACAATCAAACAACGCCTTTTTAGCAAGCATGTGGTTACAGTGGGAAGGAAAAACTCCCTTTTAACAGGAAGAAAAAAAGGCTCAATGAGGAGAAGCCATCTGCTGCAACCAGTTGGGAGTGAGGGGAGGAAGACGGGACAAAAAAGACGCTGTGGAAGAGAGCCACAGATTAATAATAACTAATGATTAAATGCAGAGTGGTAAATAAACATAAAGTGAGTGGTGAAGAAACATTCAGTGCATCATCATCCCTGCAGCCTAGGCCTGTTGCAGCGTAACTACGAGAAGAACACCAAAATGTAAAAACAAGTCATGGTTAACACATTTAAAGAATATATACATACATTTTCCATTTGGAAGTGTATTTTTAATGAAGAAAAAGGTGTGATAAAACAGGTCCAACCCATGAGTGCCAACAAAGAGCAAAGAGTGCTTGAAAGAGCAGGTCTAAAGAAATGTGGATCTTTTTAGCTTCAAAGTCACAGTCTTAAGCCTGTGGGTCTTAAGTCACACGTTTGTCAGCAGTTCGTGTCTCATTTGGGAACTTTACGTTTCCACTTTACTTTTACTTTCTCTTCTTGGTTAGGTTTATGCATTTAAAACCCCTTGCTGAGGTTTTGGCACTTAGATGTATTTGGCAAGGATTTGGCACTAAAAGCCTGCCAAGATTTTTAGCGCCGAGGTTTATGCAACAACAACTTCTTAGTGAGGTTCAGGAAACGATTGTGGTTTGGGTTAAAATATGCCCCTTCACAACCTTAACCCACATGAGTTGTATGTTGAAAAATGAGACCCATTTCACTGCTGTCTAAACATGGTGTGCTACAGTACAGTCACCAAAGGACAAGTCCCCCTTATCAGCGAGGTGCCAAATGCTTTGACAAAGCAGCTGTACATGATGCCCTGGGAATGAGAATGGGCTGGAACATGGGATGTTCCACTGGGTTTTCCCTTCAACCTGTCTGCTGTTGTTTTGCATAGGCGCCTTTGTTGACCTGGTGTTGCTATCAATAATGGAAATGAATTCAGTCATACAGATGTAATTTAAATGAATGACCAAAACACAGAGGACATGGGGGAGAACAATAGAGAGAGAAAGAGTGTACATGTGATTTATTCCTGAACCCAGAACGAGTGATTTATATGCCTAACTGTAATGAGCTCACAACCATGGAGGCAGGCAGACAAAACTTATTCTTGAAGCATTAATTTGAGTGTTTGGGAAAGCAATGACACTTAAATGAAAAGTACTTGCAGAGCAAAGTTTGGCAAGCTCCTGTGTTAATAAGCAAAGTTTAGTGGGTGCAGTTGCAAATTTGCTTAGGTTAAGTATATTTTTGGAATATGGGAAACAAAGAAACAAAGACTGTTCAACTTAGAAGTCATTGTACTTGAAGCAATTATAACAACTGAATAGATCAAGTGATATTGCATCTTCATTTGAAAGGCCCTCATGCCTGGGTGAATAAGTGGCCTTCATACTGAGTACAGGGGACGGTATATCATTTTCAAAGGAAGACTTTTTCAGTAAATCCTCCACTTTCTTCCCCGATAGGCGGTCCATCTGTAGAACCTGGGTGTCTATCAGCGCTGCCTCCTCCAGGACTCAGATGGGTCTGAAACTCTCCGTGAACCCTCATGAATTATTCATCATCACATATAATGTTGGCAAATTATTTTATGTAGTGGGGAAAGATTCATCTTAGGAGCAGGAATTGGGTAGGGAGAAGCTAATGTGTTTATTATGCCAAGATAATGGCATGAAATAGAGGCCAGGGGTGGAGAATTTGGAGGAGTGTTTATACTTTATATTCATTGGAGGGTAGCATCTGAATGCCTCGTGGTCACATGATGGCAGATGTCTTTTGAATGCAGCGGGCGAGTGTGTATTTGCGTGCATGCATGTGTGCGCACGTATTCACTCACAATCAAACCTTTGCAGACGCTTCAGATGTTCAGATGTGTGTGCAAGTTTTTGTGTGCGCGCACGTGCAGCGTATGTTTATGTAACGTATAGATTTGCCTAATCGAGGTTTCATTCCACAGCCAGCGTTGTCTGCTTTTATGGCTGTTGTTGAGAAAAGAGTTCAATAAGCATTACCCAGGCTCTGCTCTCCAAGTGGCGGAGAGCACCATTACAGGGAGAAAGAAGGTTGCTCTGTAACTGCTGTTTGCCTTGCTTAGCTGAAAGGAGCTGAGATCTATCCATACAGAGCTAATATCTCTGCCATAATGACATTGCACTATCAAGAAGATAGGCTGCTTTTGAACTCAAGGCTGACTGCTGTGTTGAAAAAGAGAGACAGAAACCCCATACAGATGTCAGGAGTGTCAGGAAGGAGATGGTATCTTGCTGTTTCGTTCTCTGGAAATAAAAGCTTAATGAATTTATCTTTAGATGTGCATTTTGTCCCGTCTTTTTGATCCAGGTTACAGTACGGTTTGTCTGACCAGGCGCACAGACAACTGTTTGTCCACCTTTTTGCATCCATATAGACTACTTTTGTCTTATTTAAGTGAAGGCTGTTTGGATTTCCAACAAATCCTTCAAATATAATTCTCAAATCCCGAACACAGGGCAATGTGGGATGATAATATATTCATATTGTGCTGCAGGAATGTGTCTCTTCTGTGCCTTTCATAAATTGGGGTCAGGTGATATCTGTCACAGCAGAGAATGTGCTTAGTGCTGACAAAGTCATGTTGACATTTTTTGGAGAGGAAAGCGCAAAAAAAAAAGTATATAGTCTCCCAGGAGGCAGAGAGAAGAAGAAATTAAATTGCCTCTCCACAGCCCTTGTTAAAAATGAAAACCAATCAGCCAGCCCTCAATTCACACTCACAGCTCCACAAAGATTATGGGGAATATTGATATTAATATTAACAAATGCACTGTCCTTTTCGAGTCTGACGCTATGGGTCCAGTTGCAACTTCACTGATAAGAATTTTTTTTCCCTCATTGAAAAAGCTGTTTAAACTTGATGGATTCATGGCTTTTCTACAAATATGACCATTAACTATGCCTGAATAGGCTGATATGTATTGTGAGGCAGAAGAGAAATGGCTGTACCGATGCAAAAAAGGTTCGTCAGTGTTATTCAAATTTGCGGATGTCATGTTGAAAGGATCCAGATCCTCTGTAAACCAAGAAATACCCTAATTGCAAAGCTTTGTTTGGGCATTTCTGTTTGAAACCACTATGATGAGTCTCATTTAAGAAAGAAGGAAACTGTCAGCACTTTTAACTGTATCCCCAGCGGAGAGCTTTGTGCTTTTGTTTGGCCTAATTTTGGGGGGTTCTCAGGCTTATTTCCCCATGAAATCCCTTCCAGTAACATGAGCACACATTCAAAGCAGTGGGAATGGGGAATAATGAAGTGTACGGACAGAAAGACATTCACTGGGCCTTCGGAAAGGAGCATTAGCAGGAGTTATCACTGTTAATTTCACAGTGATCAGTTCAGAGAGAATTCTGTACGACTGAAATTGTATGACCGTCAATATAGAGTATGGCTCTATATGGCATGTTGATAGAGGGCCTGGAGTTTGTTTATAGCCAGGACCACTGAGGAACACTAAGCTAGCCAGTGATAGTTAGGAAAGCATAGCAATGGGAGGATCTTCCATTTAAGTATAAAAATAGTCACAACATGCCAAAGCCTTGAGCTTCTGACCAGTAACCATGTTGGTATTTAAACATAATAAGCAAAGAGTGGATTTGACTGAGAAACCCAGACCGTACATGCTCATACGGTGGCAAATTGTCAATCAATTTAGATAATTTCCCTTTAAGTCTTGGCATGCCTTTTTTGGCTTTTGCAATCAAGTGTGAATAGGCACAGACTGTTTGCATGCTGTGTGCTGCACCCTTTTTTTTATTTGCTAACAACTGAAAATCTTTATCTTTATTTAAAGCGCTGCAGTTTTCACTATCACTTTTTAACCAGTAGGGACAAAGAATAGTAGACTGACTGACTGTGACTTGTATGAGTGTTGAATAAGTGACTTCATATACAACCAGATTAATATGAGAAAATAATCCATTTGTCTTTGGTCGACCATTCAAGCAGCAGTCAGCTAGAGTCAGATAATTGCAGACTGCATTACCTCTGCGAATATTCTGTATCATAGCAACCAAAGCATCTTAGCAAAAAAATAAAAATAATAAGCACCTTCAAGTACTGCAGCTCTCAGCTGGGCATTTCCAGAAGAGCACCTGCCATTTCTAGCTGTCAAAAAAGGTTCCTGCTTTCTTCGTAGCCTGCTTTCTCCTACTTTTTGGTTCTAATGGAGACAATATAAACCTCATGTTGTATTCAGTAATATATGACACTGAGACCAAGAACCAATCAGAAAAGGGTTTATTGAGGTGAAAGGAGCTGGACAGCATTTTTCCATAGACAACTGGACTTTTTTTACCCCCTGCTTGCTACTATAAAGAATAGAGGTGCACAGCACTTCCACAGGGGCTTCACATTTCAGCTGTAGCTGAAGGCTGTGTCCATCTTTCACATCTTTGGTGAAGATACAAACATCTTGCTTTTAATTTTTAGCCTTAACATGTAAATTGGATAAAAATGTAATTATCAGCACGAAACACAAAACACAGTTAACACCGATGGATAATTCGTTTGTGTGGGTTGCTTGTCAGAAATTAAACTGTTACCCGTTTGCAGCACACAACACTTCATGACACACAAATTTCATGACAAACCACTGAATGGCTGTCAAAACATGTTCCTGAAAATCAAAGTTCTTTTGCTTAAGTATATCACATAAGTTGATTATTTCAAATATGCAATAACCTACTCCTCAGTCTTTCTCTCAAAAAAAGAAAAGTCAAACTGCAAATTAAACACACGCATTATACTAATATCTTGATGAAATTCAAAGACAAAATCATTTAAAAGAAAATTATATCACACATGCAAGACTAAAATGCTTGCTTTGTTTAAAACTGATGCCATGAAAACACAAGCTATCATATTAAGATGATTTTTACTAGTTGTAATATGTTTATTTTTATATTAATGTTAATATAAGTTGATTAAATCTTAGACTTTCAACAAACAGATGACCTGTCTTCACTATGAAGTATTATAAACATGCCTCATTTATAAATTCATACACATTTATATAAGCACTTTTTTCTATGCCTAAGTGCTTTCTATCAAAAATTCACACTCCAGTGGATGCATCGGAGAGCAACTTGGGTTCAGCATCTTGCCCAAGGATACTTTTGCATGCAGTCTGGAGCAGCCAGCCAGATCAAACTACTAAACCTTCCGATTAGTACATGATGTGTTCTTCCTCCTGAGCTACAGCGACACCATTGTGGCTGCAGCCACAGTATCCATTGTCTTAAAAATGTTTTTATGAATGCAGTTACTTCAGTTAGTAAGTTAAGAGGTTAAGAAAACGTACTATATACCAGCTAAGTAATGTATTTGTATATATTAATAAGATGATAATCCCAACCTTTTTTTCTTTAAATGTATTCATTTCTTTATTCACACTGTGTTTGCGCTTCGGTATACCATCCATAACACCCCGGGGAATCCTCAGGAGTAGGCAGGATGTGGGAGGAAGGCCAGGTCACTGTTTCCATCTTCTCAGCTATACAGATCATCAATGTCAGTAGCATGCTAGCCCACTAATAAGCAGGCTACTTCCTCAGAGTACAGATGTGATCATGTTGTTGAGATCAGGTCTAACACTGATCTCAACAAGCAAAATAAATTCCAGTCAAGCACATTAAAATTAACCAATCCTGAGAAAATGTCTTAATTTAAAATTTATCCAAACTAGGCAGGGAAACTTTTCAGCTCAGGATTAGAAGCATTTAGCAAGCATGGGTTTCTTTAAGGCGAGAGAAACCAAAGCTCCTGGAGAATATCCATACAAATACTCAGAGAATATGCAAGCTCCACACAGCAGGACCCTCTTGTTGTGATGCAACAATGCCGGCTACTTCACATCATGTGTATTACCTATTTTGAGGAGGAGGGGGGGCAATTCTTAAACTCACATGACATTTTCTCTCGTGATACTAGTCTTTATTCCCTGAGGAGCATGAATGTCTGTATAAAATGATTAGTCTGGACCAATGTGATAAAAACATCAGTTGTCAATAAAAATGACCCCATGCCTGGATAAGGACCACGGCCATACTTGTTACAGAGCTGAGCAGGCTTCTCAAATATTGTCTTCAGCGAGAGTCGACGCCTCTGCAGCTGATCTTGATTTAATGTTTTATTTCAAATTAAGCTATTTAATTTGGTGCCGATTTCTGAGTCTCAGGGGAACCAGCTGCCTGTGATTTGATGAAAATCCAGCTTAGTTGTTGTGTTAGACCTGATGGTGTGCACATTACTTTGTACACAGATCTCATCATCGTGCTCATTTGGGATAGCTTAGGCAAATTCCAAGCACAGACGGCTGTTTGAGGCTGAATAATAACTGAGATGTTGTGTTGTGTTATCTGCTACAGCAACTAAAAAGAGATGGCAGGGATAATCCATTTTCTGGCATGTTTCTGAAAACAACAAATGGATACGCCTGAAGAAGTTCTTTAAGATTAAATTTATCAGTTTACGGCTCTGCATCAAGTACCTTGGAGAACAAGATTGCATTGTGAAAAATATCTTCGTTTTTTTCTCACCTGGAGCGAAAATAGCACCCTCACTTGAACTGGGTAACAAAAGCACAAGTCACTGAAAGTCCTCTTGATATTAGACTACAAAATATGCTGCAAGGACTCGAGTGAAAGCACCCACCCTTCAGGTACTCTACATGGTACCAGACTGGGCTAACAATGGGATATAGGAATAATAAGGAAGATGGGAGGTGAGGTTTATTACGGAGAGTGGTTGAGAGGTGAGTGTGCTGATATCTACATCAAGCAATTTAAACAAGTTCTGAATCAGAGCACTTGTCAATCATAATTGATCTCGAGTTGCGGGGGTGGTGAGAGATGAGGATGAAGACACGCAGAGAGCGAGAGAAAAAAGGGAGGGAGAGAGCGAGCATCTTCCCTGGAGGCTACAAGCACCTTTTTAAGAAGGAGAGGCCCTGAGGGCCCCTACGCCCTTTCCCCACTTCAAGATCAAACCCATTCGTTCCCCATCTTGCTCGCCTCTCCTCATCTTCCTTATCAAAATTCATCTTCATTAGAATCAGTGAAAAAGAGCCTCTTAACAGCTGGATATAAGAGCCCTGCATTAGGAAGCATACATATGGACAAACATCTATTCAGAATTCATTCTGAAGTCGCGGGGGGGGGGGCCATGGTGGAATACACACTGGCTGGCAGTGATTCACTTTTATCCGCACATTGAAATTCTTCTTATTTTCCACCAAGAGAATTGCTTGTACAAAATGCATTAGCAACTGCTTTTGTTAAGCTGTACTTTGGTAAAAGGGCTTATTATCCGAGATCTTACACTGTCACTGTAATTATCCTTAAGAGAAACTCTGTCAAAAGCTTTTACCCCCTGTGTAGTCACATCTGAATATGAATCCAGCAGGGCAAGAATGCACTAAAACATCATTTTAATGCATTTAGTTACTGTGCAATTCTAAAGCATATCTTTTGTCGGAGACCTCATAGTGTTATAGTCTCATCATATGCAGAGTAAAAGTGACACTATATGGCCCAAAGAATGTTGATTCGTGTGTGTGTGTGTGTGTGTGTGTGTGTGTGTGTGTGTGTGTGTGTGTGTGTGTGTGTGTGTGTGTGTGTGTTTCTTAACCTTTAATTATTTTATCCCCTGCAGAATTTGTAAGTTTGCTCACTTAGAGAGAAATGAACAGTCTCTAATTGTTATGGTAGTTTCTTTTTAATGAAGAGAAAGAATATCACCCAAAAATCCTGAATGAACACATTACATATAATTTATAAACTGATATCCATGTCATTAAGTGAAATAAGTATTTGATTCCCTACAACCCAGCAAGAATTTTAGCTCACACAGACTGGCTGGGTGCTCATTTCTTTTTTTTTTTTTCTTTTTTTTTGTCTGTCCCATTTGGTTCTTAATAACTTGTCTGAAGACCAATCAAATGTTTATTTTGCCAAATGGATCATCATGGCATTGCTGATTTCAAACTCATTATTACAGATGGGACAGACATGACTGGGGGATAGGAAAGCACAAAGAAAGAGAGGAAGGAAAAGAAAAACAGAAGCAATTTCTTCTTTTCTGAAAAAACCAAACAAAAACAAAGCAACATACTAAACACAACACTCCCATGGGCAAGACCGAAAGTTGTTGTGCAACGCTGCCAAAAGGACATCACTGATAAAATTGGATCAAGACCCATGCTCAATCCAGACTGGCTGGAGGAGATCCAGGCTCCAGACATCCAGGGACCCATGCGAGAGAAGACCACCGGAGGGGCATCCTCAATAAGAAGCTTAGTGAGAAGACAACAACTGTTGGTGCAATAGAAGAAAATGCAAGAAATACAAAATGACCATCCCCAATCCCACCAATGCAGTCAAGTTACAGAGGAGTGTGGTGAGAAGATCACCCTGATTTCAACTCATTATGGGGCTGTTTTTCTTTTCTGACCTCTACCGCCACGAGTATGTGATTTCACCTGCTCACATTGAGGGGATAGGAGATCATGTACTGTGAAATCTTTGGATGAAGAAACAAGAAATACAAAATGACTTCCCTCAGCCAGAACACTTTGGGGCTGTTTTCTGCTAAGTATGGGAGGGGTCATGAAAGGGAGAAACTCTTCCCTCAGCCAGAACACTAAGTGGCAATGACCCAAAACATACCACCAAGGAAAACATAACACCAAGGCAAGAATGGGATAAAGAAGAAAAACATTAGGGGTCATGAAGTGGCCTAGTCAGTCTCCTGATCTCGGTCCTATAGAGAATCTGTGCAGAGAGCTGAAGCTTCAAGTTGCCAAGTGGCAGCTATGAAACTAGAAGATTGGGACAAAATCCCTCCTGAGATGTGAGATATGTGCAAACCTGATGACTAACCACCAAGTACTAAACCATGTTTTTCTTGGGTATCAGATATTCAATTCACTGAATGACATGCAAATCTGGGAGTTTTTTTCCCAGGATTTTTGGTTGATATTCAGTTTCTCTCCAATAAAAAGAAACTGTCATAACAAATAGAGACTGTTCATTTCTTTGTAAGTGAGCAAACTTACAAATTAAACATTGGGTCAAATAATTATTTCTCCCACTGTATCTTAACAGGTAGTTTCCCATGCCATTGGATATTCATTCTCCCAACAAGACTGATTTTAGCTCTTTGACTTCTCTCCAGGTCAACATTGATATTAACAATTGTGTTCAGTTCTGGCACCAAGTGAAACATTTCGACAGCAAATGGATGATTAACCATCTACATTTGCTGCAGAGACCATTGTTGACTCCTGGGGTTTAATTGCAATTTAATTAGTTTAATGTTAGAAATTCAATGTATCCAGTACACTGGTTTATTATCAAATATCATATTATAAAAGCATAGCTGCTAACAACCAACAGCTCATATGAAATTAAAGTACATTATCATGCTAAATGGCTAAACTAACAAACATTATGACTATTGCTTATTTGTAGGCTGCACTATAGTATTTCCTTCCTTGGGATTTCTTAGCAGTTCTCTGAAAAGCCTTCAGTGGAGTGTACTAACAACAACTTCAAAGATTATATATATCTCATATTTTCATCATTCGCTCCCTTTAAAGTCCTCCTTAAAGTCCTCAGTGATCACTCTCTATCATGTCTTATAGACCTTTATAGTACATTATTATCCTGAAGGAGCACTCTGCTGTAAGAGTGTAGGCTTACTTGTGGTGAAGTACAATGGGAGCCAGAGCCCTTAGCAGGTAGTCTCCTGACCTGTGGAACCAGCTCACAGTTTGTGACACAGACAGTTTCGCTACTTTTAAAATTAGTCTAAAAACTTTACTTTTTGATCAGGTTTATAGAAAGTGTATCATGAACCTGCAGCAGCAAAATCAGGGACAGGTCAAGGTCACTGTAACCCTGAGACTAAAGCTGTTTCTCTGTTCATGTATTTCTATGCATATAGTTTTTTCATCGGTCGTTTTTTTCTCTCATTGTATTCCTCCTTTTTCCACCTCACCTTCCACTAATTGTTACAGATGGCCACTCGCCCCAAGCCTATTATATGTGATGTTTGTGCTTTTAGAAGAGTTTTTTTCCATTAACATAGTGGTTAAAGGGGGAATTGTTGGTTTCCATGTACAATGCAATGTTGTGGTCTTCCAATATAAAGTGCTTTGAGATGTCAACTTAATCTGATTTATGGCTAAAAATTGCACTAAACAACCATTTAGCCCCAAATAACAGCTATACCTAAAAAATAAATAAATAAAAACAAGAACACAGAATACAGTGCATCAGTGCCAGATATCCAGAAGCATAGGCAAGAGGTGAAAAGCATCATCGCTATTTTCAGACGCAATCCTGAAGGTTTGATGAATCAGTGCAGCGCCTTGTGTCTTTTACTGAACATGCACACAAAAACAAGGATCCTTGTGAACACTCGAATGCGGCAACCATAAACTAGCTCTTTGTCTTTGCCATGGTTTGGGCTGTAAAACGTCCAGACCTTCATTTGGATAGAATCCGTTGTAATGCACAGCATTACTGTTTAGCTAATAAACTGACATTTTACTGTAAAGTCATTTATAAGCTGAGAAACTGCTTACAGCCAGAAAATGTCTAAAAATAACTATCTGATGTTATTAGCGCATATAATTTGATGTTGCCAAATATTCTTTCACTGGCACGTTGCCTGTACTGACCTACGAAAAATTAAAAAAGCACAACCACATACCATGAGCTGTTTGTTTTTGCCATTCTGGAGAAAGAGGATGCTTGTTTTTAGCCACACAGTTTGTATTCTTCTGAGCAGGTATGCTATGAGTCATAGTTTGTAGCTTTTACAACGCTGCTGTCTTTGGAAGTGATGCTGTGCACTTTTTTTGCAACAGCCGTGTCACAACTCCTCTGTGGCTGCACTGAGCCAACATTTGCAATTCAGCAGCACATTAAAACAAAGTATGTGAGCCAAATTTGAAAACTGTATTTTCTTTCATCTTTACGAGATTTGTTTAAAGTCACAGTCGGCAGGTTGCTTTCTTTAATCAGTGTGCGATAAACTCAAAGCAACTGCTAGTGAAGTTGCTGGCTGAATTTTATTTACCTCTCAGCCACTTTGGCTGGTATCCAGCATGGGTTTGGAGGTTATTTTTAATCCAAAAGGTCAAACTTTGCTCTTGAATTTGTGATTCTGAAAGCTGTTTCGGCCTGTGAGCAAAAAAAAAACAAGGTAATTCTTTTTTCTTGCCTGGTGTGAATGTTCATGTAAGGTTCAAGTTCAGTTACTCTGAGAAAACCACACCAGGAAAAAGACTAAGAAGTAAAGAGAGCTGCTTGTCAGTTGCCAGAAAGCCACAGAGAGACCTAAATTTCACTCCTCAGCTTCCCTTCACATTCCCCAAATAAAATGACCACAAGCAAAGATCACAGTGTAAGTCTTTTACCAACAGGAATACTGTTAGAGCACAAAGAGTATCGCCCCTCCCCAGTCTCTTCTCCTGGTTAATTTCCTTGGAGCCTGCAGGGCCAGCCGGTAGGGGGATTTGACAGAGGACTTCTGACAATCCTGAGGAGAGCTGACACTGAGAGCACCAGTCTCTCCAACACTTGGGGCCAGATTGGAAGATGCTCAGCATGTAGAGAGCAGATGAGACAACCAGAGGAGCCAGGAGGGCTATCCATGCAGAGCTGGCTAAACTTGAAATGCCTGAGTGTGATACAATGAGCAAACAGTGCCACACAGAGGCTGGAACTAATACTTCAGCCACAGTCTGCAACTATGTGGTCAAAACGGTTTTTAGATCTGTGTTATTCAGAAATTAGATAGTGATGGTGAATGGATCACCCCATATCCAGAATGTGCAGCAGATCGGTATGTGATTTTTTTTCCCTGCATCCGTTTATTAAAATGGAGCTCTGCAGAAGTGTCTTTATCACCCTAATCCAACATCCACGGCGATATATGAGCTCAGTAAGTCTGTTACTTTGCCTAGAAAGGAAGCCCATTTGAAATGCAATAACCAATTGTCAACCTTGAGCTTACATATTTCAGTCACTTATTGTGACCTTTCCAAGAAAAATTTACATTTAAATTTATATAAAAAGCAACTTCAAACATCCAAAGTGAAATTCAAAGGCAAAAAGCCTCTTCACCCTGTCATAATTCTCCTCATTGCAATATAAATGGAACGAAGGAATATGCATCCAGCCATTTGCTACTATCAAATCACAGATTCATGGGAATACAAGCCACTGTTTGGTACAGATAAATGTGTAGCACTCAGAGAAGAACAGAGCGAGGCAACCTCAAACAACAGCGCCAGGAGATGCTGAGGGTCTCTGGGCAGAAAGAGGAAAATGTGTCACTCAAGTTGTTGAGTGTGATGAATTTTTAGTGCGGTATTGAAGGCTGCCAGATCAGAATCTACATGTAACAGAAAGGGCTGTTTTGATACTTGTGAAGGAAGAATGGAGAAAAATCCTGGCAATTATTCGAAGGAACGTTTTTATTATGTGTGTCGCTAAGCTGTGTTCAGGATAAAAATTAATCCAAAAATAAACAAAGTGAGACCTTCGTCAGCCCAACAGCTGTGACACTTCAATTATTAAAATTATTGCCAAGACAAGGACAACTCTATTAAAAATCAGCCCATTATCTAAAAGCACTCAGAATGAGAGACATGTGAATGAGCTTTCTATGAGCACGGCAAACAGTCGCCTTTCAGGACAGCTCAGTATGTTAGTTATAAGCGAAACAAAGATTTCAATGATATTTTATTTTTGCCGCAGTGGTCAAAGACACCGTAGGGTCACTGGGAGGCCTCTAGGTTTAATTAAGTGGGATCATGCATGTTTAAGCTTAATCACTACATAAATACTTTATAGTAGAACCAACCACTTTGCAGGTCAGGGTTCAGATATAATTGTCTTTTTATAATATTTCATTGTTTTTCATTTCCATAGAACTCGAAACCTGCTTGAGCTGTATTATCCATCAAGTCAGCATTTCTTTCTCATATTATCATACACTCACTAGATCAGTGGTTCCCGCCCCCACCACCACCACCTAACCCAACCCCCCGCACAAATACATCCTCCAAACACACACACCCATATTTTGTTTACAAACTCCATTGCGGTTTATTTCACACCTCAAACATGTAGTAAACAATTAAGCAAATACAAGTAAACGGCAGTAAATTACAGGTAGTAATAAAATATACTGCTAACTCTTTTACGCTACGTCCACACCTACACGGGTATTTTTGAAAACGCAGCTGTTTGGGCCTTTCGTCAACACGTAAACGGTGTTGCGATTCACCGAAAACGGAGATTATTTAAAACTCCTTTTTTGCGTTTACGTGTGGACGAGGAATACAGAGTTCGTCACGCAACGTCAAAGGTATGTGCCTCTTTTCACGTCACGCTGTGCGCCACGTTATTGTTTACATGAGATGAATTGCAGAATGGCAGATAGAGACAAAATACTGTTACTGTTAACCTGACTATCTTCAGGTTTTACACGCTTACATACACACGCAGTTACTGTCCCTCCATTTAGAAAGGCAGAGGCGTCATTTTTTTACGTGTAGTTGTTTTTTTTTCCTGTGTAATAATATTCAACATTTTTGGAAATTTTCAACATTGCTGTCAATACATTTTTCAAAAAATGCCTCTCTGTGCAAAATGGGTTCAAAAACAAAAACAGCTGTGGGATACTGTTTGTCCGTGATTTGAACCGGAGGGAACAAATTACGGAAGGATCAGCCTGATATTATTTGTATCCCACTGTAACTTTACTGTATAAAGAGCTAACATGTCCAAAATGTCAGGAGTAGTCATTATAAGAAGTGTTTGTGAACTAAAAATCAAGAATGTGGGATCCTGTTTGTCCGTGATTTGGAGAGCCCAGCGCGTGCTCCCGACGCAGGGAAACTAATTTTGCAGGGGAGACCTACCTCGGCACTTGTGCAGGTGAAGCCAAAGGGAAGATATGCTTCACTATATTTTCTAGTCTTTGGCTTGGAAGGAAGTTGGTTTGGAAACATGTTTGGCGATGCTTCATCTCCTGCTTTGCGTTTGTGTGGGAGCCCCGTCAAAAACCTGTCCATTATGCTAGCAGTGTCCAAGCTTCCTTTTTTTTTTTTTTTCATACCGCCCCAAGTGTATTTAAGGACCACTAGATGGTCCTTAAATACATTTCACTCCTTAGATTCAACTGCTCATTAATGAAAATATCAGCCAATCACATGGCAGCACCCCAAAGCAATTAGGCGTGTAGACATGCTCAACACAACCTGCTGAATTTCAAACTGTGCATCCAAACTACTACTACTGAGATCTTTCCACACACCCGTTTATAGGTTTTACAGAGGGAATAATATGAATTCAGCAGAGATTCCTGGGTGTTCATACCTTGATTTTGATGTCAGAGATCTGAGGAGAATAGCCAGATGCTTTGAGTTGATAGGTAGGGAACAGTAACTCAGATAGCCACTCATTAAAATCATGGTATGCAGGAGAGCAATGAACACTCAACATGTTGAACCTTGTAGCAGATGGGCTACAGTAGTAAACGATCGCATGACACCACTCCTGTCAGCTAAAGCCACGAATGGGCTCACCAAAACTGGACAATAGAAGATGGGAAAATGTTGCCTGCTGTGAAGAACAACATGAAAGCCTTGCATGGATCTTGCCTCAGATCAATAGTTCAGTAACACTTTGGGCTCCCTAGTACAAACTGAGCGTAATTTAGTATCCACAGCCTACTCAAGTGCTGATGGCCACACCACACCCTTTATAACCACAGTGTCTTCTGATGGCTGCTTCAAACAGGATAATGCACCATGTGTCGAGCCTCAGATCACGTCTAACTAGTTTCTTAAACATGACAATGAGTTCACTGCACTCAACTGGCCTCCACAGTTACCAGAATTTAATCCAACAGAGCACGTTTGGGATGTGGTGGATGGGAGAGACCCGTCATGGATGTGCAGCCAACAAATCTGCAACTTTCTGATGCTCAATTATCTCAATAAGGACAAAAGTGTTGAAGGCAATAGGGGGTCAGATCAAGTATTAGCAAAACATTAAAATGAAACCTAAGATAAATGCACTGGTTCTGCTCAAAGTAGCAGCCAGGGATCCAACCACCAACCTTCTAATTAGCAGATGACCTGCTCTGCCTCCTGAGCTACAGCCACTTTACTATTTATAGTATTCTTTCAAGTCATTTTCTGCACATACATGTAGAATTCATGATAAAAACAGACTCCATGCATAGGGATTACAAAGCCGAGACGCCAAAAGTTTCAAAATCGGTAAAGTTCTTAAAATTTGCTCTATTTCTGAACTTTTTGGCAGAAATCTTTTATAATAATAGAGAAAATATGCAATAGATTAAAAGGAATGGTTTGTAATTGTCTACTATAAAACTTCTTTTGTCCTGACCTACAGGAGAATTACGCAGCTTTGTGCTGAACTGAGCAGCTGATTAAATGATCAGTCACCCAACTGAAGTCGGCTAAATTGGTACTGATGCCAGCTTCTCTGTTTAGACTGAAAGTCTTGAGTGCTGGTTGGGCAAAACTAGCCAAGCTTTGTAAGATAGCTTTTGCATTGACTTAAAGTTTTCTGACATCTTTAAGACTGAAATGGTAAAACAATTGATATGTAAGAAAAGGGAGGGAAAACAAACTGAATAAAAAAACATTTGGATTACAAACAATGAAAATAATGAACAAGGATGCAGTAAAGTAACTGTTCTGCTGAAAGAAAACCTGCATTGGGAAACTGCATTGAACACGTGTTCACAGGTGTTTGCTGACTTTTGGCTGTCTGTAAGTGTGTTGTTCCTTTACCGCTAAATTACTGTCATCACCATTAATGGGGAAATAACAGGCATGATAATGAAACCACATTAGAATAGTCTAATACATTTTGCTCTAATTGTGATGATTTCCAGTGAATCGAATTTAATTCCTAATTTAGCCAGAAACCTCCTGGATTCCCCCTCCAGGATCCCTCATGGGGCTCTCTGGATCCCACTCAGGGAGCAGCTGCTCTACCTGTGTAGCAACGCTTTCTCTGCACCCCCTCCTCCTCCCTGCTAATCTGTGACACTCACTTATTCATATTCTAACCTGATTAAAAGCTGAGCTTGTTTCACATTCGGGTAGCAGTTAGTCTTGGTATAAACCCCCTTGAGGTTGTGTCCCTCCTCCTCTCTCCTTCTTTCTCTCTTCAGATTCTGTACATTCACACCTGGCTTCAAGGTGAGGTAGCTGAAAAGATAGCCAAATAATGATGTGTGGGAGTGAGAATGTGTCCAGGGCAGCCCTGGCTGCTGTTCCTTCGACTAATGGTGGCCATGTCCAGCCACTGATTAATTAAACATCCCTTGGGGTCATGGAGTCATGGAAGGCGATGTAATTTATCATCTGGCCCATGTGTAATGGAGTGTGGCCTACTGCAGAGTCTCTCATTAAGAGTGATAAACTCAGTAGCTGCGTCCAAGGCCTCTTCGCAATTCAGCGAGGCCAGAAAGGAACAATACGGGGACGTGTCTTCTCTAAGAGCTGCCTCTATTTTCTCCTGGAAACCAAACGGGTGCGATTGCAATCGCCTGACTTTCACCTTGAACTGAGTGCTCTGCCCACTTGAGGAGGATTTAGAATATGCTGCAGATGGTTTTGGGAAATGTTTTGCCTTCAGTCTCCATTGTCAGTCAATGTAAGAGATCATTCAAGCCCTAAATCCACATTAGAAACAATCCTACCATGGAAGCAATATCTGTAAATCCCAACTCAATACCCATGTTCTTTGATGCAATTTGAGTTTGGCTTTAATGATGGCGGTACACTGCCATAGACAGTGTACCGCCAGCAGATTTTGAGTCGCCCAGAGGTGCCATATATATTTAAGAGGGGGGAAATATTTGTGTAAAGCCATTTGTCCTGCAACACAATAAAACTCCAAGTAATTTGTTAATTAACAGCAGTCTATAGTCTGCGTTGTTCACAAAAATAACATTTGCATGTAGTGATTGCTGCTGTTTTTAGCAAACAGCTACATATGATGCATCTAAATACTGTGTACAAATAATATATAAATATTTTAGTTATTTATATTAATCACTGTGTATTTTATACTTGGGTGCTTTGGCAGTGCATTTATAGTGCAATACCAATTATGGCAACTTTATTTAAACAGTAACAAGGTCACAACAGATGATAGTTTGCATGCATGATGCATGTGAACTATAATAATACAGTAATCATCACACATATACAGACTAATCTTTACTAATACCAGAACAAACATTGTTCTACCTGCTGCTTACAAATATTTTAGTTTTAAAACTCAGTTTTAGTTGATTTTGGATTCCTGTTCCTGACTGATCCTCTTTGTATCAAAGTTGTGAATCATACGTGGATCCTATGAAGTTGCAGTGTAATAAACTCAAACAGCTAGAAGCAAGAAACAACAACTTCAGCTCCTGTTAGCATTTTGATAGATCAGGATTAGGAAACATTCATTGTTGTCTCATTTATAAATTCTTACTGACAGGTGTGTGTGCGCCTCTGGAAACTCGAGCACCTAAACTTTAGTTTTTGCTCTTCACTGCTCATAGACCAGTGTTGGTGCTGAAGCATGGACAGATGCTCGGAATTTGTCCTGCTTGGGAAAAATAAAGCATGCTCCTTTTCTGGCCACTCTTTGAGACAGGCCTGATTACAGACTTGGACTTCATGGCTTGATTTATGCTCTGACATGCACTGCCAATCATGGGACCTTTATACGCACACATGAACGCTTTTCTGGATTATGTCAACTAAGTTTACCACAGGTGGACTCCAGTAAAGTTGTACAACCATCTGACAGATGATCAGTAGAAACGGGATGCACCTGAGCTCAGTTTTGACTGTCATATCAAAGGCTGACAATTTTTACGTACTTGTTTTGTTCTTTTTACTTTGAATTCATCAAAACTGAAGCACAGACTTCTTGGACCAGTTATTGGAGCAGAGTTTAATTCAATAAATGCTCTAAGAGGTAAACTTTAATGACTCAAATTAGCCGAGGTGAAGCCAAGCAGACAGTCAGCAGCTACATATATCGGCACAGCTGTCACATCCCTTTTTCAACACTGGAGATTTCTGCTTCATACACAGCAGACAGTATGAACACAAATCCTGAATCCACATGTGTCCCATCTGCACAAATATGCACCAGTTTAATGCCTCTCAAGACCAACCTGCTTCTAATACCAAAAAAGGCTAAACACTGCCAAGAATCAACAAGTTGTAATGCAGTCCTTCCAATATGCATTAAAAAAACTGCCCTGACTGCCCCTGTCACACTTTCTCTCTAGCTAATACATTTTGCTAATTGGCGTGCAACCTAACAGCTCACCTTGGTGCCCATTTCTAAGGTGCTCACATTATTCTTTTGACAACCTGTATTTAGGTGCTGTCTCAGAAAATGGTCTCTCTCACTGTGGCTCGTCTTCTGCCTAAGCGGCCGCGTGCAGTTCCATAACCAGAATCGGTCCGTTTTTCCCCGAGACTGAGATTTACAGGCCCCGAGAAGCTGTCTAACTTGATTAGTGACAGCTGATTCTGAAAATCCTTCAGCGGATTAAATTTGCGCGCACTGATCTGATGCTAGTCATAGACACATTTGAACATTTTTCCTTCACTTTTCAAATCCTGGCTCATTTATTGTAACATAATGGAAATTAAACTTGATACTTCAAAAGAGATGAACTGGGACCAATATTGTGAAACTATTACAAGAAACGAGACTTTGAACTCTGTATAATTATGTGATGTGAGGGAAAAGCTCACTCTGGATGGGCGGTTTTCCCAAGTTGGACCTGTGTGCTTTAGTAAAATATGAACTACTGAGAAGATCTATTCCACTGAGAATTTTACTTTGTTAAGCAATTAAGAGATTCACAGTGTCAGCAGTGGTAAACTAATTAATAGGCTTGAGTTTCCATTCCGCCTCTTCATGTCTCCTCAGATCTAACTGGCCTCTAATGAAACTAATTACTTTGTTGTTGTTTTGAAGGGTCAAAAGCCAAAAACCATTTGCGTTTATTGTACATTTGAAAGTGCTGAGCAACACACACACCCCCTAACATTGTCTGAATTATGTAGTACAGGCTGTGATCAGTTCTTCCCGTCTTGCCCTCATTGGTAAATTCAGCAACGTGACCTGAGAAGCATGCCGCTGCTCACCGCCTGCCATTTTCCCCGGCTTCTCCCGCTGAGCCGCGTAGGCGGGACTCAAACGATCTTCCCCCTGCTAGGCAGAGAACAACCATGAGGCCCCGCAGCTACACTCCTGCTGGAATATCAGAGCATCTGTCCCCCCTGCGGCTTGCCTTTCAAACAGCATAAGGCCATCTTCTCCCAGCACCAGCATTTTTCAAAGGCAGAGCCAACGCTTGGGGAATATATTATCATTGCATCCTAAGCCCATCTGGTAGAACAACACCTGGGACAAGGTTTGCACCGATTCTCGAGCCCACACCCACCGAGAAATGCTTGCCTTGAACACTAACGCAGAATCTTTGCCATCACATGCTGTTAATTATTAAAAGTCATTTTTGCTCACCTCCTTTCTGCTGACTTTTTAAATTGACAAGATGACAGCTGATAAGAAAATAGCTTCTTTTCTTTTTTTTAAATCTGCATCCGCATATCAGATATTAAAGTAGATGAAATGAACCAAGGGCTATTTCCTTGGGGCCAAGACAAAAAGAGAAAAAAAAAATCACCAAGATGCAGCAGTGAATGGCACGCTGGGGTATAATATATCATAAGACCCAGCAAATTTTCCATTTAGAATAGATGACAGTCAAACACAATAAAAGCTGTGAAGCTCCAATATTTCCTTAAAATGAAATCCTCTTTTCTTTCCCTCCTGAAGGCTGTTCTGGAAGGATTTGCTGATTACATGGTTCACACGGCTTTGACAAAAGAGGAAATTGGTTTCTTTTTATTATTCCTTTCCAATGGGACGTAACAGGTCTCCAGTGCACAAATATGGTCTTGACCTGACCTTCGTGAATATTCAGATGTTGCACATTCCTAATAAGGTGATACGAAAGGGAGAGAGTGGCAGAAAGAGCCTCCTTTGTTTTGTTTATGCAGAGAGAATGAATTAGCTTCATCATCAAATACAGAATTTGCCAATGTGTGCATGTTAATCACAGGATGACACAGCTTGCACTCGACTACAGATATCTAGTTTGTTCATAAACAGGTACAATAGAAAGAGAGGAGCAACTGCATACTGATCAACACGACTGGAATGGGTATTACAATGTGGAGCCTAAGACAAAAAATAAGGGGTGTGTACACAGGTATGCTGTATGCTCATATGTGTGGGAATCATAAATCAGATGGTAGCAAACCAGACTAAATCAGAAAGACCACTTTTGTTTTGCATGTTTAGACATAAAAATCTGTGTAAATAATTGGTCCTGTTTGCTCTCGCCGTTCCTGCTATTTACTCTCAACCAATGAGATTTTGTCAAACCTGCTGTCAACCAGCTCCGGTTTTTCTCCGTCAGATCTACGCTGCAGTTCTGTGACTCACATCCACCACCTCCTGTGCGCGTAATGAGCCAAAGTGGAATTGAGGAGCTGCTCAGCGTACCTCTCAGGAGGTTTTGCTCTGGGTCCATCCGACCCTCGTGAAAAGAACACCACCACTACGAGGGTCGTCTTAGGTCACCAAAGGGTCATTTCAGTTACCCCACACCACACTCGCACATGAGAGTTTTCATTTAATAGGAAATTCTACACACGATTGTGTTTTTAGTATTTTTCTGCATGTTTTAAAATGATTACTCCTTCAGTGCATGTGACTGCAAACACACAGCTTTCTTAATAATCCATATTCAACTTTGGCACAAGCTTCATACTTTCAAAATGGTTCCATTTAACTTCCAAAACAACATAGTAACCTAAAACTGACATTTGCATATTTGACTTATCAGCTACAAAATACTTGCTGCTGCACAGGAAGGCATGCTGAGTTTCTGAATTTGTTCTGACACTTATTTTTGTCTTCCTTTTCCATTCTTCCTGCTGTTTTTATCCACTGTTGTCTCATTAAAGGCTCACTTTTTCAGTTCAACAGACTATAAAAACTTAGTTCTGGGTTCCGTAGTGTGTTGATGGTGCATCTCACCCTACTCCAGCTTTTGGGCATTTTTCAGTTTTTTGGTAAGTGATGAAAGTGACAAGGAGGCTCCTTCCTACAATATAAATTCAATGGGAGGCCAATTAATGGTACGCTATTGTTATTATCAATGATGAAGTTCCAGATTAGAGAACTTTAACCTTCCGAGTGAAAAGTCAGTCATCAATTAGGTGAATAGTAACGGCCATGTTCGGGAGAGCCTGGCAGAACCTCTGATCCCATAATCTCAATTTCACAATCTCCAAGAAATTGTGTTTCTATCATGTAATGTAGAAATAATGTACGTGTCATGTATCAGTAAATAAAAATGAATCACTTCGTTGTGAGTCAGGACCTGTAGAAACTAGATTTGAACATATGCTGTGTCAGAGTGTGAAGATTACTATTATTCATGGTGTAAATTGATGTGTTTAATCAACATTGTCAGCATGATTTCAGATGAATTAATTTCAACCGAATGTTATTTTCAGGTTGTAGCTTGAAAGTGTAAACATCAATCAGTCAGTCAAAACTTTCTCTCTTCAGCATTCAGCTGCAAATTTGAAGTATTTGCTGTTCTATCAACTTTATTTACTGAATCTAAACATCTCAGTTCAAACATTTTAAAAGGATCCAGACTATCACTGCAGACTGCTAAAATGGAATAACAATGCATTAATTAAGTATAATCTATAATCTAACTATCATCAAGCCCTAAATGTTATGTTTGAAAATTCTTCTAGTTAACAGAGCCTTCACCCGTGTCTGCTGCTGTGTGTTTAATGCTTATTTATTTGAGAGTATAGTCAAATGGTCAGGGGCAGAGTGCAGACTCAGACTCCTGCTGTGACCTGTAGGTCACGTGCTCAACCAGGCGAGCTACAGCAGCGTCCCACAGATGCTTATGCTTTTAAAAGAAATGCATTAATGTCATTTCCCTAAAAGAAACAGTGATTCCTTTTGTTTTCCATTCAAGAGCATCAATTCCACATAAAGAACGTGACACAAAATGGTCAAAAAAATTGCCCTGAGCACTCAGGAGGAATATCTCATCTAATAACCCATATGTTATATAGTTTAATAATAAACCTCTTCATTTGGTAACTTTATGAAGTGTGCATTAGTGTTCAAATGATTTCCCAGGATGTGCAAGTCTTATGAAGGTGCATCTTCCTTTAATTAAGCCATTTTGGTGGTAATTCATTACAAACTGTACAGTGGTTTCACTTCTATTAGCAAGGGTTTGGATAATAACTCAACTGCATGTGATAATTAATAACAGGCAATTGAAGAAAGACATTATCATCAGGGTTTAAGCAGTAGTTTAACTATGGTAGCTCAGGTGCAGTGGGCTTTGTAGATTGTGTTTATATTTTTTAAGGAGGACCAATTCACACCAATAATCATAACATACTTTGTATGTAAAATATACATGTAGCATTCTAATTTTGCCACACAAATGCGTTTGGAAGTGTCATGTACGTAGTTTAATTACTTGCAGCAGAGTGTCTACTGTGAATTTATGCATGCTTGTAAGTGCTATATACCAGATATACGTTCAGTAATATTCCAGCGAGCATATGTATGCTGAAGGAACACTTGGTGCTAAGAAAAAAATAAGGGAATCAGGAGTAACACAGTAGGTGCCAGAAGCTCAGTTTTTCCCCCCCCCACTTCCAGTGAGCTGAGATCATGAATTGTGAGCATTCTCTGATTACTGAAACGCATACTGTATATTTATGTCCATGCTGTAAAAGAAGCACAATCACACATCTTTTTTCACTGCTGATTGACATATAATTTAGAATCAAATCTGCTTTAATAATACTTATCCAGACTGTGCTGGGTCTAAATTTGAATGTATAAAATCAATCAAAAGCGGGAAAGTAGAGTAGTGTGAAGCATTATTGCTGGTTTAATACCTCTTTTTAAATACACGTGTGAAATGTCTTTTTGCTCTTATTACTTCACCATTTATCTCTGGGAGACAGACAGGATGAATATTGACTGCGTGTGGAATAATAGCTTGCAAAGCACAAAATCTGGGCTATTCAAATATTTCTCCCCTGCAGTTGCAGAGTCATGGGCTTCACTAAATCCTCCTCCCAATAATTTAATTTCCTTCCTTCTCTTCCTCCACTGCCCATGTGTCCGCACTACTTCGACCCTTCCTCGTCTGTGGAGTTTGAACCCTGGCATCCCCCTCCCCCTCAGGATGTTACACCGTATGCCACTCTATACCTTCTACCTTTAGTGCTGTGCTTCTCAGCAATGAAATTAATATTTCACCAGCGTTTCCTCGGCCATTTTTCTTGCTGACGAATTGGAGTTAGAAAGAAAGTTTCCAACTGGCCACAGCACAATAAATATTTAAGTATTTCCCTTGGAAGTCTTCCAATTGGGAGCTCCTTATGTACACTGTCAAGCACGTGCTTTGCTGCCATTTCTCCCTTTCCCTGTCTTACTTTCATTCCTCATCTATCCATCTATCCCTCCCATCTCATCTGCTGCACCATCTGTGCAGCTGTAATAAGCAGAGCTCCTCATGTGCTCTCTTTCACTCCCTTGATTTCCATTCCCTCCTGATTCTGGCTCACCCCCTCTCCAGGCATGGCTCCCCTGCTTGGCTGTTTGACTGACTTGTTTGCATCCCACGATGGAGCTACCATGCAGTCAAACCCACTGTGTACAAAAAAAAAAAAAAAGCCTCAGCTTGTGTTGTCACACAGTACCTTCTGCCGTCACGCAACCCCAGTTAGCACAACACTGCTTTCATCTCCGGGTGAAAGTACTCTGAAAGCAGAAATGTGATGACCTTACACCCTTACCACGTACAAAATGCACAATCACTCTCAACTCCATCAAAACAAAAGCGTCTCCCTCTCAGAGTGAAGAGCATGCAGTCCAAATCGAACAATTCAAGTCCTCAACAACAGCAGACTATTGATCTGAGCCAGTAATCATACTGACACCTCACTCAGCTGGGTGATGGAAAAATGAGCATGATGGAAAAAGATTCTATATGCTTATGGAGTGTGGGATTAGATTTTTTTTTTCCTACTATAAGTTCCGGGTAAAAATGGTCAGTTAGGAGGTAAGGACTCTGCGCCACTCTACAAATACTGAGAGGCTTTTGTGGGGTCCATATTGATTGTATGGCTACCAGAATCAAAGGGCATAGCTGGGTAAACAAGGCATCCACTACAGCAAAGAGCTCTACTACCTCACAGTGGCACATTGGGACAAAGGTCCTAAGTGTTTTGGATAGGAGAGAAGGAGGGAGGGGGCATCCAATGGAAAAGAAATGCATTTATCCTTCTGAGATGTCTGGAAAGTTACTGGAAAAAAGAGGCAGTTAAAGCACAAACACAAGCTGTGCTTTAAGAGTTCACTGAGTCCTTCCACGAATTTATCAAAAATCTGTTTGTGTACAGTTCTATTTTATAACCAAATTTTCCAAATTCATAAGATTTTTTACTGACTTTTCTTTAAATTCAAGCAGGATTTTCTTACCCATTTTAAATGTGCAAAACTCAGTTACATGCTTCCGTATGCCCATCTCTTTAGCTACATCTGGATCAACATGCAGTGACAGATGTGGAGCTGTTTGCTTGTGTTGCCAGCTTTGCTGATTAAATCCATTCTAACCACACCCACACAATACTGGAGACATAGCTGAATATTTTTTATACCAGTAAGTTATTTATGCATATTTAGTTTAGATATTTTGATATTAATTCAACACTAAGTTTTTAAACAGCCAATAAAATTTTGGCCAGTTGGCTGTAGTTCTAGATGTGGCCGTAAACATAACCTGTTGTAAGTAAACCAGAACATATCTGCAGCTGCACTAACAACAAATGTGTGTGAGCCAACAAGCAGGCTTTTATTAAAATTTATGGAATTCACAAGGAAGGTCAAATTATTTTGAGCTCTCACTTGTTGAAAAATTCCTCACTAGATTCAACACTGTAGATGAGCCAAGACCTTAAACTCTCCCACTAGAAGCTCTTCTACTATTAGACTGAATGTTAAAATCTCATGCAGGAGAAATTCTATAGAAACGATTCCTCCAGAGTTATTGATTATAAAAAGTCAGATAGCCGGACAGTACAGAATCAATATTACTAAGCTGTCCCTTCTCTATCTGTATAATGCCTCCAAGTTAGCCAATCTTTCCAGTTTAGAGGTCAAGGAGTTGCTTTCCTCTACAAACAGTTTAGCTACTAAGCTGGAGACAACATTTCTTGTGGAGGCCGCAGTCATAATTAAGGTAATATTACACAGAAAGACAGGCGTGATCCCTCAAATGAGTGATTGATTAGAGCATGTTGAATAGGAGTCAGTGGTGGCCAAGGAACCACGTCTGGCCCTTTGATTCACCATCAGAGGACAGACAGCCTCCCTCCCAGCACATCTCCACTGTGGGTCTTCACAGATTGCAGGGATGTAAGTAGGTAGGGTGGGGATTATCCTGGCAGTGCAAAGCAGGGTTCTGCAGCACAGAGTGGCACCATGAGGACTCAGTGGATAACGTGCAGTCTGTGATGTGTGCTGTAGAGGCTAGTGAAAGCTGAGCCAGGAGGCAGCGCTGAAGCACGGGCTTCCATTCAAAGCCACGCAGACACATCTACCTCTATTGTCTGCCATGCCTACCTATTTTATCCCCCCACCTTCGCTGCCATTTGATAAGATTTCACACATTTTTGCATATCACCCTGCATCTTATTCTCATTATGGAAATCGGGAGCTGCTTCTGTGCCACTAGTACTATTAACATATCCAAGGCCAGAGGTGCATACAGTAGAGAAGATTAATGGGATTACATGTGGAATTTAAAATAAAAAATAAAAATATCCCCAAATCCATCACATGGCTTTAAATGCACCTTTTTTGCATCAGGTAAAAACGTCACAAAAATGTATCAGATTGATTAAAAAATGTGAACTTTAAGCAAAGTTAGTATGCTGCTTTTGTACACAGGGGTTGTTACTGGATGACTGCTGACAAGACACTCTGACCTTTGCTTCCACAACAACACGTAATGCAGTTGTCACCGGCACTTTGCAATTCATGCACCACCCAACAAGTGGGCTTCTTAAAATAATGTCCTCAGGTACTTACGTAATTAAATGCACATGCTTGTGTGCACACAAACGCAACGCCTTGTCACATCATTGCCACTTAACTGCCGGACGACTTCTTTCACACTTTAGAGCTCGATCTCATTAACTGAGCACAACACATTTCTGCTAAAACAGCATGATAATGTGGGAGTTATCAAATAGAGCAGGTTCTACTTGAGTTACTGCTGTCAGCAAGGGCTGAAAACACAATGACTGCTGCCTGCTGCTTAAACATCTCTAAACACAGCACAGTACGCATGGTTGCCACTGTATGGGTGTCGCAGTCATGCACAGGAGTTATATATATAAAAAAAAAGCTGCCAGCTATATGCCTTGTAGATTGAGACCCACAATAGGACATTACTACAGTGTGATCTTTGGGGTTGCACGGACTACTGCACCTATTGGCCTTTTGCCTATTTAAATTGCAGTCAATCTGTTGTGTTCACTCATGCTAAGGAGAGAGATGAGGTGAAATCCCTGCTTAGGGCTCACATCTTCACACCAAAGGAGGATGCAATTTCTTCTTTAAAAAAGCAAATTTCTCATTACTTTTTTGACAACCATTTGAATATCTATATAGACTTAATTTCATGCTTGACCAGGATGTCACCATAGATGTAGGCAGAAATGGCAAAAACAGAATAAATTCCTTGGTACAATCAGACCAAGAAAAAAAATGTTGATTTGTCTTTGTTTCTTCTTCAATTATTGACAGTTTTTGTTTGAAGTTATATTCAACAGAGTACAATGGCTCTGCAGGGTTTAAGATTTTTTATTGTCTAAACGAGGCCAAATTTAAAGCCTCATTTAAACAAAAACCCATGATGGCAAACTAAATGATTTTAATGTTAAATATTTAACTGTACTGTGATTCTTCTGGCAAAATACAGCAAAACAGTTCAGAAAACAAAGGAAAGTTGCATTCTTTTAAATTGTCATATTAAAGAAACAATTAACAGACCATTGGGTTTTTTCCCCACTGCAAGAGACATTTAATTAGTTCTCTAAATAGTAGCTCGCATTGTTAGCGATGCATTCTCGTGTTCCCATGGTGGATTTAAATAGCCTTTTAAATGCACCAGGGATACACTGAAAACAGTGCATGTATGTAATTCCACTGCTTTCTGTTTTGTTGTCTTGCTTTGTTGACATATTCACTTTTACTGTGCATATTCAAAAAGGAGCAAAGGTCATTCTAACATTCAGTTATTTTCTAATGCACAGCTGGTAGATGTGTAGGAAAATGTATTCCCCCACACTTTAATAATACATCTATTTAAAAAAACAAAACAAAAACAACATTTAGTCCCCCAACCATGCATTTATAATTTCATATATTAAAACTGTCATCTAACATTTATTGGGTGACTTGTAAAAAAATGAATTAAAGCATTGTGATGGTTTAAAAATATTTAATGCAAGCAGACCACATTTTATTTCTCACATGGACTCATTTCCATTCCAACTTCAGTTTACATGCAAATAAAGGGGCTCTGTGGGAGTTGAGCTACAGTACAGCAATAAACTTTATAACTGAATTAGGTGAAAAAGCCGTTTGTAATGTCAGTTCAATATCTAGGACAAGTTAATGTTGTAATCTAAGCAGCAGCGAGCAACAGCCTGCATCGCTGGAGAGAGGCCAGAAATGCCGAAATGATCTGCGCCTTCTGATAACACCATGCATCACTTAGCTCTGAGGTTAAATACTAAAATATTCAGCAATGTAATCCTTAGTTACAATAAATCATAGCTGGTTCCTTGCAAGTTATCGGGATTGTAAAATGTCTAGAAGGCGTGTAATATGCACTTAAGTCTCATTGTCAATTTGCGTTTAAAGTCTGTCAGTAGCAGGGGTGAAACCAGGAATAATAAAAATCCAACCTTCACTTGGGTCCTTCTGACACCTCTGACTCACTGAAGCATGATCCTAGCTAAGATGACCAGGGGCAGCAGGAGGCCAGAACAGACAGTCTCCCTCCTGAGGTGAGAGTCGCCCCATATTGGTTTAGGAGCTGCAGCGCCACGCCATTGGTCCAACCAAACCCCAGCTACAGAACAGGGCAACACAGCACAGCATAAGGGGTATTTATATGTTCACTAAACCAGCAAACTACAACAGAATAAATACAGGAAATGCATCCATTGGATTTCTTAGTATTTTCTATCAAAACAATGTTACAAAGAAGAGGAGTGAGAGTGTGTGCATGAGCATGTAAATGTGTTCAAGTTAAACAGGAGAGAAGAGGAATTTTCAGAGCTTTGCATGAAATTAGAAAGACTTGCGTGACTATAAGCACATTAGTTTTACACTGTCAACACATGAAAGGGAAATACCTGAACTTCATATTCTCCTCCACCACCAGGTTTTCCATCTCCGTTCACATCGTACTGTCAGGAGGAAGAAAATTGCACATTCTGAGCCAGCTGTGTTATCACACTGCAACATGAGCTCCGAAGTGCTGAAGCCTTCAAAAACTCACCTTTTCAAACATGGCTTCATACTTAATGTATGCCAGCCAGTTTGTCTTGATCCAGCGCTGGGCCAAATCGAATGCGAGTTTTTTAGCATCCTCTGAAGGTAGCTTGGAAAAACCTGGAAGTACAACAGGGTTTTTAAAAAATTAAAAAACTGTTTAAGCTGCTCAAAGCATAAATATATTAAATGTTTGTTATGTTTCATCTTTATGTTGCCAGCTAATGTGGAATTAAACGATAGCTACATTTACATGCACACTAATATTCTGGAGGTAAACAGCATATTCAGATACTATGAATCAGGCCTCACTTCTAAATTAGCCTCTTTCTGATTAAGCCACATGGGATGTGTTGACTTTAGTACCATCTTTTGGACATTGTTTGCATCTCAGGTGGGATTTTTACTAGAATTAGCAGGGAAAAGTAAAATACAGTGTCACTTTTATACCATTATCCTCCTTGATGATTGGTTATACATGGCTTTGTTTTTGTTTAATTAATGCACTGAGGTAATTCAACAGTAATGCAAACAATTAAAGGGAGTAGTAGACAAACCAAGGAAAGGTATATGACCCAGTAGTGCAGCTGTCTTTACTGGTCCCATCAGACGCCTGATTTCAATGCTGCCGAGCATGCATTTCAGGTGATGAAGACATATATACACGCACATATATACATATATGAATGACAGAGAGAGACCCAAAGGAAGGACATTTTGCACACCGTGTCTGATGTGCATAAAAACACTCAATTATAACCAAACGTTTATTGCACTGAATTTAGTCAACGTGCTACAAGCAGCCATTATTATTTCTATTACCAACACCGTTTGATCTCAAGGAGGCTAGATCAGTAAAGCCGCTGCATAATAAGTCATAAAAAAATTTTTTTTTAAAAACACCTCAATTTTTTCTCCTCGTCTAAGAAATACTAGTACATTATGAAAATGTCCTTAAGAAAAATAGGTGTAATTTTAACAACAGATCTCAATTTTTCCATATTCAGTCTTCACAAAGAAACACCGCCATCATAAATCAGACATGGGTCAGGACGGCTCGGCTTCTCAGTTCAGCCATCTCACTTCAGTGTGGTATGGAAGGTTATTGGTTATGGCTTTGAGCAAGAAGACGGTAAAACTAAGGATGACTCAGACTGATGGATGATTTTAACAGCACAGACACCACTCTAATGACATGAATCATTTTTAACCACTTTCAGCACAACGTGTCTTCCTCCCCGCCCCCCCAAAAAACAGAAAAAAAAACCCCAAGCCATCCTATACTGCAGTTTGCACACTTTCCAAGGTCATCCTCTAGGTCTAATTGGACCATTTGGATGGCGCACCTTTGCCATGTGTTCAACTATTTACTGAAAATTGCCTAAATCAGCTGAGGATGCTTATAATCCAAAGCTACAGATGAGCCGCTGAGCAGACCTGATGAGAATGTTTTATCGGTTACAGATAATCAATAGTCCTAGAAACTGTATTCTAGAAATCCACTGTGCAGAGCTGAGCCTATGTTTAGAATTTGCTGTTCATTTTAAGAAATAATTACCCACTGACAATAGAACAGGATGTTCTGTTAAGTGCTGAATCGTCACTGTGGGTTGGCAGATGAAGTTCATGGTGCCTACCATCGATAAGCATGTGCTGCAGAGGTGGCCACGCATTAGGATAGTCCCACTGCTGCCCAGACTCTCTCAGTGATGTTGGAACTCCATTGGGAAACTGGAGAGCTCCACTCCCCTGTACAGACATTACAAAGCAAGAGTGTGCATAGATGAAAGCTCTGTAGTGCGTTTGTGCCATCTGCTGGTTTGGCTGAGCATGATTTATAAAAGCACGTTACATCCTGCTGGAAGCTGGCTTCAGAATAGAGTTCATGGCTAAAAATCTAAATGTTTCTGCTCCCTCAGCGACTGTCAAGAAGCTCATGAGCCGAGTATTTAAATGCTCAGTTTGCCATCAGAGGAGGGGGACTAGTCATGTTGGACATCTGGTTGATATTTTTACAAATGTAGTAGGATAAATATATTTTAAATGGCATGATGGGATCATCTCTTTCTGGTTTTATATGTCAGTTCTTTGATAACAGCAACAACAAAATTATTCAAGAGTTGCACTTTCTTGAGGAAACTAATTTGAGGTAAATGTGTATCTTTTCTAGTTTTGATGAACCAAACAGGCAAAATGATCCATTCTTCCAGGAGAATATCAACCAACCTTCAGATACTGTACCGCCTTCTCTCCCATCTCGGGCTGAGAATAACACTGTGCCCAAATTGGTCCCAGGTTGGAGGGATAAAACTCAAAGTTTTTGGAGCGTGTCATCAGGTTGTAGTCAAACCAGGCTCCCCTCTCAGCATCCCAAAGCACAGACTCTATCGCCTCCAGCCTCCGCGCTGCAGCCTGGTCGTATACTGCAGCTGAGTCACTATCACCTGTCAGGAAGTAACACATCACCGTTATGTAACACCAGTTAGGAATTAAAAGCCACGCACACGCCCAAGTTAGTTTCAAGGTTAAAAAGGCTCACCGAGCAGCCGATGAAACGACGCAAGAGTTTTCTCGTTGCGGCACAGCAAAGCGTTGAGGTCAGCGGGCAGGATCTGACTGGTGCGCGTGTCTCTCAGGGTGCCACTATTGTCGCCGCCATCAGCTGTATACCAGCGGGAAGTAAAGTCCCAACCAGACTCTGCACCCGCATTCAGATCCATCCACAGCTGCTCTTTCTTGCCTGAGGGAAAGAAAAAAAAACACCAGTAGAGCCACAACAAATCAGCATCTAAACTGTGGTACTTATTCATTAAATATGCAGCCTCATGTTGAGCCATGTTTGTTTTCTAGCACTTTTTTCAGAAGCTTTGGCGATTAAAAAAAAAAAAAACAAAAAAAAAAACACTTTTCTAAGGAGGAGAAAGTAACTTAGTCTTAAATATATAGCTCCAGTATTTTCCCTTCAAACAGGTTCTCTTTTAAGTGTGGTAAAGTTTTTCAGTGAATGAATGGGTTTTAACATTAAATATTCATTACAGCATGATACTCAGGTACTTTCAGAGCAAATTTGTTTTGCACAGATGATCCTTGAATCTCTGGGAATATAATATTATCCCTTTTCCCACTTTCTCAACTGGAATAAAATGCCCATCAGAGTGCAATATATCCCATGAACACTAATAGGCCATTACCATCAGTGAGTCCCTCAGCTAATTCCAGATCATCCGTATAAGATTCAGGCCTAGAAAGACAGACATGGTTGTTGTAGGTGAGGACATGAACTATAGTCCCACAACGTAAATATCCATTTGTTATTTATACCAAGTAAACTTCTTTTAAACATACCTGGGCAAGCCCACCTCTACATAATACCGGTTCAGTACATGCTCTTTCCCATTTAATGCTAGATCCACAGAACGGTTCTGCATCCAGAATTGGTACTCCACCTCCAGAACTGGTAAAGCCGCTCTAAACCGATTGTAAAGACAGCAGGAGGTGCTTTTTAATTCACAATACTTTTCACATTGCTTAATATCCTTAAACACAAAACTTAAAGTGTCACATTCTAATTAAGTATGGTAGGAACAACAAAACACCGGAGGCACAGAGAGGCACGAGCACGGAGGTGCTGATGTTTAATATGCTGAAAGAGGCAGAAGGCAGCTAAAGAATGATAATGTGTCTGGCAGGACGTCAGCTGGGGCTAAATATCACCTGAGGAACTCTTTATCCTTGGTTGCTTGATAGTAGCTCTCCACCATTAGAGTGAGGAATGGAGGCTGACTGCGCCTTTCATAGTAAATCCGCCCACCATTTGGAACAAAGCCATATCTGTAGGAGGGTAAGGAGGGGAAAAAAATTCTTTTATTCCACAAATCTTGAATATCCCTTGAGAGCTCCATTTCCAAAGTGCACAACTTGGGTTACTAAATGACTTATTATTGAAAATTTGCACGGTACACTACCTGCAGCGAGGTGGACATGTTCTTAAGTGCTCTAAATGATGAAAGAAGTTTTAAAGGCTTACCTGTTGACAAGGTAGAGGAAGTTTTGGATCATCCCATGGGCTGTATCTGTCATCTCTGACAGCAGGAGCCCGTTGATGACCCAGTAGGAGTCCCTGTTGGACACAGAGACTCGCATCACTTTCTGGGTATGGCACGTAGGTGGGCTATCAGCATAGACCCCTGCCTGGGACTTCCTGTGATCTCCTCTCTCTCTGACCTTGTGATACTCTACCGCAGCTGCCAGACAGCTTGGTGAAAGGCTTCATTGTTCACTCACCAGTAGTAGAGCTCCCTGAAGCGCCCCCCTGGCACAACAACAGGATGTGGGGTGTAAATCTGAGAGTAGAGCTCTGGGTGATCTTTAACATCAGAATGGATCTGGATGGGAAATCATATTTAATTTAAAATGTTTGGACTGAAGCGTAGGTTAGAGGTGGATCCAACAGCAAAACAAAACTAGAGGAAATAGTGCATCAATATTTCCTAAAACTCAAGAAAAAACTGAAAAAAACGGATAAAACAAAAGCATAAAATTTGTGAGGAAGGTTGGTTGGATATTAAAGTCGTGTTAGTTTGCTACTCATCACCTTTCTGCCAAGAGACTTCCACAGACCGTGGATCTTTTCTGCCCACTCGCGTAGTTTATCATCTGCTATCCCACTCAGGAAGTTTGGCCTGCAAATCCAAGTCATGTCATGTGGGTACAGTTAAAAACACGGCATAATCTGAGCAGCAAAGCTAAACACTGGATCTCACTTCTCATGCCAGTCTGGCGGAGTCCATGATTCAAACTCAGTCCCTGGTTGATCAAAGCTTGTATTGAGAAACTCCTGCAGTTTCACAGGCGGGATGGATGTATTTGGAAATTTGCTTGAAAGGTTGCGAAAGGCCGACAAAACATCATCTGCAGGGAGCGAGAAGCAACACAGGAAAGCACATGATTCAGAGCCTTGAATTTTTTAAAAATTTTTTTTAAAAAACAGACCGACTTACCAGGAGCCGACCTCAGCTTCATGTCAACAAAATGCTTATCATCGCCAAAGAGTTTCGCTTCTTGGACCTGGTGCAAGATGGACCCGGTGCAGTATATTTCACTGAAATAAAAGGGGTGTAAATTATTAACTGTATCATGAAGGCCATGTCTGTATTAGAGCAATACACTCAGTTGCTATTAAAGTCCTGTGGGGAAGCAGTAAATCCATAAAATATAAATATATCATGGAGAGGGCAAAGGTGGGCCTACAGCTTAGTAGTATGGTTGCAAACACCCCCCAAAAAACCTGAAACCTGTCAAACAGCCGTCTGTAGTAAGTTAAAAAGTTGGCAACCTATCAAATAAGCGACACTCTGGCGTGTCGGAAGGATAATGCACAACCGGCTGGGCGCAAAGATGGACTGTATGCAACATTGCAGGTAATATTCTACCTTAAGCGTTACATTGACTAAGGGACAAACTAATTTGTTCATTATAGGGGATGCTTCGGCTAAAACGGGACAGTTGGCAACCCTAGTCTGTAGTGATGTCATCACTGCCCAGATGAAACGCAGCAAGCAGTTAAAGGGCGCACTTTCAGTAGTTTAGATTTAAATCTTTGCAGTAATTTTAAATCAAATTTGTAGATTTAGGATTGGCGTAAGGTTCCTCTAGTTCTTTTCCTAGACCAGGAAATGACAAATCTCTTGTAGTATTATGGAGACTTCCCTGTCCCCTTACACATGAGACAAAAACCAGAACTTTTGTATTTAAAAAAACCAAACCAAAACAAAACAAAAAAAAACAAACAAAAAAAAACCACTCATATATTCATATTTATATTAAAATAATCCATACCTGTCACACGGTGGAGGAACAGCTCCCTTTACACTAGCGAAGAGACCCAAAGACAAGAAGCAAAACGCTTTGAAGTTGCACATGTTGAGCTGTAAAGTCAAGTGACGCCAAAGTACAAGCAAGAGTGCTATAAGAGTACTGTCATAAGAGAAATGCCTCCAGGTCAAAGTTTATATAAAGACACAAGATCTGAAGAGGACAGCTGCTACATTAGTGGCGCCAAGCTTTGAAACACCCATTAGTCAGGCGAGCAGCAGTGTCCAAGTTGAATTTGTAATATATTTGGAGGAAAAAAAAACAGACTTCAGACAATAAATTTCAGTGAGCTTTATTGAACACAACTTTTAATCCAATCCAGTAATATTCATGACATCTTGCATCACTGAAAAATCTGCCAATTAAGCAACCAAATTCAAAATAAAGAATTTCACTGAAATTTGGAGCCTTTTTAATGAAAAGTGTACTCCATTGAACATTTCATTTTGAAAAGAAAAAAGCGGGGTAACTCTTTCAAACCTTTTCGTACCCATTACCTAAACTTTGGATCTTTAGATATCCTGTTTCTGAAGTACCCACAGGCCCCACCCCACATATTTTACTGATGCATCAATTCAGAAAGAAATCCTAAAAAGGACTCCTATCGTTTTCTCTTGACAGTCGAGAGATGGGATGGCCAAATTGTACACAAAAGCTGTGTTATTAATGTGTCACAACAATCAAGAGGATGAACTTATGCATCAGGGCAGCAGGCGCACCAATTCAACCTCCTCCCAAATTTAAAAAAAAAAAAAAAAAAAAAAGACCTTAACGAAAGAGACAATTTTAGTAACCAATTAGATGCCCAATCTGGGGAAAGATGCTCTTGTCTCAGTCGTTAAGGTTCTCCATGACAGCCACTGGCAGTAAAGCTAGCTCCCACATGAAGGCAGCCATACGCTGAACCTCGAAGGGTCGTCAATTTTAGCCTCAAAGCATTTTGCTGCGTCAATTACTGCCAGTGGGCTGATAAGAAACAGACAGCTGCCAAGTGCCTGCACAAACAGATCCCTGTCGACTCCACTAATGCTCAAATTTAATTTTGACTTTAAACAAGAAAAATTCCCCCCACCCCCCAAAAAACAAACAGCCTAATTATCAGTTTAGATGTGCAAGTATTTCTGGGACAACAGCACAAGTGTGAGAACAGGGATCAGAGTCTAACCAATGAGAAATACACGGGTAACTAATCATCTCTGCTACACTTATCTTTTGAAATGAGCTGAAATTAAATGAGCAATACTTCCCATTGGTTAAAACAGTTAAGAGAGCATCTCGCCATATTAAAGGGAACACCTCAGTTACAGAAAGGTTTCAGCTGAACAAAGTGATCAGAGGACCTCAATGCAAATTTAAGGTTGTCAACGTTGCATATAAAATGCAGAGGTAAAGCCCCAAAACCCAAAACATAAAGCAATATAGGGCAGAGAAATTAGCCATAAACTCAGCAGGCTGGGATGCCCAAGTTATGTCTTAAACAAGCAGTCTGACAAAAAGTAATTTTCTAACCCATCTTGTTCATTCCCCCTCCCTGCACTAGCATGCACTTTACTCCCAAGTGGACATCTAGTGTGTAAAAAGTAGTGCAGTAAGTGTAGCTGCATGAACCATCTGTGTTTTAAGTGCTGATCAACTTGCGCATGTTAGTTTTTAAAGTATCTTTTGTTAGCTGGTTTTACAAAAGCCAGCCAACTTGCAAAGCACAGAATTTGTTCCTGCTACATTTTAGATGATTTCAGATGGTTCGTTTTGATGCAGTCGGCCAACGTTCTGCAGAAGGGGGGGGGGGACTTCCTGCCCGTCCCTCAATATTAGGAAGTAATGTAGCTGTGCTTAAATGGGGCATAAATCAACGTAACAGCTAACACCGTCGCCACAAAACAAATTATCTGCCAATTCAGCTGCACTGCAGCGAGTAGTAAGTAATAGAATATTTTCTTTTCCAACACCAGCACTCAGTATAAGAGATCTTAAGAGTGTTTCAAGAGTTTCGCAAGTCAAGGCTGGCGACAAAGAATTCATTACTCAAATGCACAAGCTTCGGAAAGCCATCTGTCAAGACTCGCACTTGTTAACACTGGAAGCAAAAGAACAAGGGCAACAATTTAAACAGTTAAGCGCATCTTTGAAGAAACATTCCAACAAATATGGATGGGCTAAAAAGATTTTCAGCAATAACTGTCTCTAAAAACATTTTATGAACTACGCCATTTAAATGTTTTCGATTCTGATAAATTCTGCAATTTCTAAAATTATAAATAAATTCACAGGCCAATATTGCAGATCAAACAAACTGGCAGTTCGGGAAACCATCTCCAGTGCTAACAAGAGGGAAGGGGCGGATGGCTTTTCAGTTTGTCAGGCAGCCTTTTCAACTTGTTTAAAACAATCTTAAAATGAAGGTATATACACAAAGTGTAAGGTGCACCCCAAACGCCGGCTGCACGTCTCACAGAATTAAGTATGGCCATCCATAGGAAGGTGAAACACAGGACGACAAAAGACCGACCAAAGAAGAAGAAAGGAGGGAGAGAAAAAATTAAAAAAAAAAATACATGTCAGGCATTCGCTCCAAATAAACTCCACCAAAACAGGAATCCTCATGTCTCATGGTGTTGCAAGGCTGCTTATTCATTTTTAGTGTTCTGATGCTGAAGACAGAGGAAAGAGTTTGGGTCTCTCAGAAGCACAAGTTTTTTCACCAATGACTGACAGTCTGGCTGCATCTTGGAGAAAGGGAAAAACAAAAAACAAAAAATCCAGCATCTCTGTCCATGGAAATCCAAGTTTGTCCTCATTTATCAGCCAGACTCAAGTTCAGCTTAGCCAGCAAAAAGATAATTCAGACCAGTCTGCCTCCAATCATCTCCAGTCGCTGCGAATGGATGACCCAACCAAAGACAGGCATGAATTCACCTATTTTGTCAGACATTAAATTAGTGTAACAAATTTTCAATTAGGTGAACAGAAACATGTGGCATGGAGTGGAGAGAGATGACCGATAATGAGGGGTTATTACTTTAGAACGAGCTGAACTGTTTAAGGCACTTGATATAAATTGGATAAAACTTCCGAACTTAAAAGTGGAGAATGGAGGGTGTCCTATCGCTCTGTTGGTGCTGGCTTTGTGTCAGTGGTGGATATGAATCATCACAATGTGCACTGATAACGTTTCTGACTTGGTCCCATTCTTTCCTCGTGGTGCCCATGTCTTCAGGGTGTGGTGGTGCAGCAAAGAGCCTTAAAAAGGCAGATGAGTTCTTCCAAAAACACATTCAATCAAAGCACGCATTCCTAATGGTGGCATCCAAAAAAGGAAGACATACAGCAACTGTACATTTAAAAAAAAAAAAAAAAAAATCCAAAGATGTGGGGGATGAAGGAGAATACAGAGGGGAGTGGAGGATGGACCGGTCTCTAGAAAACAAAAGAAAAAAGAAAAATCACATTAGACCAGACTGTTCAACAAAACCCCCACTAACACCACTCAGAATACTACAAATGTTAGCATTTCCCCAGAGAAAAACTGTATTCTACACATTATCATCATCAAAATCAAGACAGATTTGCTGGAAACTACCTGTGTAAATGTATCAGCTCAGGTGTCATTAGCAGATATCCAACTTCTACAAGGATATATTAAGGATGTTAAAGACATTTCATCTTCTGTTACCTGGAAACACTGTACACAAAACAAACAAACAAACAAAAAAAAAAAAAACCCTCCTCCTTTTTCCTAGCTACTTTTCCTTGATCTCAGGAACTCCATAAGATCATAGCAAGGTTTGAAGCAGAATTTATAAGGAATTAAGACAACAGCACATAAACTTGGGACTAAGACATGCATCTCATTCCTAACCAATATATTCCTATCTGAATGTTCAATGCAACTTATCCCAGCTGACCAAGGGAAAAAAACGTAACATAAACCCTAAAATGTTGGCAATGCAACAATGGCTACAGCTCATGATTGATTTATAGCACTTATGTAATTTCTTGGTGTGGTTTTTTTTTTTTTTTATTAAACATGGTATCAGCTTGATAAGCCTTTATTACAGCAACATTAATGTTCATAGTTCACATGTGGCTTTAACCGCCTGTTGAAGCAGCAGCAAACAGAAAACGCACTTCCGCACTTCACTCACTTCACTCACATGATCTGCCCTGCTGTCTAAGGAGGTGATAAAGGAAGCACTGAAGTACCTTTTTAGTATTTAGAGAATTCGACTGCGATTATGGCTGACACACTGATACTCTGCATAAGAGTCCACTGCCGTTATGCAGTGACATAGCACAACTGACGATTTGAATACCCACCATTTTTCACACTGCAAATATACACTATATTATATTGAAACACCTTTGCAGATTTCTTTTGCTATCTTCAAAAATAAAAGTAACAGACCTTCCTCACAGGATATATGTTCACTTAGAGCAGCAAGAAAAGCACAGTCCAGGTAATGACAGTAATCATGGCTAAATTGCATTTAGTTGTGTCAGCAAGGTGCCGAAGTATCCAGCATACCAAGCAGCAAAGCACTAGCTCTGCAACAGTTCATAGCTATCAGCTCGTTTGTAAAACTTATTCGAACCGGCAGGATGAAAAAGATTAAATCACAGGAGAAATTAACTTTCGACCATCTATAAACCAGCTGGTCGCATATCTGTGTACTCACTGGCTCATGGCTTGACTTCTTCGCCACTCTCACTGTGGTACTCTGCCACGTATAGGCTCTTGTCAATGATGCCAGGGATGGGCTTTATTTCTGTTCCAAGCTGTTCCTCAATCCCTTTCAGGTTGAAGCGATCGTCGTATGTGATGAGGTTGATAGCTAGACCCAGGTGTCCAAAGCGGCCTGGAAATTATAGTAGTCAAGAGCTTAAATAATTGCTTTAACATTATTTGCTGCATAAAATGCATTTATATTACAGACAAGGGTGAAACAGTCAAAACAAAGGATGACAACAGCCCGAGTCATGGCCCTTACCAGATCTACCGATGCGATGAAGGTACGTTTCTCCCAGCTTAGGAAAATCAAAATTGATCACAACATTCACAGCTTGAATGTCAATTCCTCTTGTGAAGAGGTCTAGAGGGGAAAAGGAATAAAGATCAAACCATGCAGGATAGAACATTAAAGAAAATGGGCTTCTGCAAATCAGTCACTACAAACAAAGATGAAGAACCACCACCCTCCTATCTCGATTTTTTTCAACTCCTACTGGTAAAATGCGGCAGATGTACACACACACACACACACACACACACACACACACACACCCCCACCACACACACACACACACACCCCCTACCCCACACACACACACACACACACACACACACACACACACACACCTACCAGTGCAGACTAGATTCCGGCACAGGCCATTTCTGAAGTCGTGGAATACACGGTTACGATGTTCCTGGAAAACGGATTTTAAAAAGTGCATTTAGAAGCACATTCATTCACTTGAAGGCATCATTGCATTACATACAGAGAGATTACAGAGATAATGCATGCCTTTTTACTCTCATAACACTCATCCACAACTGATGTAAACCATGTTAGGTGTGGTATAAGCACATATGTTGAGTAACTAAGCTGTCATCTCAGGTATTCATAACTTGCAAAAACAAATGACAAGTAAAGCAGTGGAAAATCTGTTTGTGCAGTAACGGTTATATTTTTTATCATGTAGTGAGTCTGGGGACTGGCAGTGCCAACGCTCCATAAACAGGACGTTGGAGTGAACAGCAGTTCTTGCAAAAATCAATTGTGCATTTTGGTGAACAAGCTCTTCTGGGGCAGTACTTTGAGCTGACCTGTCTCATCTTTGCATGAATGTAGAAACATGAATAACCAAGCTGGGAGATCTTCTTGGCAAGGAGTTCCACTCTCTGAGACGAGTTGCAGAAGATTATGGACTGGTTGATCTGGAGCTAAAAATAAAAGCAGCAAAATAAATAAGTAAACAATTGCATGTTCATTACACTGTTCCGACTTTTAAGTTTTTTATTATTGACAAGTGCAGAGAGGCAAAACTCACCCTGGAAAACAAGGTGTTGAGGCAATGGACTTTTTGCCTTTCAGTTACATAAGCATAATACTGAGTCACACCCTTCAGTGTAAGCTCCTCCATTAGGTTGATTTCATAGGGTTTCTGCAAGTGTGAATTCTACAAAAATACATAATACATAGAAATGATTATATACAGGTTGAAATGCAGGTTGTAACATTTTTAAGCTTATTTGAAATCACAAGTTCATAAATAAGGAAACACAATGTACCATGAACTTCTGCACGCTGAGAGGGAAGGTTGCAGAATAAAGCAAAATCTGCCTCTGCTTGGGCAAAAAGCCCAGGATCTCCTCCATCATGACCACAAAGTCCTGAGACAGGAGCTTGTCAGCCTTTTGAACAGGAGATGGGAGAAAAAGATATTTAGCTCCATCACCTGACTGCCCAAATGATCAAAATGCACTTATTTAGAAAAAGGTCTAATAAAAGTAAACAGCTTCACTCACTTCATCTAGAACAATCATCTGCACTTGACCAACTTTGGCCACTCCTTTCTTGATGAGGTCTAAAATCCTTCCAGGTGTGGCAATGACCACATGTACTGCAAAATAAAAAGCAAAAGGTAACAATAATTAAAAAAGGTCTACCGCATTTTCTGAGAATGGCAGCGTTATCACAATTTAAGTGTCCACATTTCAGTGGAGGAATGATGGTAAATGATCATGATTATCATATTGCTGATATTCAGCCGCTGAGGAATGTTCAACAAATGCTATATTGACAACTTTAACGAAAAATCAATATGCATTTGACAGTAATCAGAACAGTACATGTGTTTTCATTAGTTAACATTTCAGGCATCAGCATTGACTGTCTGCGAAATGTGTGCGTTTGTTTACGGGGTCTATTTTTTTTTTCTTTTTTTTTTTTTTTCTCCATTGACTACAGATAAGATCAGGCAAAAACTTGATAAGCACAGTCTGGCTTAATTTTCATCTTCTCTCCTTTGCAGATCTCTTATGCCTTCCTTTGATGCCCTCTTTTTTTTTTTTTTTTTTTTAAGTATAGATGAGGATTTTCATTTACTCCCATCAAATGAGCTTTGGTAGCAATCATATAGTATACAATACCTACATTTAGGATTCAAATAGAGATGTACCAAAGATCCAGGAATATTTCAATTTACATCTTCTAAAATAATCTTCACTGAAAGAGACAGTAAAGCAGACGATCCAGATCACCCCTGATTTGAGACTGTATGAGGAAATCCATGCAGGAGATTGCACTGACGCACACAGACTTCAGTATGAAATAATCATGTTGACTCCCACCAAGAGTATTTACCGCTGACTAAAGCTACACTTAAAAGAAGAGTAGCTGAGGGAGGAGGGGGAAAAAAACCTTAGTTAAATGAAAAAAACTAAACTTAAAATTTGCAAACAAATTTTTATTATTTTTTTCTTTTTTAAATACAGATCGAGTTTTAGTCTTAGTTGGTTTGGTAAAATTTGCCAGTACAACTCACTTAAAGATTTGTTGTTTACTGGGAGGGGGACGCATTACATTAATGCAAGTCAATTGTCTTCACTAACTGTTGTATTGTTAGACGAATTTCCAATTTTCCTAAATCTTGCTCCTGGCTAATACCCTCCATATAATAACACTGAAACCAACAAAAAAAAAAGTAAATAAATAAGAGATATAAGATATACAGTAAAACTTAAGACTGTAATAACTGATGTTATGCATGAAAGGTTACCAGTTTCATCAAGCCTCATGATGTCATCACGGAGATTGGTTCCACCTGTGGTTGCCATGACCTTCACACCACCCATGTGTTTGCTGACCTGGATACATATTTGGCTTACTTGCAGAGCCAGTTCTCTGGTGGGCACTATGACCAAAGCTGGAAAAAGAGAAGACTTATTTATTATCATTTTATTAAACATTTGCAAGTAATCAAGAGTAGGATCAACTACAATTTTACTGCTACATTGTGTCAGAGTTTGTCCCACCACTTTCATTTTTATGAAGAAACAATGAATCAACAAAAAAAAATGTTTACATGTCTTTATCAGACACTGTATTCATAACGTAGTCAAAAACAGACTTCAGAAAAAGAGAAAAAAAAAATTTAGTTACATGTTAAATAGAGCAAAACAGACTAGACCATCAATAACAGGAAACATAGCCTTGAGCAAAATAATGCATTTGGATGAGGATCTGATTTTCTGCTCTTGAAGCAGAAAACTCTGGAAGAGAAGCTGACATTTAGGAATCGCATGTGTAGCACAATGTGTTTTGCAATTTAAAATGTTTTTAATTAAAATGTGAGTCTGTTGCTGTTTCAGCAGCACTGTTGTGCAGAATTTACAGAGTGTATATATAGTTGACATTTTATTTTGGAAACACTGAACAGCAAATGTCAAAATATATCAACTGTTTATATAACTACAGTTTGTTTCTCCTGTTATCCTAAGTAATAGTTGGCATTAGAAAGAAAATATGTAAATGTTGATGACTTCTGCATTTCTAGTTAAATTTCAGTAGTCGCTTTTTGGTATCACTGATTCGGCCTAATCATTAGTAAAGGCTCATTATGTGTCGAGGTTTAGCAAGGGCATACAGATTTCATTTTCCCCATCTCATTTCCCCCCCCCCTTTTTTAACAACCCACTTAATGACTTTCAAATGAGGCAAGCTAAAATTCAACATTTACAAAAAAAAAACAAACAACTGGTTGAAAATGAGCTCTCTCACCTTGTATGCAGTCCTTCTTCAGGTCAATGCGTTCAAGTAAGGGAATGAGGTAGGCTCCACTCTTTCCCGTGCCATTCTTGGCTCTGGCCAAAATATCTCTTCCTGACAGTGCAATGGGGATGCTCTCCTCCTGCAGACAAAGAGATAAATACAGAGAGAATACTTTTTGCTTCAGTCACATCACACACCTAATGAATTTATTCAAGTGCAAACATGTATTACAAATTTTCTGAGTGGAAGGTAAAATGTTAATTTTTCAAGTTCCATTTCCTTTGTCTACTAACAGCCCATACACGCATCCACCCACCCTGCAGTTTGCCTATCTGAAAGAGGCCACCACACATTAGCATACTTTGTTTACATCGTTCCTTCTGATGGATAAGTGCTGAGAAACTGAAACTTATTCTGTGCAGCCCAGAGAGATTCTAAAGCTTAAAAATGAAGTGTAATAAACCAAATTTGCCAAACGAGCTACTAAAGATGTTAAACTCATGAAAGTGCATAAAGACAACTGAGGAGATGGGCACCACATGTCACATAGCTTAGTGAAGCTGCCTGGGTTCAAGTCTCTCCCCACTTTCCTTACCTTACCATCTTCACTGTTCCACTTTCGAATAAAGGCAAAAATGCCACAGAAAAAACAAACAAGCCAATCTTAATTAAAAAAATAAAATAAAATAAAAGATAACTGATGAAATCAAAGTTGAAATGCATAACCTGGGTACAACAAATGTACAAACATTGTGTGTCAGTCCATCCACTAAGTAATAAGAAATATTATGGTATGTCCAAGAGGGTTCACCCGAGTTATTAGGACTCATCCTAACAGGCACTACCTAAACAACCTAATAGGTACTACAATGCTCCTGAGCCATACTGCAGGCATAGCAATTTTCACAGGTTTGAAGATTTAAACTGTTACATTAAACCTTTAATAGTCAACTAAAAACTGTTGACTACATTTAACACTGATCACGTGTCAATGTCAAAGAACTGTAGTGCATAAAAGGACAGACAAATCTATTCTGTAAGTGTCAAAGTATGCACTTATGCACAAACATGCCTTCTGTTCAGCCGTCAAATCAAAGCCGTCTTAACATACCTGGATTGGAGATGGCTTTTCCCAGCCCATCTCAAAGATTCCCATAAGCAGCTCCCTCTTTAGGCAATAATCTTCAAACTCATTGCCTTTAGTTGCAGTCACATCCTGTAATTGTCACAGAATGATTGTATATGAAGAAGAGTACTTTGACAGCTTATGTGGAATACATATATTAATATAACAGTGATTGTAGGCTTGTATAAAAATGAGTTTATTAAACAGCACTCAATTTATTTTTTTTTTTTTTTATTCACGGCCCAAAAAATAAATGAATAATAGAATATATAAGCTTCCAGGTCAAAAGGAGAACTGTGTTACCAACCGAAGTTTTCATCCTCATGTCCTTTGGGGGCAATTTCAAATTTTTCTTCCAGTCATCTCCAGGCCTGTGGAGGCCAGAATTATTATTAACAAGCAGTATCAAAATTAACTGACAGTAGTAGTTGTAATGTTAAGTCAAAATTGTTTAATTTTAGTATTAAATAACTTACTTGATGACAGCATTTGTTGTAGGGGCTGGCTGGGAGTTTCCATTATTGATTGTGCCTTTCATCTGGTTAAGCTGCTGCTGCGGCCCTCCTCCACCTCCACCTGGTGCTCCAGCAGGCTTCACTGAGCCTCTAAGCTGTCCATTCTGGTTGGGCAAGCCCAGAATCACTGGGTTCTCCGTCCTGGCGGTGCTCATGTTGACTTGGCTCAACTTTATTCCAATAGCAATGAAACCTTTAACAGTTTCCAGATGAAGTGAGTCCACTCAAAACGTAAAAACTGCCCTCGCCTTTTTAAATCTTAATCAACTAAAGGTAAATACTAAATCCTTTACTCTTCAACAATGTCTTTTGTGACATCAAGTGTCCAGAAACAAATTCCTCTTCTCGTTTTTTATAAGACTTCTATGCATGGAAATTAAATTAGGGCTTAGCATAGATTTATTTTGTCAACGTTATCTGGAAAATAATACTCCAAGAGGGCTTCGCTAGCGTTCAAGCATTGGCCGACTGTTCAGCTAGCCATCTTGATTAGCTAAACTGGGCCGCTGTGTCCTTCCTCGGGGCTGTCCAAACCTAAAATCCACAAGACAGCGTTAGAAATGGCATACCCACCAAAAAATAGAAACATCGGTGGAATAATGGCTCCCCAGCATGCAGTCCTCGGGTTTGGTGAGACTTATAAAGTCACCATTTTGCTAGCGGACAGCATAAACACTAGACGGCTGGCCTAATGTCAAAAGTTAGCCGACACAGCGCTGACAGCGAATGTTATTTAGCTTCGCAAACAATGAATAAGCGGCCTTGATAAATTAAAGAGCATTGGCAAATTAAGTGTACAGTTAGATAAGAATGTGCTGCGTGTGATTTCTACGGGATGCATACTTTAACTAATGGTCCAACGGTGATTAGTGTACTCGTTTAATAAAAATAAAAAAAATCTACCCTCGAAGGAGGAGTAGGCTAGTTACAGACATGACTTTCTGGTACATTAATTTTAATCATCTTTTCACGTTAATCAACACCACAATACCGAATTCATAAACATTTGTTCCAGTCAATGTTACACGATTAACTCAGCTGACCATTTCAAATGTCAGCCCAATAACAAAACTGACTGGCTATCCGCCATCAACCAGCATTAACTTTAGCTGCAATGAGATTGCCATGCTAGGTCTGCTAGCAAGCTAGCAAGGCTAGCGACGGTAAAGTAATAAACCCTAAAGCCTAGTGTTATCTACAAGAAATAACAGCTGAACCTAAAGCAATGATCTATTCGTGAATTGAAGGAGATTCATTATAAGGACGTTTACCTTGAGCTATTGAAATAGCCGGTGCCGTATGCGGTATTTGTGAGCAATCTTTAGCTAACTACCAACGAGTCTCGTCAGAGTCAAGCAAACGTCCAAGATGGCTTCCACCCGTATTTGAACCCGCCCCCATCCAACGAATCAGCTGATTTCATTTCAAATCAAGGAGCTGTGAGGTCTCCTCCTAAAATAATCCTCTCTAACATTTAAATATTTTATCTATCTGCGATGGTTCCAACGCGGCCGGTGCAGCCACATGGTCTCTGTTGATACTGTTTACCATCCGTGCTCTCTGCGCCTCATATTCATGCACATGCAAACACTGCAGCTGTGTTGTGAGTTGGGTTGTGAATGTTATTGCTGTTCAAAAATTGTATGAAGCTACTTCGACTCTCCTCGGTGTCATGTTAAGCGGTTTAAACTTCTATACACTCTCAGTGATTCCTGTGTGGTTGTTGATTCTGGCTTAATTAATGCAGCATCAGCAGCTGTGTGTGTGTGTTGTTGTTGCTCAGTTTATTTTGTGTGTGAAGTTTTTTTTTTTTAAATTACGTTTAATGTGATTTTTAATGTGATTTTAACAGAATGTTTCATCATTTCTCAGAGTGCTCTAAAACTCATCTATTTGTAACCTTTAGGTTGCACTATTGTAATTCAGTGTCACCAGGCTGACCTAAAAACTTTCTGAAAAGCCTTCAGTTGATCTAAAATGTTACAGAGAGAGTGCAAACAAAGATTAAAAAGAGAGATCATAGCTTCACATATTAGCATCTCTTCTTTGGGTCCCTTTTTATATATAACTGAATGTAAAATGCTTCTTCTCACAAACATCATCGTGGATCTTCATGCACCATTCTATCACAAACAACACAGATGAAGTTACTTTTAACTGCTCCCCTAGTCACAAGTTGCCACAGCTCCAGATATTTGATTTGACAGATTTTTATGCTAGATGCCATTCTTAACACAATCCCAGCATACCAACAGCATATGATCTCAGTATAATATCAGAGTGCAGACATTTGTTTTGTTCATAGTGGTTTCCAAAAGTAGAATGGGATGCAGAGCATTCAGTTATCAGGCCCCCCTCAAGATCCCAGTTTCTGTTTGGGAAACACACAACCTTTCTACCTTTAAGTTTGGGCTTAAATCTCCCACCTGTTACAGTCAGACAATGTTGTGGGTGTTATGGTCAGGGAGAAAAGATCATACAGAAATCAAATAAATATTTTTTTAATGATAGATATTTGTCTGTACAGTAAGGCATAGGTGTGGGTGTAGCATCATCCATGTGTTTTGGTGCATCACTGCCCCCTGTTGTACAGACACTGAAGATATCCTGTAATAATGTGTTGGTTAGGGAGAACATTAAAGTTTACCAACCAGAGGCCTCTGTTCTACACTCTTCGTCTTTCTTTTCTTGTGTGCCACACATAAAACTAATGCCGCATTAGATGATGTAAACTTTTTTGATGCTCAGTTTATTTTGTGTTTATTTTGTGTGCGGAGAACACTGTGACTCATAACGAGTGTAAATTGATATCTGTGACATCATTTTGCTGTGGCACAATATTTTAGGTATAAGCCAAAGGGTGGCAGTGTAGGGTTTTGGAGAACATGCTTTTGACTAGCAAGCTGTAACAGTTACATTTTCCATACTGCCTTCTAAACAGACTCCAAAAGGCTGATTTTCATGTGTTGTGTTATTACTTTATATAAGTTTTTTGTTTTTGTTTTTTACATGGTCGTAGTCCTGTTAAAATGCGGCTCTTTAAACGATAAAACAGTGCAGACCTTAGCTCAGGTGCCCTGCTTGTGTATAAAGTTAACAGTGCTTTACTTAATTACCCAAATGGTTATTCTGATACCTGCAGTCTTGCAGCATGTAATCATATTTGGTGCAAAGCAAACAAACTCAGCTTGTTGTTGTCGGCTAAATTCTTTACAATTATAGTTATTATTCTTCCTCAAACCGACAGGTGTAGCAGTGAGATGAGTGGTCTTAAATTTTTTCACACGTCCATTTTATTGTTCTTAAATTATTTGAATTTTACTGCAACAAAATCCAACTCCATTCAAGAGACTGTGATGGCTAGATGGGAGTAATTAACCATGGATGGGAAATTCATCTTCTTTCAAGCAAAGTCTACCTGAAAGCCAACAGATGTCTACTTTTTGATCTGCAGAGATCTGGATGTGAAGATGTAAATGTCCCAAACTTTTGTTGAGGACTTTTGGAGAAATACCGAAACAATATCTTTTTAATCTTCCTTATGTGACCACAAAAAAGACCACAGATTTATAGAACAACGTCTTGGGACTGCCACACGTATTAAAGCATTAAAGTGCCTCCTGACCTCAAACACAGCTAATAGGTAGGTCTTTGTCCATGAAGGTTACAATCACACTCTGTACTAACCGTGGATAGAAGATACATAATTTGAACACTTTTCAACAAATTTACAATTCCACTTTTTTTTATAATATTTAATCACTTCTAGCATAATATCTGTATGTAAAACATAATAATAATAATAAAAACAACTTCCAAAAATTCCAGTGCTTGCACTCCGGTGGGTTTGAGTCAAGACAGTGTGAAACAGAAAGTGAGACAGCCTTAGCTGATGAGTGCGACATAGAGATTTAAAATTTTACACGTTTTTCAGTTTTGTTTTGTTGGGTTTTTGTTTTTTTGTTTTTTTACAAAACTTTAATTTTTTTTTACATTATTTTTTTCACAATTATGGTAGGAAAGTATCCAGCTCATTCATGAAATGCTATTATTCAGTTGTTCACACAGTTTTAAGAGAGCCAGTGCTACCAACACTCCTGCTATGAGGGAGACTAATAATGCTTTTCATTTTTCAAAAACCTCTAGCAAATGCTCAGTCATAGAACTTTCATTTACCATTTCTCTTCTTACCATTTCTCTTTAAATTTATCAGATTTTCAAATTTAGTCATTTCTTTTGTAAAAGAACCAGCTGCAGTATTGTTAGGAATGAATGTACATGTGCAAAGCCAAAAATCCCACACACTTTTCTAGCAAATACTCTGCTCTTAAGGATCACCTTGAATGACTGAAAAACAAACATTTCTCATGTTTGTGACGTTGGTGAGTCATCTGGATGTTTACCGTGTGTAAGAGGGATGAGAAATGTCACACCAACAGCTTCCATATTAATAAAAAAAAACGTGCTGAACTTTTCAGCACATTTGACAACCTGGTTAAACAGGTGCTGCATGCATGCCATCGTTTATCCCTCGTGGGTGAAACAGAGTATCGATATGCATGGTAGCCTGTAAATTCGTGTTAAGAGATGGAGTTTGTGTGGTTTTGATGTTAATGCTGTGGTCTGGTTTCACAGTCTGTTTAGCTGCTGTCTTCGCTGCCACATCTGCCGTAGAGCTGCCTGGGGATAGGTAGTCTTTTGAGTAAGTGTGAGTTTCACATGTACAAACAGCTATAATCTTGGGGAACAATAGGGCATCCAGCAATGCAGCTACAAGCTCAGTATGTGCAATCCACTCCCCAGAGACTGTTATAAACTGTCACTGTTTCCATAAAGTGCTGAAATCATGCACCACCCCAAATGCATGGCTTTAATCGATAGAAATGGTGAGTCTTTGACCCTTAGCGATTTCACACGCTCATGTTAATCCCACAAGCTCAGCAGCTTGAGCTGAAGAGTGAGACGGTCCTGTGCCTGATGCTAAGATGTCATGTTCTGTGACCACTCCATGTCAGGTTAGTTCTGCTGAATAGATTTTAGAAACAACTTCTCTGTAATCGTGTGGTTCGGCATCTGCATCTGTGGTGAGAAGTGAAGCTGAGTTCAATAAAGGGCAACTTTTAACCCTGACATTTGGAATTTCCAGTAATATAGTGTGTACATTGCTGTTGGTTACCTTCTTGTTAAAGGTCTTTTTTTTTTTACTTATCTTGACCAACAAGCAGCTGATAAATGTGTATTTTTTTCTCAGTGACACAGTTTAGTACTAAAAGCATTAATTCTGAGCAACCCGCATGGTCATGTCAAGTCAGTACTACCTTTTTGAGCTGTTCTAATAGAAAGAGGAAGATCTGCTGCTAATAATTCCAGTGAGAATGAGAAAAATGCTATTGGTCTTTGTCTTTTTCTATGCTTCTTTAGCAAAACAGAGGTCATGTATCCACCCTTTTTGTCTGCTTCCTGGGTGAACAGTTTGTCGGGATTTCATAATCGTAAAGTAATGGAGGTCTGCAGTATTAAGTCAGTGAAAGCTTTGTCTGCATCATTAGTCCATTGTGTCTGTTATGTGCATTCAATCCCCTCCCTTTTATCACTGCTGACAGTAGAGCCTCTCGCACGGCATAATTGGGTATCCACTGGCAGCAATATGACTTCATACCAAGAAAAAGCATTGTTTTGTTTTGTTTTTTTGTGTAGCGGATTAGATTTGGTAGATGTTTGGTTCATGCATGATCTCTGTGAACGCAGCATGAACATTCAGCCCTCCCTTAGCTGGTAATCAGATGCTGGTTAATCAGGAGCAGATGTGATCTACTCCTGATCCCTGGCAACTTGCACTCGTTCCTGTTGAAGGTGGCAAAGATCACAGGCTGTTTTTAAGTATTGCAGATCGGATTCATTTCCCCTGGCAACTGCTTAATCTGTGTAACCGTTAAAGGGTGGTAAGTTGGATCCTCATGGGTAATTTGGCTTATAGAATAGTAGGGTGGAGCCTGGATGACTGTGTTCTTTCTTGTGTTACAGGCCTACGCACTGCTGCTGTGTTGTTGCATCCTTGTTGTTGCTTTGCTGTAGTTTACTGACTGGCATTGACTGGTTCTTTGTTTTATGGTGTTTTAGTGTTAACTGTTTGTTATATCCTATTAAAAGGAGTTGTCTTTTTTTGGTTTTGTGTGTGTTGGTTCCTGTTTCTTTTGTATCTCGTTTACTGAGATTTGTGCTTTCTCTTAATTTATAGGGTTTTTTTTATTTTGCTTTAGTGGAGGCTGTTGGGATTCAGAGATTCTTTTATTGCTATCATATAATCTGCCTTATGATAAATGCATTAATAACATGTTCTACAGTATTATTTTATCAGTAATATTTCTTACAGGGTTCATATTGCATTGAATATGTTTGTCATCACATTGACCTTTCTATTTACAGGTGTAGTTATGATCATTTTATACACATTGCATATCTGTGCTTGTTTAGAGTTGATGTTCCATCCAAGAGGGTTTTAAGCTTCACTGGTGAGAGTGTCCAGGTGATACATGTTGAGGGAAGATGAGAACATAGAAGGTTAATTGCATGCATGCTTACAATACACATAAATCTAGTAGCAGGCCTGAGCGAAGGCCCAAGTGTCTTCTGCTTCTTATTTGAGACCTGCTGCAGTTCAGTCTACTTAGAGATTGAGGACGAGGGTCAATTATTAGCCCTTAGAGGCCCTGAAGCTTGAAGTCATTACCTTTAAAAGGAAGGTGTTATCAAAAAGAGAAGTTATATGTCTGTTTATAGTTATTAGAGATGTACAAGATGTACCCTTGTCTGTAAACAATGACTGGACATGATGTATTTTTGACCTGTATTGACGTGTATGTGGAGGTGTGATCCTCTATGCTATAAAACCAGAACCCAGTGTATTTTTATCAGAGCAAACAAGCCATATGCTGATGGTTGTTCTCCGTTGTCAATAAACTCATCGTTTGATTGCACTTTTCTGGAGCCTCCGTCGTTTGTTGTCTGATCTGCAGTTGATCGATCTCGCTTCAAGGCACGGCCACTTGTTGTGGGGGCTAGGCATGTGTGGTGGAATTCCCTCTGATGCATGTGAGTGTACACACTGGAAAAGAGGTATAATGCATCATTTAAGTGGCAGTGAGGATTGCAGAGAGTCCACGGGTGAGTAATTGGTGGCACCCTTGGGCACTCCTCCCTGTAGGTTGCCTCCCCAAGTGGCTGGTCTCCACCACTTTGTTTAATTATTTTACTCATGTGCTATTTTAACTAGGGCCGCATCGTTGCAGTGAACCTTGTTCTTTTAATTAATGTTTGTTAATGAAGTGTCTTGATTGACAGTTCTGTATTGCCAGCCCTGCTACCTTAGAAGTTTCTTTTCTGCAGCTCTGTATTTGCAGTTATTGTCTCAAACTTTGTTTTATGAAGTTGACCTGCCTCACCTCTGCTTGTTAATAACACGCCTGTGTGCCTTTTGTAACTGTTACATTTGCACTGGCTATTGTAATCTCTCCTGGGGTGTAACTTTCCTCCCCAGGTGGCGTTGTCACCTCCATCCAGTTACCTTAATGGGCTCTTCCTCCTTTGCGCCGCCACATTTGCTTGTGGTTTTTTGGGAGAGAGGGACGTGCCTCCGCATAGGTGACTTTCTCTGAAGCACGTCACCTTGTGACCGTTCTCAGTGAGGAATTTCAACAGTCTCGCAGGCCTGCTTAGAAGGAAAACGGATCATTAAACCAACAACATATTGTCACAGTGTCAGCCCTTCTGGAGAGATTAAATAGAGAGATTTTTATTTTATTTTCCACTGCACTGTTGAGCATCATCTTGAATATCTTGTTCAGCTTTTGAAAAAGAAGGATGTGTACTGGTGTCATGGATACTGTAAAAACCTTGGCATTTATCAGTGAAAATTACTCTGACTGCACATTTGTTTTTTTTTGTTTTTTTAATCTGATACATACTTTTATATTCATATCTTTTCAGTTTTCTGCCTCTCTCTGTACAGTTTATTTTTTCTCAATCTGTTCATCAGCTCTCTCAGACACATGTGATTTCACTTGTAGTGTCTGTGTGTATGCTGTTGTGGAAACATCGCCTGTTTATCATGAAATGCAAACACAGCAGTCTGTTGGAGTTTCCACTCCAATGTGAAAGCAAATTCAAGTTGTATTTAACAATTGCCACATTTTACTCACTCGGGTCATAATCAAGCTATTTTTCCCTGACACAATGACAGTCAACAAGTTTACACATCAAATCACAGCCCTACAAGTTGACAGGACAGCATGGTGACGGCAGAAATGCATGTTTGAAAGATTCATACTCATTGTCTTTGTAAATCTCTTTTGCGTTGTTCAGTCATTGGAAAGTCTCCTGGTCCTGCAGATTTTATGGATCTACCACTTAGTCTGTTTACAGGTTTACTAAAAAGTCAACATGTTGTCCTGCAACCCAGGGAAATCATTGTGGCGAGGGTTTGTAAACACCAGATGAATTCGGTCTTTGGCAGTAATATGCCCCTCAGCTTTTTCCGTTTTAGCAGCAATGTGAGAGACTGTTACCAGCCTTGCATTCATTGCACGTGCATGTCTTATTTTCACATCCCCCTCCTTCCCCTTCTCATCACTAAAAGGCACCATATGGCCCTAAAGAATGTAGCAGGGCAGTGTAGTCCGTGCTGCAGGGAGAATGGACCCCTAGTTTCCTGTTTTTTTCGGCACCAGCCCGACACGAACCCGAGACAATCCTTTACTACGTTTAACCACAGCAATAGGACATTCATGTAGTTGTAACCAGCATGATAATTAACTTTCTCTTGCTGATTTTTGTGCTTCATACAGCAACATGTTAGGCATTTTCAGCCACATACAGAAAACAGCCTGTGCTATTGCTGCCTTCACATCTTTTCCATTTCCATGTCCACAGTAGTGCATGCTTGTGTCTTGAGCATTATCAGCTGTTATATCTGGACTTTTTGCTTCAGTTTTGCTTTCTTGTTAATTTTCTCAGTCGTTTCTTTTTGCCATTTCTCTCCATGTATGGCAAATTTCTCAACGTTTGACCACCTTCCCAAATCCCTTTGCACTGAGTGTTTGTTTTTGGACTTCAGGTCCTTTCACAAAGTGATCTCACAGGTGAACTTCCCAGTTTGTGATTTGGGGGGCCATCTCTCCAACTAGCTGTTGGGTGGTCTAAGCAGCTGTGCTTTGGACATATTTCCATTAGGTTCGACTTATTTTTCTGTTGAACAAAGGCATATATCTCAGGTTTTATCTCTATGGGCATTTAGTGAAGTTGTTGCATAGTGTGCATAGGTTGGTCTCACCCACTCTCCACCCCAGGGTCTTCATCAATTGAAATTTCAGTGGTGATTCTGTCTGCTTTGGATTGGTAGGTACCTGCCTCCTAAATAATCAGAATAATCAGCTCCAAGTTCTGCGTTCTTTCAGACAAATTGAGTCAATCTGCATATTTTCCTGGATCATCATTAAAGCAGAGAAGAAATCATTTAAGAAATCCACTTCTCATCGACAGGATTCTTTTGAAAAATAAACTCAGTGTTGAAACCAAACTTATTTTCCAAGATCATTCACTTCATATCCATATCCAAACTATTACCTCCAACTTTTTAGCAGTCAGCCACAGATTAAGTCTGACAAAAGGAACTTCAACACCATAATTTCTCCAGAAATGTCCTTGTTTAGTGTTGTACAGCGCTGTGTCTTTCAAGAAGCCAGACTTGGAATTTTTATGTCAGTGTTGAGCAACAGTTCTCCAAGCTTTCTCACGTTTTTTTTTTTTTTTTTTCCCCCCCCTCCACTGGGCACTCGCGGCTTTGTCAATCATTTTCAGTCCAATCCTTGTATCTGGCTATTTTCAGAGGAATTTCATTTGTTCACTTAACACTGATCTATGAATCATTCAAGCCACAGATAACTCGAAGGATGAGCCAGGGTTGTGTCTACACATCACAGAAACTTTTTTAAAAAGAACCAGTTTGAAATGTATCTTCTGGCATTTCATTATTAGCAGCCCTTAAAAAAAAAAAAAAAAAAAATAAACTCATTAAAATTTATTGCCATTTGTTTCTTTAGTTGAATACAGTGACTGTATAAAATGTTTTCTACAGTCATTGGCTGAATCTATAAAAAATGCCAAACATAACACATTTCTGCACATAATTTTTGCCCCAATAATGTGATTGCCAAAGAGCTATTAGATGAAATCTTGGCATGGTGTGCAGTATTTTCTAAAAAATTGATGAAAGTGGAGGACAAAAGAAGTGGCATGCCAAAAAAAAAAAAAAAAGGTGAATGAACAGTATCTGAAAAAAGATTCAGTAAAGTCCCGTCATAGAACTTGAGACATGCATCTGTCCCTCCTGCTGATCCATCTACTGTTCACTGAAGCATTATAAAAAATGGTCTCAGTATAGGGGCGGCTGTCAAGTGACCATTTTAAGGAAAGGAGACATGGAGAAAAGGCTGAGGTATGCCAAATTACACAAGAACTGGACTGAAAATCAGAGGGGTTTTGGTTCAAATTTTCAATAATATTGTTACGCCTCTTTTGTCTTTATAGTGTATATAGTATAAATGAGTATTTACTCCCATCTCTGAAATAAAGGGGAGGCTCTGATTAGGGCTACATTCAGCTTGTAAAGAAATTAATTACATGTTTGCTTGTAATTAAACACACAAAGGTGGTCATACCAAACAATGACTTTTTTTGTTAGAATCGCCTTATATACTGTGTTTCTATCTATATTTGCACATTTCAATAAATCACTGCAGTCCTAGTAAAATATAAAGAAATGAGAGATGGCTTAATACTTTGTGTATATGGTGGGTTGTTTTTTTTGTTTTTTGTTTTTTTGCAGTGAACAGATTTCTTTACACTTGTGGCCTTGTGTATTATGAATGTATCAGGTAGTTGAGAGTTATGAAATTCTGTATTTTATTGTCAAAAGTGATTATCTTTATGTAAGGATACAATATCTGAGAGCAGAAAGTATTTCAGTATCTGTTAATAAATTCTGCTGAGCTGAAGCTTAGCTGACTGTCTCACTCTTTCTCCTGTTTATACAGAAACGTACTGTTATCGGTGGATTTCGTGACTCAGACCTGTAACTTTTGGACAGACTTCACTGCGGACACTATGCTTTTTATTAGTTATTTCATATTTAAACGTTTATAATAAATGGTTATAATAACCAATAATTTATTTGGTCTAGTTCATTTATAATATACTTTAATCAGTTCAGTATATCATAACTGAACTGGACAAAAACACAAACTATTTATATGGATCAGAAAAAATATAAAACGTATGTTAGGGGGAAACCCCAGAAAAACTGAATGGCTCCTTAGTTTGGTGGAGAGCTAAAGGGGATGTTTTGTTGTGTATAGAGGGCTCAAATGCAAGGCTGGTTCAGAGCACAAACTGTAAAGGGCACAGATTTGCAGTGTTGCTGCTGGCTACAGCCCACACTAGTTGTTTTTCTCATGCAGAGTCTCGTCGCTCGTTCTTGTTTTTGCAGCAAGAATGTACTTTCCTGTTTTGGAGAAATTCTGCATCTGTAGCAAAGCAGACATGAACGGAAATCACAAATAAGTCATTTTAATCACCCTGACTTTGATCACTTGTGTGGAGAGGCATCCTGTCAGCTGTTAGGCATGTATGCACTGTACTTCCACATTCACATTTACCACAGAAACCATGTCCATGGCCCCCACCCCCACTTCTTTTTCTATCAAAACAGATGATAAATTTAAAAAATAATCATGTGTAGGGTCTAAACCAAAAGACGACTGATTGTTCTTTGATCTTTCAAAGAACAATACATGTCTCTATCAAATATATGTTTTACTGTTATTTATAGTTAGTTTTTACTGTTAGTTTTCTTTTATAGTATTTTATGTTTACATCATTAAATAATCTTACTCAGCCTTATTTGATTAACCCACAGATTTGTTTTTTTAATTTAAAGTAGACAAAAAAAAAAAAGCAATCACATTTCCTGTTGATATTTGTGGTTAAGGTGATGCTGAAGCTGTAAGTAGCTTTTATGGCAAGGTCTTTCAACCTGTACAGTCACCATCCTGTGTCTTGTTATGACCCCCTGGCTTTGAAGAAGTCCCCAGTTAGTGAGCCAGCCTTCCGGGCTATCAGACCAGCTGAGGATGGCAGACCAATCAGCAACTGATTGGGCACACAGCCTGTGTCTTTAAATCCCCAGGCTGAAGAACATTCATTCAGGGGCTGCTGCTTTGAACTGAGCGTGCAGTCTGCCTCGTATGCTTCTGTCTGTGAGCCTTGTTTCTAAAGCCCTGTCTCAAGTGTGAGATTGTTTTGTTTGTTTGTTTGTTTTAAAGTAGCCACAATCACATTTCCTGTTGACATTTGTGGTTAAGGTGATGCTGAAGGTGTAAGTAGCTTTTATGGCAAGGTCTTTCAACCTGTGCAGTCACCATCCTGCTTGTTATGACCCCTGGCTTTGGAAGAAGTGAGCCAGCCTTCCTTCTATCAGACCAGCTGAGGGATGGCAGACCAATCAGCAACTGATTGGGCACACCTGTGTCTTTAAAAGGCTGAAGAACATTCATTCAGGGGCTGCTGCTTTGAACTGAGCGTGCAGTCTGCCTCGTATGCTTCTGTTTGTGAGCCTTGTTTCCAAAGCCCTGTCTCAAATGTGAGATTGTGGCTACTTTTAGAGCTAAATTTAGAAAATGGTGGTTAAGGTGATGCTGAAGCTGTAAGTAGGTTTTATGGCAAGGTCTTTCAATCTTTGCAGTCACCATCCTGCTTGTTAATATTAACCTTAAACTGGACCATGACATTTGCATAAAAATTCAATTCAATTTTATTTATATGGCACCAAATCGCAATTTAAGGCGCTTTATATTGTGTTGTCAGTAATTTTGTCAATAAAAACATAAATCTGGTACTAATGACCGAGCTGGATGATGTTTCCAAACTCATTAAAAAATTTAGAGAAAGGATGTATATAAGTGTGCTGAAATAATTCTGTTCAGTTGAGTGCAGTTGCAACATGCTGGTCAAAAGCTAGAATATAGGAGCGCAGTTACTTGGAATTGCATTACTGCTCTTGTGTGATTAATATAGATAACACGGTCTAAAGCTTGGATTTGTTTTTGTGTCTTGCCTTCCAGAGACGCCCATGAACCCAAAAAAAAGAAGAAAAAAAAGACATTAGCATAGCGAATAGAGCCAGCCAGCACTGTCAGGAAGTGCAAGCATATTTCAGTACGGCAGTGTGACACATGCATTCAAGGGGCCAAGATTTATCTCCATGGCTTCAACAATGACTGTTATAGCATTTGAGGTAAGACTTAAAATAAGAAATGGTGACATGAATAGAAAGTTAGTGCAAATATTCTGTATGACAGCACTCAGCAGAGTTTTGTTGTAGTAGCGCGTATAATGGGAAATTCTGTCTAAATATTTAAATTGAGAACTTTTTGTTTGTTTGTTTTATTGGTTTTTTTTATACACAACCATAAAGGAATACGTAAGCTCTATTGTTATTTACTATCCGGTCACATATTCTGTAACTCCTAGTTAATCGTTATGAAGCTGACAGTCTCATATAAGACATTAACATAATGCTGTACCTTCATTTTCCAAGCCTCAGCCTCAGTTTTAAACTCGGGTTTTAGTTTAAAACAAGAGATTTTAAATGTAATGAGCAACATGTAGCTGCTGACTAAGGCTCAGCTGGGAGTTTTACATTCTTAAAACGTTCAGAGATGTAATTCAACCATTTGACCTCACAGATGTGATTTACTTAAACTGGGTGCAGAAATATATATTTATATAATATATATACATATATTATATTTATATAATATATGTATATATATTATATAAATATATTATATAATATATGTATACTGACCAGTTAAACAATAAAGACAGAATTATACTGTGATACTTCCTGTATGGAAAAAGAATGAATGATGTAATTTTCTATTAATACACATTTGATGACACACAGATTTGGAGGAAAAAGGAAATTGAAGTTAAAATAAAACCTGTATGTTTGTTATGTTATTTCTTAATACAGTCACAATCCTTTTATTAGTCTACGTTACTCGCAATAGAAAATAGACGTGTAATTATTACAATAGAGAAGTTTTCTTTATGAAAATCTGACATTTCATCAAAAGGAAGAATCATATCTGTAATATATCATAAAAATATTTATACGGGACTTTTTTTTTCAGTCCAGCAGTACAGTTAACATTACATTTGAATAGGATGCTGCTTTTGGTGTAACGGTGTTATGATCATTACACATATTTTGCATTTGTCATAATATTTCTGAAGATATATTTCCCCCAGACTTCTTTCCATATTTAATAACATTTGATTAACCACTGAGAAACGGCACATTCTACAAGACTTTCAGCTAGTTATTTAAGTTGTTTTTGTACCAGCTACTATTTTTTTTTTTTTTTTTTTTTTTTTAAATATGATTAGCCACGGTTGAATCACATTTGTCACATTTAGCTTGAAATGCCTTCTGAGTCATCATGAGAGGGAAGTGAAAACAATCTGGTCTATTCAGTGTTTCCTGCCTAAACATTAGACTGAGAAAACTGCAGTGGAAAAAAAGAAGTATTTGATCATTACATAAATGAGTCTGTTCACAATCCTGTAATGAGTCTTATTTCGCTTCATCGTGAAACAAAACTATTAGTCTGATCACTATCACATATACTACATACAACTGGGAATCTTCATTTGACATTTGATGATTAAAAGTAATCCTCTCTTGTATTTTCAAGCGGACACCCGAAGAACTCGATAACTTGACCTATGACTTCAACTTCGCCAATGACTACAACAACTTCACCGAGGACTACTTCACCGATGACTACCAGTGTGAAAATGAAGTGGTCCTGCAGAGTTTTTATGGCCAGTTCCTGCCTGTGCTGTACACTGTGATCTTTCTCCTGGGTGTGGCAGGGAATGGCCTGATGATAACAGTCCTGGTGACACGATGGCGCCAGCTCCGCATCACAGAGATCTATCTACTGCATCTTGCCCTGGCTGATCTCATGCTTTTGTTTACAATTCCCTTCGATGTGGCCGACAGCGCCACCGGCTGGATTTTTGGAAATTTTATGTGCAAACTGAATGAGTTCTTGAAGAATCTGAACCTCCTTTGTGGCAGCGTCCTTTTAGCTTGCATTGGATTTGATCGGTATTTGGCAATTGTTCATGCAATTCCCAGTATGCAAAGTCGCCTTCCAAGAACAGTGCACCTAACTTGTATGATAATGTGGCTCATCTGTTTGTGTTTGGCATTACCGAATGCCGTATTTGCCTCAGTGACACAGAAAAATTCGACAGACGGACCTTTCCTGGTCTGTTACCACTACAGTTATAGTACACACGCAAGCAACTGGGTTTTGGCCAACGGTGTCTTTCATCATTTGTGTTTTTTCTTATCTCTGGTTATCATGAGCTACTGCTACACAGCACTAGTAATTACTCTGTGCAACAGCCAGAAAAGTGAAGCAAAAAAAGGAGCCATTCGAATATCTTTGCTCGTCACACTTGTGTTTTGCTTCTGTTGGCTGCCATATAACGTCAGCTTGATCATATATACACTGCGACAACAGAGTGTGATCGTGGACGACGACTGTCAATCAAGAGAAATAATGCTGCAAGTGCTTGAAGTGACAAAGAGCCTGGGTATCTCACACTGTTGCCTGAACCCTTTCTTGTATGCATTTGTTGGAGTGCGATTTCGCAATGAAATGATACATCTGCTTTGTAAACTGGGCTGCAGACGTATCTGCCTGCCTTTCCTCAGAGTCCATGGCCACAGTCGGGTATCAATTTCTGATGGAGCAACCACCAACAGCACAGTGCTCATGTAATAAAGTCCTCTAGTCCATGTGTACATGCCCTGAAAATGCCCCTCTGTACAGTCATCTTATAATACAATACTCATTGCTACTTTTAGTGTATTTTGTTTTGTTTTTTTATTTTCCACTCAAAAAAAAGTTGTAAAGCTGGCCAAAAAATAGCCTTGTGTTGTTTTGTAGCTACTGCTAATCCAATAAAGATTTTATTTTATATATTATACAACACCCGTGTTCCCTTGTGTGTGTTATCAAATTACAAGAATTGACAACACAAGAACCAGAACAAAACCATGTTAGAGATCCTTATTATTCTTTTTTAAACTCCTATTAAAACACAGTTATACAGAACAACTGCAAACAATCACAAATTGCATCTTATATACAGCAAGTATATATATTATATATATATATATATATAATTCCTTTGCACAACAGTTTGGTAGTTGGAGAAAATAAATCAATGATATTAAAACAAATAGAAATTTGAGGCACTCCTCTCCTGACTGCTGCGCTGTTCCCACAACAAATACACACATTTCTGAAATATACACATTTTACAGTTTTTATAAAATGGCTTCAAACTTGTTATTGAACAGTGTTACAGTGATTTCATTTTTAATCAGTTGTAATCCTTTTTCTCTCTCTTTTTTTTTTTTTTTTTTTTTAATTCCTCCTTTTCAAAACCACTAAAAGAATAACAATGAAAAATTCTGGACACAATGGGAGGGTAACCCAGTGAACACATTTTTTTTTTTTAAAGAACTTTTTATTGAGCTGGATCAGAATGGCATATTGGTCATACCTCCGGGACCATAGCCAATGGAACTGTCCAGAGACATTCCCCGCTGTCTGAGAGACTGTGGGCCCATCATACCAGACTGTGGATGAGGTGGGGCCATCATGGGACCCTGAGGGGACATTAGCGGGCCCTGGGGTCCAAAGGGTTCCCCTGCAATTGACATGCTTCGCTGCTTAGCCTGCATCATCATAATATTCTGCTGTGCCATCAGATTTTGTTGGTGCTGCTGAGAAGGCATCATGCCAGGTCCATATGCATTGGAGGGATGGTGGAGAAGGCTGTTGGCCATCATGGCTTGTTGTTGCTGGAGTTGCTGTTGGGGCATCAGCGCTGTCCTTCCCATCATATGACCAGGGGGACACATGGGGCCCATGCCCCCAGTAGAAACCATACCCCTGGAGACCCCCTGAGGAATGCCCATGCTCTGGCGTATTCCACCATGTGAGGGGTGAGGTGGTAGCTGCTGTTCAGCCATCATATTCTGTAGGCTTGCCAAGTGGGGGTTAGACGAAGGGCCACTGCTATGCGGAGGCCCAGAAGAAGACAGCTGTTTAAGGAGCTGCTGTGGCTGCTGGGATGGCATCCCTTGATGTGGATTCTGATGTGGCTCACTCTTAGGGAAATACTGAAGAGTGCTACTCGGCTTATCGGAAGGAATGATGCGGGAGAGATCAAACTCAGGAATCCCTGTGTGAGTGGGGCGTATGACTTCACTTAGATCAGGTCCTTCACCTATGGGAAGTGAGGGAAAAGAGTCTGGTGGGTGAGGGGGGCGTTGGTGAGGATGACCTTTGCTAAGAAGATGTAACTGCTGATGTGGTAGAATATCTTCATTAGACTGAGCGAAATTCTGTGACATGCCTCCAATAGGTGAGTGCATGGGCCCATGTGGTGGTGGCTGCATGCGGGGAAACCCTGTTGTCTGGGGTATAGGCGACACATTGCAGGGCCCCATTCCCTCAGGTGCTCCTCCTCCCATCATGGCAGAATTCATGGCAGGCATGCCCATTTGGTTTGGGGAAGAAAGGACAGGTGCTGAGGAATCATGGGACAGGTGCTGCTGACCTTGGTTTACAATACCCATCGGGCTATGGGGGTCACTGTGAGGACCAATCTGTGACGTCTGGGGATTACCCATATTTCCTGGTGATATAAAAAAAAAAAAAAAAAGTTTTCTTAACTCATTAAAATTAAAAAGTATTAACTGGAGCATTATTTTATTCAAAAAACGCACTACTATAATATGAATAATTAAGCTGACAATACTTATGCCTTTTTTATGTTTTTCCTGTAATGGCATAGACAAATTACCTTACATCAGCACAATTTAAGCAAAACCTTAGTGTACTGTTCAACTGTAGAAGGTATTTAATGATATATTCCATACCTCCGATGCTGACACCAGATAGAAGAGGACGATCTGGTAGCATCTCATCATCAGAAGTAGCAATTGTTTTGATTGCATCATGGTAGAGAGGAGTTGAACTGGGAATTGCGTACTTGGACATTTGAGACATGATAAGAGATAATGGATTCTGAGATGTTGGGACATCGGGAGAGGACGTAAATGGCATACTAGGATTCATTGAGCCTGGCTGGGAAATAGGGGTAGAGCTTGAACTCCTAGGGGGAAGTGATTGGCCTGCAAAAAGAACAATGAAAAATTCAGTAATCTGACAGCAAGACAAGGAATATCATAAACCTCAGAGAAGCCAATTTGGCATCTCTGAGGTTTGTTTTGAGCGTGGATTGGAGTCTACCTGTTTCAGTGGACCCACATCCTCCATTGCCCACCATCTTTCCACTGGCTGGACCACCCGGACTCGGAAGTGGTGGTTTAGGAGACGTCCACCCTGGAGAGCTTGAAGCCAAGGCGGGGGACTTCAGTCGTGCAGGAGAGGCAGACGGAGAGTGCATCCCAAGGCTGGAAGATCCCATTACTTGGGGAGACTTCATGGAAGAAGACGAAGGAGTCCCAGCACCAGATGCAGGTGGAAGAGGGGGATGATGCCCAACAGAAGAAACCTGTGATGGTGACTTCAGCCCTGGAGCAGAGGGGGAAGGTATAAGAGGAGATGGCTCTTGATTGAGGGATGGAGACTTTAGTTGATGAGGAGGAGGCACTGAAGGAGATGTCAGAGGGTTAACATTTACTGACAGGTCAGAGGTTTGCCTAGAACCAAGGTCTGCACCCCTAAGGCCTCCGCCCATCGGCATATGACTAAGACGTGATGTACTTCCCATTTGATTAGGTCCTTGATGATCAGGCCCAAACATCTCTGGGCCACTTTGTTGAAGATACGGTCCTTCCATCTGACCTCCAGAAAAAGGACCTTGGTTTGGAAACTGATAAGGGCCTTCAGGTCCAGGGATGATTCCTTTATTTCCTCCTCTTCCATTTTGAGAAGCCCTAATTCGTGAAATCTCTCCAGTGCCAAACATCTCCACTAGAGGCCCTCCTCCATGGCCTCCTCTGAGCTTCTGAGACATCATCTGCTGTTGCTGCTGAACATGAATTTGTGGGTTCATGTTCATTGCCATGTGGCTCCCCAGAGGAGAGTCTACTAACTCTCTCATCGGAGGACCCCCTCCAGGAGAGCCCATAATATCACGTGAACCAGGAAAGTCCATGGGATCACCTCGACCGGAGGGTTGACCACGGCCCATTCCTAAATTGGGAAGATCTGGGCCCCCAAGATTATCCATAATTCTTGAGCCCATGTTGCCATGCTGTTGCGGTTTAGCCAATCTATCAAGTTCAAACCTGGAAGCACCCTGCATGTGCCGTTTGTCCATGATGCGAAACAGCTCCTCGCGTGTTAGCAGATGCTCCGAGTCACCTTGCAAGTGTTGTGGCGGCCCGCCAGGGTAGCATCCATGGAAGGGACTTCCACCACTTATATTATTGGGCATATCATCTAGCCAAATCATGCCTGGGCGTGAGGGCCTGTGGGGTCCTAGACCTTCCATTGATAAAACTCCTCCTGGACTACCAGGGAAGCCCCCTCCAGGCGGCCCTCTCGGTCCAAGAAACCTTGGGCCACGGGGTCCCTCTTGCATTTCTATCATTCGTCCATTTCCACCCATTCCACCTCCCATCATATTGGCAGGACCCCATTGTTGATCTCCAGGCTTGCTGTGGTATGGAGGAGGGGGTCCTCTCATCATCATAGGCATGCCCATGTCACTCATGATTCTAAAGTTTTGGGGATGTGCAGAAGGGTGCATTTCCTGTTGTCGCCTCTTCTCCTGGTAGAATTCTTCTTGAAGTTTCCTCCAGGCCATTTGCTCTTGGGTCAGTCCTTCTTGTCCAAGTAAAGGACCCATGTCATCCCCAGGTGAAGACAGATGGTGATGTGGAGGTTGTGGCAAGTTATGATGAGAGTCCATTTGAGGGCTGTCAAGGGCAGGTCCACCAATGGATTGTGTATGAGAAATTATTGACTGCAGGGGTTCTTCATATTTCTTCATATCGCCCATTGGAACCAAGGCTGATGATAACATATTACCACTACCACAATTTCCAGAGTTATTAGTACCGCTGTTACCTTCCTCGAGAATGCCACCCCTATCAGTATTATTATTATTTGGATTGGATGAGTTATTAAGAGCATTGTTGTTAGAGCTTGCAGGGTCTCCAGAGCCTCCACCTGATCCACTGCGCAAAAGCAGCCTCTCTATGTCTCTCAACGTCTGCAGAGAGCGCTCCCTGTGTTCCAGTTGCTCTTTGGAAAGACCATCTGTGTTTCCTTGGCCACCCCTCTGTACTGTATCACTCTGTAGGTGCGTAGCTAGGATGGAGGGACTTCCCGAGGGAGAGACACTAGAAACAGGAAGAGGCATACCCCCTGTACCTTTCCCATTTCCAGTTCCTGGGTCTGCGCCAGCAAGTGCTACCACACTTCCTCCCTCTGACCTATGAGTGACAATGCTGTTATTGCTGGAAGCTCCGCCAGGTCTGGTCTGAGGGGATTCGTTATCAGAGTGTCCTGCTGATGATGGTGTCCCTGCAGTATGCATCTGACCCCCAACACCTGCAGAGGCTGGCCGTGGAGTTCCACTTTGGGATTTGGGGGTGCCTGTAGGTGGTGAGCTACTGGTATTTAGCTTCTCAGATAAATTAGAAAGCTTCCCTGATGGGTGGCCCTGTGGCAGAGAAAAGGACAAAGAACACAAGGCTGAACTTTTAAAATGCTATTCCTGCAGTCGCAATTGCTTTTCATATATTTTCATTAGTAGTGTGATCATCAGGCTAAATTATTTTCTATACGTGAACTTTGTCACTTTGATGTGGCTGTCTCCTGCTCGTATAGCCTACATTATCTGGCCTTCATGTATGAAATGGGCAACTACTACTAGGTGTGTCTGTCTTCTAGAGATAGACACACTACTAGTATTCATCGCTGCACCTGCAGTTTTCTGTTTGTCAGTGCCAGACAATTAATAGCACTACATACCCTTCTAAGTATTTTTTTAAAGCAGTCCTAAGAAGTGACAGACAGAAACAGGAACAGAGAGGCATCCGAGATTAAAATAACTAAACAAATTACCCTTCCCACATAGTTTGCACCTGTGGTCTTTAATGTGGAAAACACTTTTACTCCCATGTGGTTTAATCAGTTTAGCAGAAAAAAAAAAGAAAAAGAGATGACTGACCTGCTCCAACTTTGAATGTGTAACGTTTTGCTGGTGAAACAGAAGGATGGAATCAGCCTGCCCTTTCATTACTGCCTCTGCAGCACTGTCAAAAAAATAAAATGGCCACTGTTAGAAGCTGATAATCTTAATCTCCATTTGAATCATTGACCTGCAAATATTTCTCACCTGTTGGCAAGGCTGGTTGTGAAAACATAGACCACTTGCTGTGAAGCCTGAGGGGGATCTGCTTTTAGCCCTGGTCCCACCCCACATCCCATTGCTGGACCTCCAGATTCGGGCATGGATCCCGAAGTCAAGCGATCAGCGCGTCCCTGGATAGGACCAGCCAGCCCTCGCTCCCCTTAGAAAAAACATAAAAAAATCAAATACATAAATAATTAAAAAACAAACAAAAAACAAAAACACACACACAGTGGTTTATTTTCTCTAAAATAGCTTGGATTTTTATTTAAATACCAGCAAATCCATGTGGCTACTAGAAATCACCACCAGAGGGCACTAAAACACATATAGTCCAATCAGTGGAGGGGATAGTGTGGCATTCTAAGCAGACATCTCTATTTCACAGTGTTTTGTGCGTGCAGGAACTCCAACAGCAAAAGATAATTTATCAGTTGAACCTCAGAGAAAATAAAACAGACGTGCTGGATGGGGGGCGGGGGGGTCCACTGTTGTGGTCACAGTAACACTATTTCCATATTTAGACAAAAGCAAATGACAGTGTGTTTCACCACTGTGTTGAGGTATTCACACTCACGGTGGGCTGTAGTGTGTGGCTTGTCTTCATCTTCCTCTGTGTCAGGTCCAGAGCACCATTCATCTCCACTGTACGGCTGTTTCTTTTCCAGAACACAGCGCCGCTTGCTGCGCATAACACCCTCTAGAGGATAGACAGACAGACACATCCACATTCATGCATCTGTTATACAATTTCCTCTTTACTGTTACAACTAACGGTCTAAACCCACAAATGTATTTTCCAGAATCACAAGTTAATTAACTAACTAACTTGGTCTGTTCACATGCAATGTGCTTTACCTGCTGGAAGTTCACAGGACTCCAACTTAGAGCTCAGAACAGCATCTCTAATGGCAGACTCACTTTAAAAATCATAATATGGTCAGAGAATGGTAAACTGGCTACACCATGAAGTTGTGAGTAAAATGTAGGACATGTTAATTAGGGATTATTTTTAACTAGAGCTATGGTATGCATCTGTGAGGTACGTTTTAGTAAAAACTGGAAAAATTATAAAAGTGAATCATGAATTAATTTGACCATGTTTAATCCTCTGAGGTTAATGTAACCATATGTGCCAACCCTAACTCTAATCCTTTGGGAGAGCAGCACCAACCATTGCTAGCAAATGTTGTTTTGCAATATTAAACGAAAACAAATACCCGAAACCCAAATATCCTTTGAGATTTAAAATATAGCACTAAATGTGATGTAGATTATTTTTGGTTTTGTGTCCATCATTATACATATTTTAAGATGTGATAATGACACTGTTAAACCATCTCAAACTCTTGTATATTATTTACATTAAAATGTATCCACAACATAAACATAAGCACGATTATTTTGGTGGCTTCAATTCATTTTTGTGGTGTAGGCCTCATATACATCAAACTGTTAATAAAATCCACATAAATGGACTGTTAGGATTGAAAAAAAACTGGTATATAGGTTGAAGTCTGAGCTTTCCATGCAAGTAGAAATGGCTGCGTATTGCTGCTATGCCATCTTAAATCAGTCATGTGATTTGCGCCGGCACGATTGTTAACTCCAGAAGGTTAAATCACTTCTGCAGAAATGCTTCAGCTGCTCTTGCCAGAAGCTGCACATACCTGTTCATTCTCATTCATTCTCTAAGGTGGAAAAATATCATAAGAAGCATATGAAGTCTTTTTGCTTGTGCAAAGTTTAAAATGTTGTAAAATACTGAACTATGTGGTGGTTCTGGGATCTGATAGGAACAGCACCCGAACACCTCACAAGGTATTCCAGGCATGTCCATCTGGAACAAGAACACAAGATACTGAAAATACACCGGATTATATCCCTTTTGGCCTGGGAGCATCTTTAGAATTCCCTGCTTTGCTTTGACTGATACTTTCACAATGCACATCTGAATTAGTGGCACCGGATTCTGCGGCAAAGACTTTATATAAAAAATAAATCAATAAAAAAAAATATTACAGAGTTGGCTTATCAAAATAACTTGCAGGTAAACATTTCACTGGCATTTTGGCTGTATGTACGTCATGCTTTTTATGTAACTGTGTGCCAGCTTTATTCATCTCATCTACAGTGGTTTGAAAAAGCGTTTGCCCCCCTCCTGATTTCCTAGCATTTTGCATATGTGTCACACTTATGTTTCAGATCATCAAACACATTTTAATATTAGATGAAGATAACCGGAGTAAATATAGAATGCGGTTTTTAAATGATGATTTCATTGATTAAGGGAGAAAAGTCATCCAAACCTACCTGGTTCTCTTTCAAAAAGTAACTACTGCTCTTGTTAAATCTTGAATTAACTGTGATTATCTACATTTTTTGGAAAGTTCAGTTCCGTTTCACTAAACACATTCAGGCCTGATTACAGGCACACTTATTGAATCAGGAAATCACATAAATAGAACCTGTCTGACAAAATAAAGTACGCTAAAAGATCTCAAAAAGCAGCACATCATGTCACTATCTAAAGAAACACGTGATAAACAAAGTAACTGACATCTATCCATCAGGAAAGGGTTACAAAGCCATTTCTAAGGCTTTGGGACTCCAGCCATTATACACAAAGGGAGAAAACTTGGAACAGTGGTGAACTTTCCCAGGAGTGTCCGGCCTACCAACATTATTACAAAAGCACATCGACAACTCACCCAAGAGGTCACAAAAGAACCCAGAACATGTCTCTGTTAATATCAGCGTTCATGATTCAACAGTAAGAAAGAGACTAGGCAGAAATGGCATCCATGGGAGAGTTCAAGAAGAAAACCTCTACAGACCAAAAAGAACACAAGGCTCGTCTCACATCTGCATGAAAGCATCTGCATGATCCCCGTGACTTCTGAAAATATTCTGTGGAGCGATGAAGGTTTGAGTCCCATTACATCTGGTGTAAAATTAACACAGCATTTCAGAAAAGGAACATCATACCAACAAAACATCTTGAAGGAGAATGTCCAGCCATCTGTTTATGACCTCAAGCTGAAGCACACTTGGGTTCTGCAGCAGGACAATGATTCAAAACACACCAGCATGTCCACCTCTTAATGCAGGGGTGAGGAACTCCAGGCCTCAAGGGCCGGTGGCCGGTTTTAGATCTCACCCTGGGTCAACACACCTGAATCAGATGATTAGTTCATTAGCAGGCCTCTGGAGAACTTCACGACATGTTGAGGAGGTCATTTAGCCATTTAAATCAGCTGTGTTGGATCAAGAACACATCTAAAACCTGCAGGACACCGGCCCTTGTGGCCTGGAGTTCCCCCACCACTGTCTTAACGGCTTAAGAAAAACAAAAAATACACTTTTGAGTAGTCTAGTCAAAGTCCTGGCCTGAATCTGATTGAGATGCTGTAGCATGACATTAAAAAGGTGGTTCATGCAGAAACCCACCGATGTGGCTGAATTACAACAATTCTGCAAAAATTCCTCCACAACACGGTAAAAGACTCACTGCCAGTTATCACAAACATTTGAGTGGAGTTGTTGCTGCTAAAGGTGGCCCAACCAGTTATAAGGTTAAGGGGCAATCACTTTTTCACACAGGACCATGTAGGTTTGGATTTGTCCCCCTTAATAATAAACATTTTAATTCAGAAACCACATTTTGTGTTTACTTGTGTTATCTTTGTCTAATATTTAAATTTGTTTGATGATCTGAAACATTTAAGTGTGATAAACATACAAAACAAAAATAGGAAATCAGGAAGGGGGCAAACATTTTTCATACTATTACGTGTTGCTTGTAAAAAACATATGAGCCAAAAAACACAATTACACATGCTTCCAGATAAGCCCTATGACAATTCATTGATCATCTTTTTGACTTCAGAGCAAACTACTTCCAAATAAGCATAGGTCTGTGGTTACCCAAACTCAACCCTATAAAGTTAAAGTGAAAAAGGAAATTGCAATGACAGTACAGACAACCCAACAGCAGAGGGAGGACTGCTACCTTTTTTCAAAGTAGTAGTTACAGGTTTATCTAAGAAAAACAGTTAGTGAGGCAGTTTTTCACTGCATATTTCAAGGTCTGGCTAATATAACACATGTAGGATAACCAAATGAATCTTAATGTGTGTGTGTGTGTGTGTGTGTGTGTGTGTGTGTGTGTGTGTGTGTGTGTGTGTGTGTGTGTGAATGCATAAATGATGACAAATTAAAGGGAAAAACTTAAATGTTAGTGTTAGTTCTGTTCACCACCATCAACAGAACAGTGGAGAAACATCTTTTGGAAAAGCACTGTTTTACTCCTACAGCAGAATTGCAAAGAATCAATGCTGAAGCCGACTTAAGCCGCTCTAGTGGCACACATTGGCACAATACCTTACTAAAGTCCCTGTGCAGACATGGACTCCTCTCTGATAACCTGATAGCACACAAGAGTCAGTTTCATCACCATTCGGTCGGCCACTTTTCTTTAAGAATCACAACTGCAATTTTCCACAATCTTCATGTACCACTTTCAGAATGGTGCAAGTCTAAACCCATGCCACTGAATTAACTGGAAGACTCGCACAAGATTATGATCATGTGTGTATTATGCATCTTAAGTTGCTCAACAATAAACATCACAGTTTGAGAGAATGCTCTAAAAAGTATCAACATGAGTGTATCGTTCGCCTTGAGGCTCACGCTTCTAATTTCACAGTCTAACACCAGCCGAGCTAATCTCTAGAAAGCATCTAAACTACTCCTTTAAGAAAAAAAAGTGTTACAAATGTCTAACTTCACACTTAAGTCTTTACAGCAATGACAGAATCTGTGACTTTGAGTTTTTACAGCAGGAGCTGTGGCTACTTTGCTGCTTCCACATCAGAAAGCATCAGAAATTGGTTAAAGTTATACCCAAAACTGAAACAAGATCTAGCATCTAATTACACTGTGCTCACCTCTTAAAACTAATCTGTCCCACATAGTTGCATCTTAATAATTCTTATGGCATATCCCATGTGAAGTGGCCACTCACCAAAGTAGCTATCAAAGTAATCAAAATACAGCTACTATGGTTAGGAAACTTGCGTCTTATAAAAAAAAACATCACTTGATGAACTGTCAAATTGTCAAAGCATAATATTGCAGTAGTGCTATGGATCAATACTGTGGGTCTGAATGAATCCACCCAATCTTTCATTATTTCCTCTTAGCCTCTGCTGTTCTGTGTGCTGGAACCACACTTCATCCCTGAGTGTTTTTATGTGTGTTTGTGTTAATTATTAATGTATTGATACATTATTGTGTTTGCATATTCATACTGTGGGGACTCCCCACCCTTTTTGGGGTCAAAAAGCAAGTTCCCATAATGCAAATCATTAACTTTGATAAGACAATTTTGGTTCTGTGCATGTGTGTGTGGTGTTTGTGTATGTGTGCGTGTGTAAGGTTCGAGTAATGCACAGGAAGCCCAGATGAGTTTCACAAAACACATGATGAACTCTTAAAATAGCACTAGCAAACAAATGCAAATCAAGCACTTTGTACTGAACCACATGAACAAAAATATTTACACTCATCACCTCCTGTTTTAATAGTATCCTCTCTACTATTACTAAGTTGTCACAACCACATGAGCTTTCTTGCTCTCAGAGCACTACAGAAACCCCAGATGTTTTTTCATCTGAGACACGTCACTGCTGTGAAGGCATGGCGAAAACAATCAAAAGCCAGGGGGAAATTCTGATGCTTCAGTGAAAGGTCAGGGCATTTCAGCATGAGAGAAAACAAGTTCTTCTGTCCTCGCAGTCCTTGTATTCACTTCCTGCTGTGGAGGAGGTGAATGCACGTAATCTGGTATTTCGGGTAAAGATCTGGCTGATAGGGACGTAAAGGAAATGAACTTATGCATAATTAGAAGAAAACAGCACTCACTAAAGAGCACCCTCTATATATTGATACATGTCTTACCCCCTTTGGCATCTGTCTCCAGGACTGGAGGAACAGCATTTCTTAATTCACCAGAGTCAATGGAGACGCTTCGATCCCGCTTGGTTTTGGTTTTCAGCATCCCTCCAGTGCCACTCACTGATTGGCTGCCAACTTTGAGCCCAGGGTTGCTCAGGGACAACTGGCTGGTTTTGACTCCATGGTTGCCAGAACCAATGCCCTTTGAACCCAGGTGGGTAGCAGATCCTGGCTGCTGCTGCTGCGCCTGCTGATTTACGCTGGGTATTTGGGATCGGCTGTCACCGGTGACCTGCTTGCCATGACTGGCCAGTTTATTGTCTGGGTGCATTTGAAAGGCTGGTGATTGAGGTGAAGGTCTGGTAAGGAGAACTGCTGGGCTGTTAGTCAGTGGAGTCACATTGCTTACAGGCGACACTGATGGAGAAAAGAAAAAAATCATAGTGATCAGTATTTCAGAGGCTGGTTCTGGGTTAGGTCTTTAAACCAAACTTAAGCCGTGTTCACTCACCTCATCTCACCTAGACACTCAGCTGACACATCGCCATGCTGGTTTTCAGGATGCTTCACTGACCACACATAGACCTAGGGGACAGTAACAGAGGAATATCATCAGCAGAGGCAGAGGGCGACCTTTACAGCTAACACTGTTAGTTATGTGTCCTCAACCTGTGGGTCAAAGTCAACGTCAGGAGACAGAAGAGAGAGAAAAAGCCAAAGACTGATAACAGAGCAAGGCCAAAAACACACTGAGGTAACTGTCTCTTTAAGGCAAAGAGTGCAAAACTGAGTTTGAGCTGGGGGAGGGACCCGAAACTCAGAAGTAGCTCAGTAGCAGTGCTTAAGGTCCCGCCCTCCACCAAACACTTTGCAAACCGCAAAAACTCCACCACATACAATGCTGTTTAGCAAAAACCCTGTTTCCCTCACTTAGACACACTCATTCCTGTTTCACACTTGAAGCACAAAACAGATAAAATAACTACTCGATACTAACAGATTTTATTTTTGGACTATTTAGACGCCCAACCAAATCTCAAGACATCATCAGTACTATCTACCTTTGCTTTAATGTAATTTAGAGTGACCAAAGATCCCAGGTAATGAGGCCCTAATCCTAGACTTTCAATTATTTTCTTTACAGAAAAGGTTAAGGTATAACAACAGCCTTTCCCCATGCAAGAATGAAGCTAAATATTAGTAATGGAGGACTTCAAATCAAATCTGCTGCTGCAAGCTGGCACCCTTTTGCCTATGTCCATAACCTCAAGTTTCTGTTTTTAATATTTGCTACTGCGGTGAGCTGTTTTTGGTGAAAAATATTTTATGCATTCTAAAAACTAGCTCTAAACAAGCAGACTGAGCTCATCCCATAAAAGATACCATAAAAGCATTAGTTCTTCAATATTTGCAGGTTTCAACATTAGCTGGTCCAAAAAAAAAAAAAAAAAAAAAAGTTATCAAACCCTGTTTAAAACAAACATCTAGGCCAGATCTTTGGCTGACATCAGGCAGATCCCGTGTAAACACTTCTGACTGATGACACAATCCTAGTCAATCAGGTCAGCTGTTCCGCTCCAAAAGAACCATCTGTAGCACTCACTCACCTTCACAGGTAATGGTAAACACAATGCTCCCATTAGTCATTAACCAACACTGGCTCAAGTCAGCACAGGAGGGTGCCTTGTTCACTGGCTGAGGATTTCATCATTCATTAACTCAAACAGGGACAGTCAGACGTTGCAACTGTTGACAAAGTATGACTCACTGCTTTGTGCAACACAAAGGGGAGGCAGACTAATCATATGGTGACAGGCTGACCTTCAAGTGGACACTTATGAAAAGAAAGAGCCAGCTAAAATGAATACCCGTCTAGTGGTTATCAAGCCAACTCTGTCATTTATGCTACTGCTGGCATGTTGAGGGGAATCAAGGCAATAAGGGTGCAGCTTAAACTGGAAAAAGTGGAAGAATTGAAGAGTCACTGAAGTAAATCTTGTGTCTCACTTGAACACTGTAAACAGTTCAGCCTCATGCTGCCATTATCCGCCACTTCTTGCAACATATATGGATGTCTACTGTAATGTTGCTTGTGAGTGGCTGCTTGAAAATGAAGCCTGTCTCAGACTGAATGGAGAGAATTGAGTTTACATTCTGTTACATGGTTACGCTATAATAAATTGATTGAGGCTTCAAAGTTTTTCAATGTATTACCAACAGGAGAACACAATCAAAAACAAACAAAATAAAAATATGATGTAAAAAGAAAACAGAAAAGTTGTCCATTTGAAGCCTTTAAATTCTAAAATAACAAGTTCACATCACTATTACAGATTATTTCTTGATAGCATATGTGGCACAGATGCTATCAAGTTTTTAACCTTATTAACATGTCCATCTGTTGCTCTTGATACTGTATGGTCAAAGTCAGATTATTAACTATTAAGCTGTCAAGAAAGGCTGAGCACTTTCACATAGAAACTACAGTGAACAGCCATAAAAAAAGCTAAGAAACCAACCTTGTTAGGTTGTGGGGTGGGGCTAACGTGTCAAAGTTAGTGAAAGAAACTCTATAAAATACAAGCAGCAGATGAGCAGTTTAACAACATGGAAAAACCTCAAGTTGTACATCCGTACTCATTTCATTTCAGCTCAGATTGAGTATGTATCATAGACCGTATAAAACATGGATGTAGCTTCATGGTCGGAAAAATGAAGCCAATGCTGAAGCGCCTTAAACCTCTTGTCTATTTGAAGAGCATCAGATGGCGATAACTGGTTGCAAAAAGATGGTCCTGTGGACATCTACAGGGAAAACTGCTTTCTTGACCTCTGTAAACACTTCCCAGCTGAGTTTATAGGCTCAGTCACTCATTTGGGGTCACAATGACTAAAAGTTTATGTCTATTAAGTTTAAATCCCAAGATTTACAAAATACATGTTTAATATACATCACATTTGGGTTTTTTTGCAACAAACATAGCAATGGTGGAAAAGCTCAACTCGAATCTTCAAAATGGGCACAGTGGCAGTACGCACTCTTTGTACTGCTACTGTGCCCTGCGTCTCTCGTTTGTTCTCTGTTTTACGCAGCAGACTGGCATGCATCTCCTCTCCAAAACACACAAAAAAAACAAAGCAACATAGGTGAAGTGAAAATCATGTTATTAATGTGGTCTTATATTACCGCAAGACCAATTAAAGCTTCCTACCAAAGTGGTAACCCTTGTGGCTGCTATGCGTTTTGTTTTGGGGTTTTTTGACCTGCCAGGACCCTTTTTTTTTGGTTTGTTTTGTTTTTTTCATATACACGTGGTGCATGTTTCAGCAAATCTCAGAAAGCAATTTGGACTGAAGCAAAAACAGCCTCACAATTTTACATATTGTTAAGGGTTCAGTGTATGCATGCATACAATGATTTTACATTCCTGTGCATATAATAATACTGACTGTAGTTAATTGGTTCGTCTGATTGTTTTGGAAAATGCTCATCTACTGGGATTTACATGCACAACTGCCTTCAGAGTTTATAAAGAAGGGTCAGAAGAAGAGAAACTATTAAGAGGGAGGCAGTTCTCTGAATGTAAATGCCTGGTTGATACCAGAGGTCAGAGGGGAAGGGCCAGATTGCTTCTAGTCAACAGGAAGGCAACAGTAACTCAAATAACCACTCGTTACAACCAAGGCATGCAGAACAGCATCTCTGAACATGCATCAGATCTGGAAGGACTACACCAGGTGCCACTCCTGTCAGCTATGAATAGGAAATGAGACTGCAATGTGAGCTTGGGCTCACCAAAACTGGTCAATAGAAGACTGGAAAAACATTGTGTAATAGGACGAGTGTTGAATTCTACTGTAACATTCAAAAGGTGGGATTAGAATTTGTAAACAACATGAAAGCAAGGATCCTTTATGCCATGTATAACTTGTTCAGACTGGTAGTGGTGGTGTAATGGTGTGGGGGATATCTTCTTGGAACACCGATTGATGAGTACCAGCTGAGCATTGTTTAAATTCTATAGCCTACCTGAGTATTGTTGCTGACAATGCCCATCCCTTTATGACCACAATGTACCAATCTTCCTGCTTCCAACAGGATACAAACCATTTGACAAAGCTCAAATAATCTCAAACTTGCTTCTTGACTTCATGAAATGACATGGTAATGAGTTAACTGTATTCAAATCAATATGGACCACAAAAAACAAAACATTCTCAAGAGAAATATTTCCAGCAACTTCTTTATACAGGGGTCAGGGGTCCAACCCTGTACTATTGAGGTGTCCATCACACAAAGTGACTGGTGATATTAACAGCACAGCATGAAGACCTGAACATCATAGCTATTCAATATTGTCAATATTAGTTTTCAGGCTTTGGTTCTCTGAGTCTTTTAATGATAAAGATCTCAACCTTTTTTTTTTTTTTTTTTTTTTTAAAATCACTTCTCAACTTATCTAGTCTTTTGGTGTCCTGATCCAGATTTTGAGTCAATTCCAAATTAGTATCTATTATGCAAATAAATAAATAATAATAGAAATAATGTCTAAAAATGTTCTGACATTGTGAATCATTGCATTCTATTATTTACATTTCATAAAGCATTTCTACATTTTTGGAAATGGGGTTATAATCCAACACTCCAAAGTTCAAACACTGACTTTAATTGGTGTCATCTGCATTGATTACATGGTGACCTCACCACACAAGCATAATATTTTTAAAAGTCAAGCTTGAGATATGATAAAGTACTTAATTATGGTGACATTTGAAAAGTGCAATAAATCAGATCAACCTGACTGCTGTGCAATTAATGAAATAAAGACAGTAAAAATCAAAAGGTAATATCCCTTTCCCTCTCGGGTCCCTATTCATTTAATTTCTGTCAGGTTTGAAAATTCTATCTAGCTGTCTAGCTTTTCTGTTCATGTTGACAAGATTATAGCTCTCCATCTGGTCACACAGACTGTGGCTTTCCTGATCAAATACGGTCTCCTACAGTTATTTCTGGTGTTTTCAAATATGGTGTTGTCATATGCATCTCAAATTCTAAAATATTGGCCCTTTAATGAAAGATGTTGATAAATTTCACACCCAAGTTGAAATTGGATAAGACTCAGCCTTCCATAAGGAGTAAGAGCAGAGATAATGGAGTTTCATTATACATTCAATTAAGATTCAAGTCTTAAGTGTGCTAAAGAACATGCTGACACACTCTGGAAATGTATATACACCAATATACTCTAGCCTCTAGCTCGTTATGTAACCGGGGAGTGCTTCTTTATAAATTGCACATTACCAAACTAATAAATCAGCCATACTGACCAATTACACAGCCCCCCAAAAAATAAGAAACTAATGCAGAAATAACCACCACAATGCACCTTATGCACCTTATCCTTGCATTTGTGCTGTGTGCTAGCAGTGTAGTGTGCTGTCATTTACTAAGGCATATATATCTGAATTTGTGTGTTTGAATTTGTGCAGCTTTTGAAGTGGTGGTTGGAGGTGGGGATGGGGGGGATGGGGGGGTTTACAGGCCTGAGTACTTCATTGGCTGACTGCAAAAAGTGTTGGAAAATTCAATTTTAAGATATTTAGCACAGATTTACAATCATAGATCCACAAACTATATAAAAGTCAGTTGACCAAATAAAGTTAACATAGTACACATATTAAAACTCTATTTACCACTTTCACTCAGTGAAAGCCATCAATGCTCAGCCTTTTGAAGAGTCATGACTTAAATGAAAAAAATAACACTTGCAGATCAAGATTTACGAAACTATATTTATACGTGTTGCCTGTCCACATAAGAGAAATTTCTGGATCGATTCTTAATGAGCTGACTGACAGGGAGAAACACACAGACAATAAAATAAATAAATAAATAAAAAAAATATATGGTTTTATAGTACGCACTGTTTGCATACAATAAAATGAGACACATCGTCATGATGTAGTTTCTGTTTTTGTGATGCAACAGTCAAGCTGTCATGAAAGAATTAATACAGAGAACTAAATTAATATTTCTTGGTTCAAAAAAATTGGTTCGCAAAATTAAGCATAAGCAGGCATCAGCTCAGAGATTCCCTGATTATATTGAGGGAGATGCTGCAACATATGTTAAAAATGACTCTGTTGCATGGCGGTATAAATAGTTAGAGGGCCCTGCCAACTTCATAGTTAGCACATGCAAAAGCTAATGCTGTGACCGTGCACGGGGTTTCAGCTTGGTAGTTGCTCCTCAATGACTCAAGATTACACACAAGTACATACACTTTCCTTTCTAATGTTATAAAAAAACAAAACAAAAACGGCATACTAGTACTCATTTTACACTTTCCATAAAATACAGCAGTCATTTACAGAGAAAATAACAATTTGGTACACACAATCAAATAAATTCTTTCGGCGTCTAAATATCCAAATCATTCACCCAACTTAGAAATTCTGCTATTCATAAACAATTCTGCTCAGTCATCCAAGAATGTCAACAACTAAGTCTGTCTAGGCAGCTATTTAAATGAAATGCTCACTCAGTGGACTGATGGAGACTGACAGGAAGTGTGTCTATATTTGAACTGCCTCTTTTCAAATATGCCAGCGTTCCAAAACTCTGAAGATCCCAGCTTTGTTTCAACTAATGCACTCTGTGATACTGCAATACTGCCAACCAACCTACCTCCATAAAAGCTATAAATTTCAGCTTTTGTTTAACCTGTCCTCGTACTGTGGTTAATAGAGGAAGTCATTTATAGTGCTGATTTGCATCAAAGTAATGTGTTCATAATATTTAGCAGTTGCTTGTGTATGCAAATAGATTGAGTAAAATATTATAAACAGCTCTTATGTTTTATCCCCAGCATAGGAAATGTACATGAGAGCAGCCAGGGGGGATTACTTCGTAAATGTCATGATGATCATCTCTTGTTTAAAGTTACAGATATCCATGAAGTCCTCCAATGCATACTGCAGCCTATGACACAGCATGCCATTGTTTCCAAGCAAGACAGATGAGATAATAACTTTACTGTAAAGACTGTTGCCTTTGGTTGCGAGAACAAAAGTTATTGTCTTGCGCCAAGCAGAGCAGGGTGTGTACAGTTAAAGGATTTATACTCATGTGAACAATATTTACCGAGTGAACTTGAAGTATCTGCTTAAGACAAACAAGTTCAATCGACAACTGTTGATTAAATGGAGATCGTTCAATTTTCCAAAAACGAAATGTTAAATAACATCCAATGATGTACGGTATCAACCTCAGTCATACACTGTAAATCTCTTGGTGTAGCTTTGTATTATGAGCACATACACTACCAGTTACCAACTTGGAGTAGCAACTCATTCTAGCCCACTTTAAAACTTAATCCTCAGGAGCATGCTCCAGTTCATAAAAGTTTGTCTTGTGCACAAGCCAACATTTTTTCCATTGCTAACATTCCTCACTTTTATAAACATTAAAAAAGATTTGTTTTCATGCACACATATGCAGCAGAGAAATAAAATAAAAACAGCGGCATTATCACATTAATTTCCTCATGCTGTTTGGCTTACTGTCTTTCTTATTAATGCAATTTAGATTTAACATGTTCCTTCAGTTGCTGCTGCTTTTAAAGGCAAGTGTCAGCTGGACATGTGCTTATGCAAAAGCGAGGTCTAATGTGGTAAGGAATAAAATGTTCCCCCTTTGACATTTGCACAACTTGTTTGAGAAGCAAATTCAGTTTGAAAATTGGATCTTGTCCAGCTGCGTCCAATTTGTGCTCCAAACAAGTTAGGGGAATAATTCAATGAGTTTTAAAATCCAACACATGATGTTTACATGTAAAGCCAATATAGGCAAGATAAATGCACATAACGCAGGCCATCACACTCACACATATACTCTTACATTCTTTCAGACATCAAAGGAAACAAACATCATTTCTCTCAGTTAAGGCTCGAGGTTTGCTGAATGTTTTGAATATATTTGCCAAAAGGAATTTGACTCTGAGTGTAGAAAAGGCTTGCTATATTCTATTTTTCAGCATTTATTTATTTATTTATTCTTTTATCAGATGCTCTTTGCTGTACTTCCACCCTAAATTTCAGCATAACATGAGTTTTTCAGAGTATATAGCAATCAGAGGTAATGTACTGTGTATATAACTAAAGCTAGTGTAGGTCACAAGTCTTTGTAGCTGCAGACTACTTTTGATCACTGCACAATCAATTAGATCTGCAATGTCTAAAAAAAATAAATTAAAAAAAGGAAAAGCTTAAACTTGGCTTTACTGTATGAGCTCAGCATAGTTTAACATTTTAGCATCAGTGAAATATTTTACAGTCAAACTGCTGTGACTGCTGTGTCCCGCTTCATGTTTGGTTGTTAGCTGTCAGCTTAGTACTTTTTGCTCCAGACAAGTCATCTCATTTCATCAGCGATTTAGCTGCGTGTCAGAAGAGATAGTTTTATGTTATCAGTTCAGTAAAACAGATGCCAACACTAGTTTCTGTTAAACTGACTTGCCCGTTTACTGCAGACAGTAAAAATGCTGGTTTTTACTTAGATCCTTGCGTTTGCTGTATCAGCAGTTGGTCAGCTGTATTAGACTACTTTTCACCCATTGTGTTCACGTGCCCAGAAGATTTAACACACCACTGCAAGCGGCCACAAAGGACACTGTTGTCACTGTTCTGCAAATTCTACAAACCTTTGCTCCAACAGATTTCAGTTTCAGTTTATTCCAGATTAGGCAATAAAAACACAAGGCTGGGCTTAGGAAAAGATGACTGGGTTAAAATACAACCCTTTCAAAAACGTTAGCCATTTCTTGGAGAGTCTGGCAGAGAGCCTCAACACAATCTTTACCCATGTGCAGCCCTGCAAGGTCACGGAGAGAACAAAATACGAATACACAGTGGTGCTCTGTTGATCACCAGCAGTAAACACAGAGGCCAAAGTGTTTAACAGTACTAATGAATGAATAATGTGTGTGAGGCATGAGCACATACAGTTCAACTGACTTTTTAGACATTAGCTGTTTAACAAACTGCATTTGCACTTGGAGCCAGTCAAAATGTAGTCTAAGAGAAGGAAACCAAGTTTAATGTGATTTGCCGCTCTGTGCTCCACCTTACAGCAAGGTCACGGCTAACACAACCTGTGTGACTTCACATAACATCGCTTCTGTGAAGGACTAATCCAACTTAAAACCTTGCCTTGCATGGTGTACTGGCAAAGGTCTAGAAAAGTGGAGGTTATAAACTATAAATGCAAGTTGTAAGAATCATGTCAGTAACTCTGTTGGAAGTGGAAATGATTACTGTGGCTTCTCCTGAGGATTGTGGACTAATGATAGATTCTCTCTTCAAATAAATTCTCACCAAAATACAGACTAAATCTAATCATCTGTGCATATTCCTTTACAGTAAGTGGATTTAAAGTATTTTTTTGTATGTTGGCATGCTCTGCTGGAGATGGTGCTTTTAAGTTAAATGTGTGTTACAAATGTGGGTTAATGTGGCTCCAACATGCACAACTCCATACACAAAGGTTGTAAACAAGGCCCAAATTATCACCCTTATCACCACTAACCGCTTTCCCTAGAGTTAGACACGCCGTCTCTTTTACAGGATTTCTATTGGTGAATCTACCAGTGAGCTCTCTAACGGGCCGTGAAAAATTTTATTAAAAGTGACATAACCCAGACAGCCTTGAAGGCATTTATTTGAGAATATGTAAATAACTATGACACCCAATGATTACAGTGAAGGTGGGTGTGCAGGAACAGTTTGACTGGGACATACTGTGATGATGTTTGAAATAGTAAAATTGATATAAAAAGAGGAACATTTTTTTTACAGATACAGATAATATATAAAGTGTTACTATGGATAGCAAAGTATAGGATTTCCAAAATGCATAAGATTAAGTTACTAGAATAGCTTTGCATTATTGACACATCAAAAGTACTATTTATTTATCCTGCTCTGCAGGTCATCAATTTGCCTAAGCTCTCAACCAAGCCGCAATTTTAATTCTCATTAAACTTTTGGTTGGCTACCTCTCAAAAATGGAAGGTTTGAACAGCAGATGGGTGGGACTATCGCGTTCAGCCTAAGGTAACCTTTTCATCATATTTACTCTCTTTTATATCATACACTTCCAATAGTAGAAGAAAAACCAAAGAAGAACCAATACATGGAGTATTTGGAGCAGTCTGAAATCCAAGCTTTTGGCTCATAGGATTACTTCTACATATGATGACTTCATTATATTAAACTTTGGTTATAATAAATAGTTTAATATGGGCACTCACCATTGTAACAGTGTGCCAAATGGCCTGTTAACATCCGCTTTGGCAGCAAGAATCCATTCTGGACAACACAAAGAATCCACCAAGCTATCTTCTTACTGCTTTCTCCTGGTTTGTGGTTATGAATCACATCAATTTTCAGTTCTTTTTTTTTCCTTCAGTGTTTGGACAACTACTTAAAGGAGCGTAAGCTGCTGATTCCTCGAATAATAATTTGAGAAGTCATTAAATTTATAAAACTGGCCTTCACTAATGGCAACTGTGAAAAAGCCATAGCTTTAACAAACCATGTAAGAATGGAAATCTTTGTAAACATCGTCACAGACTGAGAATGAAAGGGGTACCCATTCAAGATTGTGCACAATAAAAAATTTTTTTAAAAAAAACAAAACACTTCTCTAAAATTTTGCAAAGTATATTTTCTTTTTTACTTGATGCCTTTTGGAGTCATCTTCCACCTATCACAACTGATACTCCTATTAAATGTTGGACAATTAAATGGAAAAAGAAAAAAGACAATCAAAGGGACGACACAAAGCTGAAAGGCAATGCTTTGTCAGCCTCCAGCAGCCAAATTGATCTGCAAGCCATGCAACTTTAGAAAATTAACAGGGATGATGACAAGTGCTCTCCTAGGCTTAAATATGTTGAATCAGCCATCAAGTTCCTGCCAATTTTCACTAAAGAAAAACCAAGTGTGACCAGTAATGTCGAACTACTTCTGAGTGACAGCGATCAGTACATGTTTAATCACAGCCTTTAAACTTTCTCTAGTGAATGACATTTCCAATTTCGCAAGCTTCTGCTGCAATACAAACCAATTTAAAAATGTGTTCAAACACATATTACCTCTCAAACATTAAAATGTTATTTAAGTGGAAACCACTATCCATATCTGATAATGAAAAAAAATGGCAGCATATCATCAGGGAAACTACTGACAATGTTCAAAAATTTAAAGAAAAAATGTGGTGGTGATGTCGCTGATCTGAGTGTGTTCTGCACAGAGGCAGTAAAGTCACATTTCCTATTTCTGGAGACCATATTTTTGCCATATGGCAATGCATGCAAAAAAGGAACAAATGGAACTTGTTCAGAAGTTTGCCTGGAGGAAACGGGGATAAATGTACACTGCATTTCTGGAATTTCTGTTTAGAGTTCTCCCCAATAATTCATGAACTCCCCATTTATGAATTACTGACCACATTCAATGATATTGGTATGCGTTTCTTTCTGTTTATAGTCTTTGCTGCAAGAGTCTTTCCATTCCTCCTCCTGCCCTTATCTCCTGTTAAAAAAAAAAAAATGAGGATACTGCTTGTGTAACCTTTGATTAAAAGGGAAAAAAAATAGACATGTTTACATGTGGAAAAAGTTCATCCACAGATTTTAACTCTGTGCTATTCAGTGCTGCATTCTCAACTGTCACTCTGCTTATAGTACTTCTAGCAGTAAACTGCAGTGCATTGTGGGACAGCGCACAGGTGACAGCCACTGTTGTGGCAGATTGCCATGGAAACAAAACATGTCACAGCACAGTATAAATATAGACTAACCATGTGCAGAGCAAAGGTCCTGCAATAGTGCAAAGGCTACAAAAAAAAAAAACTGTTCACTTCAACGGAAGTTGTCTGAAGACAAACACTTCCCCTTTTGTTTTCTAACTTATGGTGATGTAACAAGCAACGAATTATATGGGGCAAAAAACAAAAAACATATGGGTTTTAAATAAAATGTTTAGCCACCACATGCTGCAAAAAAAGCTCTGGTGCATATTGACATTGATTCTTAAAGTCTCTGGAACTCTACTGCAGTGATGCAAGACAATTCTTCCAAAAGATACTTCTTCCCTCTTGATGATAGCAGTGGTAATACAAAGATCTTCCATAAGCATTCAATTGGACTGAGGTCTGCTGACTGCAAAGGCCAAATGAAGTGATTTACATTATTTTCAATGTTAAACCCATGAACATGATGCTCTCTGAAGGAGGGTAATGTCATCCAGGAAAAAGCCACTCCCATCAGCATAGGAATGTTTCATCATAGGGTAAAGGTGAATCCTCTGAACATGTTGTATTGCTTTGCAGAGCCACTTTCTACAAGGACAATTATTCTACAGAATACTATCAATACAAGGAATGCAACAGTTCAAGTCTTTCCTTTAACTTGTCTCCCTTATGTGTACAGATACACATGTGCAAATGTATAACAATACATGCACCTAGTTATTACACACACACACCGAAGGATTTCTGCAGCACTAAGATTGGAAAACCCCAAAACAAAGCTTTAGAGTTTGAATAGTTTAGCAGTTAATGGATTAGCACATCTAGAGAACATTAACAGGTATCATCTATTCAATGGAAAACCAAGTTACTGGATGATAGATGGCTTTCAAATAACAGCCTACTGTGTACAACTAACTTATAAAACTCTAAAACATTTGGTTAATGTTTTGAAGAAAGCTAAATTCACGTGGGGATAAGAGAGGTAGTCTTTGCTATTTTAAGCTTTTGGTCAATTTCTAAAATAAAGATCAAGTTTCATTTTCTTAATCTGTGAACGCAGAACTGTTTTCTGTGTATTACAATTATAGAAAGATTACTTTCATGGATTGGCTGGTGATAATTTTGAGGTAGGTGGAGTATTTGTTAGCAATCCCCTGCTATGCAGCATTGCTGCCTTTTGATATAATAGGCCTAACTGAACAGTGACAACAGGAAGGATGACCTGAGATAATGTGCCAGAGACAGGGTGGATATTTCACATGCTTGATTCACGTGTAGTCTGAGCTGTTAATGCCTGGAAATGTAAACATTTCACACGTAGATCTGACAAAGACCTTCACAGTTTGGAAATCTTTTCATGGTTTTCAATTCGCAGTTTTTCCTCAGCTCACGGATAAGGAAATTCTGGGCTCATTTTGTACAGAGGGTCAAGGGTTGTATCCTTTCCAGCACATTCTGGGAAGAAGGCCAACTGGAGCAAAGAAAAAGGCTGAACTGCAGCCTCAGTACAGACAGAAGGCAGGCATTACAGCACAGAAGCAGCTGGAAATGGAAGACTGAGGGACAGAAGCCATTCAGTGTCTAGCTGAACACACATTTCCCAGTCTGCACAGGAGAGGATGGCCAGACACAATGTTTGTCCATGCAGGTCAAAGATGGTCTAAATGAAAATAAGTTTTATGCAACAAATATCATACAACATACAATAACATCTAACTTTTTAGATCTGTTGAATTCCTTTTAAGGGTGTCTGAAGGATTGCACTTTGTGGCAGACAAAGACACAGACTGATGGAGACATGTCATTACTGATATATTTCTTTGACCTCCACCACCTGGAAAGCCGGTGGTGCATTGAAAGATAAAGTCTCGGTGGACGAGTCAGAGCAGTCGCATGGAGCTCCACACAACCCTTACACTCACCATCTTGATAATGAGATTTACCCGGAGAAGAGTTCGGTCATTCAGAAAAAAGGCAGGCAGGTAGTAGACTGCTACTCATCTACACTGAAAGGAGACAGTTGAGGTGTTTTGGGAATCTGAGTAGAATGGCCCCTAGTCACCTATTAGGTGAGAAGGAGAAGACTCGAGAAAAACCCAGGACACCCTGGATTGATTGCGTCTCTCTGATGCAACAGTCTTGATGTCCTCCCAGAAAAGCAGAAAGAGAGGTGGCCTAGGAGAGGGAGGTCTGGGCATCTTTGTTTAGACTACTGCCCCCAAAAACCCAAACTTGGATAAACAACAGAAAATGGATGAATGGATGGTAACAGAACTCAAAGCCAACTGGTGTCCCTCTGGAGATTTGAGGATTTATTCCCAAAAAAGCAATGAACCAAAAGTATACACTAAACAAAACATGACCTTAACAATTTACCCTTTAACTAAATTGGTACACAGAAGTTCTAGAATGAGAGAAACATTAAAAATCTTATCACTACAACCTTTAGCTGGTCAGAGGTAGAAGCAAGAGAAGAAAGAAAGAAAGAAAACCCAGAGGAAAGTCCACCTGGATTAAACAAGCTGATGTGTAAATACTGGACTCAAGGTGGGAAATTACCTCCAGATCATCTAAGCTTTTGCACATGTTTGGCTTTTGCTTTCTAAATTATAGTAAATGTTGGATCTGGCTAAAGTTCAGGAGTGATTGGAAAAGGAAGCATGTAAGCTCAGCAATGATGAAGCGTGGGAGCACTTCTGCAATTGGTTTTGTATCACAAATATTTAGCTTGATTAAAAAAAAATCTTCCTCTTTAAATCATCCAGAATATCACTGGCCTTATAAACTATGTTTCTGCATCAATGCGACAATACCATTTAAATCATCTAACCTGTAGTTGCTTCAAATTTCACTGTCTCATCTAAGCGGCATCCCAGGAAAGGACTACCACCTTCACACTCACTGTTGTTATGCTGTGCAGAGTTCAAATGGCATTGTTTTCACCTGACCAGACAAACTAAAGTTAAAGAGCCTGAATGCACAGCTCTGAGTGTGCCTGGTGTGAGCAAAGGGTATTGATGTCATTTGAGAGCTTTGAGAACCAGCGCACACTGGTCAGTATGATCCACTGACGGGACTGTATGCAAAACATGCAAACGATAAGCACAGAGAAAGGCACAGAAACAACAGCTCTGTGACATTAACGTGAACTACATGCCTGATTCGTAGTGCACTTTCACTTAGACTGAGGATTTGCCCAGTTTTCCCCCCACTAGTCTATAGATTCTAGTACTAAAGTGTCTTAGTATATTCAGTGGTGTGGAAACGTTCTCAATGTCACATTATTCTTTCATAGCTCACCTTCGCAGTGCTCCCTGTAACTCACCCCAAAGTTCTCAGATCACCTAACCAGATAAGAAACACTTTGTCAGCAGCTCACCAAATCTGTGTCTGCTTGAACGCATTCATTCAAACAACTCTGGACTAAAAGGGAGACAGGAAATAGACTTTTCATTCATGCCTAGGATATAATCAATGAATGCATACATGCTTACTTATGCTTTCTGTCCCTTCTACTGTTACAGAAAGACTGCCAAATCATCACTGGCGCTGTCACTTGTTTTATGCATGTGCTTCTAAGTGTGCACGAGTACCAAAATGTCCATGTATTTTGTCAATCGCTGCGCATGTAGTGAAAAACAACACCAATAATATTTCGCCCATTATGCCCTTACATAGTGGATTAATTGCCTTGCACAAGGTTTCCATCATTATCCACTACAGCCTCATTTAGACAGCCCCAAAGGACAAAACACATTTAAAAAAAAAAAAAAAAAAAAAAAAAAAAAAAAACAGGCTGGAGTCAATGAAGGTCTACAGGTAGGCTGTGGACTAATCTTCAGGTAAAGACATATAAAGATTTTTTTTTTTAAAGGAAAAGAAAAGATGCTGAGAGATGTTTCACTTCCAATGGAAAGAAACACAGAGGGTACTGAAGCCCTGAAAGACAATTCGGATCAAGTTGCAAACTCTGTTAGGTGCTATATATAGCTCACCAGGATATTGTAGATACACACACAGCATGAAGCACCCGTGCACACATGAGCAGAGGCTAAGTACCAAAAAGAGAAAAGCTTTAGTATGAAGTAACTGCTTTACTGTCACCCCATATTCAACAGGCTGAACTGGCAGGACCATGGGATGCTATGAGTTTTATACTTGAGATCAAGCACACATGCATACAGAAATATATGTGATATATGCAGATATACAGAGAGAGAGAGAGGGAAGATAAACAGGTGAGGGGTAAATAGTGTGTCCCTAAACAATTGTGCAAACACTTGGCACCCGCATCAACGCAAGTAGCTATAAAACTAGAATTGCCGTTGTGTTTTTACCATGGCACGCCTGTTGTAATTGCATTAATATACAAATCTTGTTATAACACGCTTCTGTAGCCGTTGTGTAACTGAATCACAGCGCAGCAAGCGTCCCCATTAAAGTAAAAACATTTTAAAACAATGGTCATTTTCCTAAATTAAAATAACGCTGACTGGGGTAACAGTAAAGTGACAGACAGTAATAGTTGAGCAGCGGGGATATTAGCGGCATGTCGTGCTCTACATGCCCCCGCTGAGCCTGTGTTTAAGTGACAGGTATCGTTACGCAGCCTGTCACCCACTGAACACGGTTTAGCTGTTTAGCACAAAAACCATTCAAATGCAGCTTTGGCTTAGACTCTCAGATTAGCTAGCGGTCAAGCTAATATTGGTAATTTACACATCTGGATTAAAGTGTCCCCATCGGCACACGGGGACCAGTGAAACATAAAGTTGGCCAAGCACTGCATTCTTGTTAGGAGAATTTAAGGACACATGCCCCTGATGTGAACCCCAGCCAGAGCTCCTGAGTGGAGACTTGCTGCGCCAGCCAGGTCCACGGGCTAACTTAGCATGCTAATTCATGTCTTCGCTAGGCTACTTGCTCGTAAGCTGACGTTGCCGTAGCACACATCTGCAAGCGAACCAGTGCTAGCTAATGAGATTTGAACTTTGTTATTGGCTTGCTAGCGACCCGAAGACTTCCTAAAAGGAAGGGAAAGTTATGCGGGTCCACACGTTACGAAGACAGCTCCGAAATATGTGCGAACAGCTAGCATGTCTCGGCAGTGACAGTGTTTTGAAATGCTGTGTACTCTACCCCATTTGGCTGCTGTCTGAGATCAGAAGAGGCCGATGTCAGGACTGACGGCCAATCGACATTCCCCGGAGTGGCCGCCGCCGCCGCCGCCGCCACCGCTTGCTCCGTCCGCCGTAACACTGCGCAAGATGGTCCCGATCCTGCTGTTTGATAGGAAAAGGAGCTGGTGCAGTTTGACGGCGTTTCGGGTGATGATTAATAACACGCCGTGTCTAGGTTGAAGTTTCGGTGGAAATCAGAGGACGCGTCACCTTGCAGCGGTTCATGACTCCCACTATTCAAGATGTAGAAGGGCAGGACGTTGCATTTCTCTTCGAGTCCATATCACTCCCAGTCGCTGACAATAATTAGTGTGGCCACACGGGCATCCGTATGTCACTATGCTGATATGTCACGCTGGACTTCTGGACTTCTGTGCTGTCCGAGGGTGGATTGCTTCAAATTCTCTTCAGATTATCTGAATATTTATATTAATTCGAGATGATACTGATGTAAGATCCCTGAAATAAAATTTTGATTTACAGATTTCAAGTGCACCAAGCGTTGAAATCCAAGAATCACTCAATCAGTTAAGTGTTTTATTTCCATTTGATAAGACCTATGCCGTCTTGGAAATCACCATTTCAGCTCCCACACCACTTTTCTAATGAACACCATCGTGCAGTAGAAAACTCTGATTTCAGCCACCCACAGCATAAACATTTAGAAAGCGATGTTGGTAACTGCATGTTTGGGAGAACCATTATAAAGTTGCTCAGAGTGAGGATCCAGTTGTTGCACTGTTAAACCCTTCATCTTTTTTCAGTTGAATGCTCCCTCTAGTGGTTTGGGTAGCAGAAGTAGGCTTGGTAAAACTGCCTCAGGTGAACTTCGAGGCATTTCTTCCCGAAAGCCTTGCTAAACTGAGATTGGACTTCAGGTACTTTCATCAAGAAAATAGGGGGTTATATCCAGGAGCACCAAAGGCATCCACAATTTCCCCGTGATGGTTGCTGCCAAACCTCACCCGAACTAAGTGCCACAATCAAGAGACATTGTTCAGGAGCAGAGCACATCACACAATTTCCTTGTCCAGATTTACTGCATTCACTGAAACTGTACCATCGACAGTTGCCTCTCTTTTAAGCAACTAGCAATGCAAGAATAAATACTGTCATTCTGAGGCTGAGTAAGAAATCCTACCTTGGTTTTAAAAGACAACTAGTTGAATGTTAGAAATTACGCACAAAAAAATCCCAGAGGAAGGACTAACCAAGACTAAGTGGACGAAAACAGATTGGTAGTGGACTGGAATCAGAATGGAGATGAAGAAAATAATCACAAATTAAAAAAAGAAAAATTGACCTGTTGTGACTCCCACACCGGCAGACGTGGAGTGAAAGGTGGCACACTGGTGTGCTAAAGGCTCACCATCTTCTGCTTGACCTTCTCTTTCCAGACAAGACAGAAAGGTCTGGCATTAATCAGACGAAGAAGTACCGTCACACCTGTTGTCAGCACTGAGAAATCAAATAGCTGGAGGTTTTTGATTATGCCACTTGGTAAATTCCACATTTTTTTCATTCTATTACAAATAAAAAAGTAGATTTGTAATGAAATCAAATAATTTAGAGTCATTTGATAGTGGCATCATTCTTTCCTTCCTATTCTCTTTGAGTCAAGCAAGTGTAATTTATTAATCAACGAAAAAAGAAAAACCTCTGCTGCACATTGTTTTTAATTCAGTTCATTTTAATCTCCAGGCACCACCAGCCCAAAGATGTTTAACAGCCTTCAGGCAGAGCATGCTGCGTTTGTATATTATGATGAAAATGTAAAAAAGATGCTCTGAATTCATCCCCCTCCCCCCCATGAGACATGTTTTATCTGAGTCCATTATTCTCTGCTTGTATATGGCAAGCAGAGGAATGAGCTCAATTAGGTGAGCAAGCGAGAGGAGAGGAGGAATTTGGGTGCTGGTATTTAGAGAGAAAGAAAAAAAAACATTGGAGGAAGGTCAAGAGAACATAAGAAAGGAGCAGTGGGAAATGAGAGAGAGAGAGAGAGAGGAGAGAGACTGAGGGAGTAAGACAGAGAGGATGAAAAAGTGAAACTATGTTGTCATGGAAACTGGCATGGATCTGAAGAGCAAAACAAGAATGTAAATTGGTTTACCCTTAGGGAATGTGATGGCGCTACAGAGAAAAATAAGCAGGGAGATGTATTTAAGGGGGAACCTTCTATCGCATTATATTACAAATAAAGGATCTTGAAACAAAAATAACAGTGATAATGATGACAAAACGAGGATCTTTACATAGAGCGGCTTAAAGCATCTAGCAGTCGAGAAGATCCCTCTGCATTTCCTTAGGCTGAGCAGTTACTTAATAATGACTAATTAAAAATGGCATCAGTTTGGGAGGTGCAGAGGTCAGTCTGAGTGGGTGAATTACTAATATGGGTAAACAACTAGTGGCTCGACTGCTGCTGCACGCCAGGAATGTTACTTTACTTTAATAGGTTGACATTTATGATGGTGATGATGCATGCTATCCTTTTAACGCTTATCATCCGAGACCATTACAGATGACACGTCTCGAGCCTAAAGGTCTAGTTGCGAAACACAAATGAGCAGCTGCTAGAAAGCGCTGCAATTTTTTTTCTTTTCCATTATTATTATTTGAAACCTAAAAAGCCAAAGTTTTCTGTGCAATATCATTTTCCCCTTCACACAGACAGTATATCTTTTTATATGCTGCCAAAGCCATTACCAGCACTTTGCTCGCCAACATTCTTATTTCACTCAAGTGCTGAAATGCCGTCATTAGATTTGATTTTAAACTCAGCTAGAGAGGATCGAAATGTTGCCAAGAAACTAATGGTTTCTGTGGTGACAAAACGCTACCCTGCCATTGTGTGTAGCAATGTAAGGAGTCATGTCCCTCACCTACGGTCTCTGCTGATGCTTTCAGAGGTAAAACAGAGCACATCTGTGAGCACCAGGTATTCAACAGAAAGACCTATTTGATTCATGGGCTCTTAACCAAAAATATCATACAGGTTGTCTTTTATAACAAGTTCACATAAAAGGAACTATTGTTTATGCAATAAATGTTTTTGCATAATGTACGTATGTTGAAATGTATACCCACAACTTAATGAATTTTGCTGTTTCCTGTATTATGCATGCATAAATCATCACTTTTAATATAGTGTAGATAGTCTAAACATGCCAGAAAAAAAAACACTACCCTTCTCAAAACAAATTTCTCAAAAACATTGCTGAAAGTGAAACTGTGGTGCTGTGGTTAGTGTTGTGACCTCACAGTGAAAGATTTGGGGTTTGATGCTTTTCTCTCTGTGTTTGCATGGATTTCCTCCAGGTGTTCCTGTTTCCTCCAAGACCCCAAAGACATGCATGATAGTTCAAACAATGATTCAAATGAGCCCTTATTAGTGTATCTGAGGGAGAGGGGTAACCCTCACCACGGGGGACCACAAGCCAGTGCACTCCTAGTTCCAGTCCTAAGCCTGGATAAATGGGGACAGTTGTGCCAGGAGGGTCATGTAGCATAAAATTTTGGGATGCATGGATGAAAATACTGCAGCTGTTTTGGCATATGCCTCCTGCCATAAATTGATCTTAATTCTAAATATCTCTAACAGATAAGGTTCTGTTTGAAAATGCAGTGAAGCCCACAGCTAAGTTTTGCATCAGTGGCTGACACTGGGAAACAGCTTGAATAATAGTCAGCAGCCATACACAGATTTGTTTTTGTGTTCACTCACTCTAACAGTCTGACAGTGGTGTGTGTGTATTTTGGCTGGAGTGTAAATGTAATTGGGGCTGTAAGTGGTTGCCATGGCGGCTGGCACAGCAACTGATGCACAGCACTGGTATCTCAAACAGGTGGATTCCCAGATGGGCAAAGTCAGCAACAATCATGTTTTCATCTCTCTTTTACTTTCAATTTATATGTACATGTTCAAAATAAATAAACTCTATTCTATTTTTGAAAAAATCCTGCAGTTTTTTGGTGGAGGGCAGCCAGAAGACACAGAAATGACAGGAAAAGGAGAAAAGATACATAGAGAGAGCTAAATTAAGCAGTGATAGGTCCTAGGTTGGAAACTGGGACGTGTTGAGCTTTCTGTTTTGGAAATGTTTTTATTCATCTATTCTCTAGGGATCTAATGTATATAATTGACTCCCTTGTGAGTGCAAGGGATTGTGGTTTATTACCAGAGGGATATGGGCATTTGGGTTTTTGTCAAAGACCTCTAATCTCCAAAGTCTTGTTTGTATTATGATCAAGGTTGTTGGTACATTTAAATACTCATGTGGCTACTTTTCTGCAGCTTTTGGATTAATCCCAGGAAGGACCAAGGTGATGTTTAGTAAGTAATGTTTGTTAAGCATACCGACAGACTGACAAATGTCTCCTTCTTGGGACTAGATTGAATAAGGTGGTTTTAAACAAACGCAGATACTTTAATGAGAAAGTATAAGCAAAACTAAATGCAAACACATAACCTTTTGGTTATTTGATATCTTACTCTCAAAAAAAGTTCAGAAAATGTTCAGCTGTGAACAGCTCATACCTAGATTGTTTAAAATCACCTAAAAAACTGAGGGAAAATATGTTCCTGAAGGGGCTCCTGAAGCTCATTGAACAACCTAAGAGTGCTGACCCCGCATTGCTATATACCCATGATTCTTTGGATATAGGCTGTTATATCTGGTGAGCTGGAAATGCTCAGTGGCAGCAGTGTCAAAATGGGAAACAGGTGCTGTGATTTATTGAAACGTGCAAACATAAATGGAAATAAAGTATATAAGATTTTTTAAAAAGAGTTTATACAATTCTAACAAGCTTGAGCATCAATGTTTGGTTTGACCACCTTTATTCGTCAACTGAACTCTCTTTTTACAATCTTTCTTCTTATTTCTTTCAGTAGTCTTCAGATATCATTCCCCAGGCTTCTTGAAGGACGTTCCAAAGCTCTTCTTTGGATGTTGGCTCCCTTTTGTTCTGTTCTCTGTAAAGAAGATCCTGCTTCACTAATGTTGAGGTCTGAGCTCTGGGGAGTCCAGTCCATGACTGCGTGTTTGTCATTGTTAAAAATGTAACCGCTGTCAATTATATGCTTTCCAGATGTTTTCAGATGGTGAATTAAAATTGAACAGTAATTTTCTGCATCCACATTTCTGCATCATTTCAAGTTTTGACAAGATCCCCAACAGCACTGACTGAAATGCAGCCCTAAACCATTACAGAGGCTCCAGCTTGTTTTACAGGTGGCTGTAGATATTCACTGTTGTACCTTTCTCCTGATGTTCTCTGAACATACTGACTAATATTTGCACTGAAAATTTAAAAGTTGCTTCCATCCCTCTTTATGACCCTTTGCCAATGATTTTCTTCTGTAATTTCTCTTACCTCAGCCTTTTCTCCCTGTTTCCTTTCCTTAAAAATGGTTGACACTCACCCTTGTTCTGAAACATTTTCTAATGAGGCTTTAATGAACAGTAGATGAATCAGCTGAAGTGCCAGATGCACCTCTCAGGACCTGTGTCGGATCGTTTCTCCCCCTGTAGTTCTTAAGGGCATAACTTTCATATACTGTTCATGTGCTGTAAATGGTTTTTAGGCCTGCCACTTCTATTCTCTTTCTCTTTTTTGGCCAAGATATGTCCATTTTTAAGCTAAAAATCACCTTGTTGGTTCAAAATCACTATTTTTCACTCGTATTTTTCATAGCTTCAGCTAAAGAAATTTGGGGGAAAATATGTGTTTTTGCAACAAGCTGCTAGTAACAAAATTTCCAACATATTGTAAAAATAGGTGCTTTTTTTAAGTTTTCACACTGGTGGCCAGAGGGATGCTTCACTGCTCAGGTTTCAACATGAAACTAGACAAAATTTGCAGACTAACTTTCACTGTGGGAGAAAAAGATCCAACAGTAGATGGCAGTAAAGTTACTCTGATGAATTTTAATCACCATTTCATTCACCATTCTCTTCCTGCAGTGACACCATTCAGCCTACACAAGTATTGTATGGTTCACTGAAAAGAAAAACTAAAGAAGAAAGAAAACATAATAAGAAGTTAGGTTCCAGGCTTTTTTTAAAGGCTATTTAAATATGTATATTTTTGTTTTTCACTGCGTGTGGAATTACATCTGTAATGCAAAGTGCACAAAATGATCTGATCTTGAGTAAGAGCACTATTTATGCATTTAATTGTAAGCATTCATTCACAAACATTAATTACCTCTTTAATTAATCTATGTAGCATAGGTAGAATTAAAAGTATTAAAGAAACATGTCTACTTTTTAATGCACAGGTACAATACACAATCTGCACTTTTCTAATTATTCTAAATATTCTTAACTATTTAAACATCTTTCAGTATCCTGCTCTGTTTGCACACTATCTGTGCGCTAATTTTAACAACTGTACTGTACTCTGCTCTGGTAACTATTGTCCATGATGTAAATATGTAAAAATTGTGGGGTTTTTGTTTGTTTTCTGTTCTGTGTCCTGTTCTTTTTGTATATGTGTGTTTTTTTTTTTTACTGCTGATACAACCAAATTTCCCCTTGTGGGATAATTAAAGGACTATTCTATTCTATTCTATTCTATTCTATTCTATTCTATTCTATTCTATTCTATTCTAAACAAATACTTGTTATTAAAACTTGGAATACAATTATAGAAGGATCCGTCCTTTCAGTGCGATGGGACAGGGAAAAAAATCATTGCAGGAAATAATTAGGAACTGTCTTTTTAAGTGTTTAAAGTAATAAATCCAATATATTTAATACATTCAAAATAATCTGAGTGAATATTGTAGAGACCTAGAAATCCGTCACTGTACTAATGTGTAAAAATTGACTGTAGTTGCAGTTGAGTGTATTTACATTCGTGAGGGTATTGGGAGACACAGAGCAGGCTGTGCCTATGAAGTTTAAAGGGGCCACATGAGGTGAGGCCCCTCACTCTGTGTGAATTGAAGCTTGACCCTAAAAAGGGTTATGGGGACTGGACGTGTTGCCGTGACCTTCTGTAAAGCTGTGAACGCCTGGTCCTGTCTGCTCAGGCCTTAATGAATCATGGCATGTGTATATGTACACATGGCAGCGTGTTCCTTTGAAACAGTGAGAGCTCAAACCAGTCTGGATCCTATTAAATCCTTTTGTCTTTCTCCCATTCGCTCCTCCTGGTTGGCCTGTTTTTACTTTGTGCTATTCATATTCATTCCATTACAACCCTCCTCCCTTCCTCTGTGTTAAAAATCCCACAATGCATTTCACTGAGACTGCTGGGCAGATGTGTTTGTGGTGCTGAATTTTGGATACAGATATGTTAGAGAAATCTGGGCAGTGAACATAAAGTTGGAAAATAATGCTTAAAATTGAATAATTTGTTGTTTGTTTGAGTTTGATCCACAGTATGAAACTACACAGGGCCGTGAAAGAGACAAGTTTATTCTATTGATCCTTGAAGAAATCTTTGCCCCAGCCCACATGACAGAGCAGCTGGCCGAGAGTGGCCTCATCTGGAACTGCCAGTCGCTTGTTAAATGCAGTGTGCGAGTGGGGCGGGAATGTGGCAGCATGCGGTCTCAGCCAATCCATAACCAGGCACAGGGAACTGTGCGCACAAGCTGCGGGTCACACAGCAGTTTTTTTTAAGCATGTGTGTGTTTGCATGTGGGTGTATGTGGGTTACATGCCTATGCTGGGCCCAGCCATGATATAGAATCTGTGCTCCCTCGTCTTTCCCTGGATCCTGTCTATGTAATTGATCCCAGACTGGACATTTGAGTTGCCAGCAGCAATTCATATCATTTTTATCTTTAAGACAAGCACTCTACTGCTTCCAGATGGCGAAGGCACTCCAGGGTTCAAGTTTGTTTTTGAAAAAAAGCTTAATGCTTTAATGTCTTTACCTTACAAAAAGTATGCAGTTAGTGGAGAAATCTACATGAGCGAGATACAACTTTTAGCAGATATGCATCACTCTCTTAAACTGAAAAAGGCTGCACTGTGGATTTTTTTGAACCTTTGTTGATGTTTGTTTTTGTTGCCAATCTGTGCATGAATGAAAGCTTTGTACACTGGTGACACTGTCTGTGGTTTAAAGCTGTGGAAAAACAGCTTGTGGAAAAACAGAGCATGGCTTCATATCAGACATTTGCTCTGACTTCCTTCTGTTCTTCTAGGACACACTTGACAAACAAACAAGATGTGGTTATGTCTGAAAGCTGTTCTGTACTTGGTCTGTCCTTCAGTGTGGATGTCAAACTTGGACGCCTCATACTTAAAATTGCTGATCCAAATAATGAGAGAAAGACAGACAGGGGTAAAAGGTTCAGGCCAGTACCCATCTAAAAGCCTTCAGCGACTGCTTCCATATAAACAGCAGGCCCCACTTAAAAATGAGCAAATATCCATTCATGAAGTTTGTAAAACAACTGAAGGTACAAGAATAGGACAAGAAGTGGGTTTTAACATGTACGTTTAAAAAAAAAAGAGGAAGAAAAACCTCTGCACAGATTGTTACAACAAGCTGTCAGAGACTGAGAATGACCATCAAGCCAGCAATAAAGGCCACTGTATATTAAACATGCTTTGTTTAAGATAAGAAGTTTTCCCAATGCAAATACAATTCAGTGTCATTGTGTGCTGAGCTGGAGTAAAACTACCAGTGAAATTAATTAAAACGATACATTTTCTACTTTTAAGTGCGATGAACAAAGTTAGCTTTAGGAGCTTGCATGGATATATTTTCTAGTAGTAATTACTAGCATTGTAATTGTAATACTACAATAAACACACCACACAGACTTTCTTGTAAGCTGTTAACCAGGTATGGTACACACATTTGAGTGAACCAGAAATATAGATACAAACGTGTTTGATTATTCCACAACCAGCAGCGTATCCTCCCACCTTATTACAACACATGCTTCATCATATATTCACTCATTCAAGGTCACTTTAATGGTTTTTAAAGCTTGGTGTGGCATTCATAACAATGGTAGTTAATGAAAATCAGTGGTTTGTGCATGGCGTCTGAGAGAAAAGTGACATATGGTGCAGAGCTTAATGAAGTTCAAGATAAAACATGGTATCTCCAAAAGTTGATTCTGTTCATCTGGACGTTTTGTGGGAGAAACGTTTCGTCACTCATCCAAGTGACTTCTTCAGTCTCAGCTGACTGCAGGTTTCCCCAGTCTTATGAACATGGCCATTGATCAGTGGGCTTTGATTAGTGATTGTTGATCAATGATCATAATTAAGATGGTCATGACCTCCCAATTGTTCCTTCTGTGGGCTGGTTTCAATTAAAATGTATTTATAAGGTTGGGGAAACCTGCACCTCCCAGCCCATTGTTCCTTCAGTGGGCTGATTGTTTCAAGACATCATGGTATGTTGGTGGAGTGATGAGCACAAATACTGTTTTTGATATTTGGTAGGTTGGTGTTTGAAATCATGCAGTGTGGGTTCTCAGCTGAGTAGTTTAAAGACAATCGTGGGGTTAGGCTAACTGGTGATCCTATGTAGGTGTAAATGATTGTCTGTCTCTCTGTGTCAGACCTGTAGCAGAGTGGTGACCTATCCACAGTGTATCCTGCCTGTTTCACTATGGAAGCTGGGATAGGCTCCAGCTCCCAAAATATGAATAAGTAGAAAAAAATGGATAGATGTAGCCAAAAAAAGCAGCAGAAAAGAACTCCCAAACTCATTGATCATTTTTATCCATTTCCAAATACATTTCACTAGATTAAAACATGTTTTTGACACGTAGTTTAAGACATATCTGTTTTAAGTGACTCATAAAAAGGGATGAAGACAGTTTTGTTGGTCTGCACAACACTTTGTTCCTGATATAAAATATATGAAATTGGGGGATTGAGATCAAATGTATAGATTTTCATCATCACCAGAAGATTAACTCACCACACCACCCCTTTCTGCCGACTGTGAACATAGCCTGATATCGCCTCTAGAACCACCCACAGGCTCAAGATCTTGGTTTTTACAACATCTCAGCAGCTTCTGGAGTTCTTAGATATAAATTAAACCATGAATTTGGGTGCAGCAACATTTGCATTTGATGTTAGAGAGTATAGAAACTTTTAATGTCATGAAATTATAGATATTTGTAATGTCATGTAAATCGTACATCTATAAGTAGAAGAAACTAATTCAGTGTGAATACTAATTGACCTCATATGGGAGCCTGACCAACACGGAGGAACTATCAGACTTCCTTTCCAGCTGTGAGTTCTGCCAGTCTTGAATAAGCTAGCATCGTGCCAACCACCATCATGCACGTTCACACCCCTGTTTGCCCAAATTAGTGGTGTGCTTGTAAATTACACAGGGTATATTTTTGCTGAAAAACCATGGAGTTAAACAACTTTTGACAACTTCATTACCCCACTGCAAACAAAATAGCAATTTTACTGTTATGTTCAAAGCAGTTTTAAGTTAATTTTTGGCTCAGTGGACACATTAACATGCCATATTGCTGTTTCACATTCTGCTGAAAGAAACTGATAATTTACTGTTGTACATCTGGTTAAAAATTGGATAATGATACAAAGTGATCCCCAAATGCTGCAGTATAATCGGTTTGAACAAGGGAATAACAGTGATGTATGTCATCTGTCTCTGAAGAAAAAGGAAGTTCTGCCCAAAGCCACGGAACATCTCACTGCATCTTATAATTACTGCAAATTATTTTGGAAAGCATGCGATAGTTTGCGGTTTTCGAACCGTGTTCTTACCAACTTTCAGATTGATTCAGCTTCTTTATAAACAGTGAAAATGTCCAAATGGTTTATACTTTAAGTTAAAACATCACTGGGTAAAATATATGTGATAGTCATTATAAATAGGACCGTATACATTTAGCAGATAGTGAAGCCTTTAACATTATTGCTGGAGATGGGATAAGTATCCTCTGCACTACGCTGTAGTATAAAATGCTATGTGCTGGCTTATTTCTTGACTGTATGCAGAAACTAATGGTTTCCTGGTATAGGTAATTCAGAGGTTTCACGCTCCTTACTGAACTCTCTATGATAAGGCACATTTTTTTAAGTGTCATCTTCCCACAAATCTCAGTATTTTTGCATCTAATGTGCATTAAGTCATTTGAGTTTACAAATAATCATTTGTAGTCATGCCAGTTCAAGTTTAGCACAAATATGTTAAATATAGGAAAAGGTAAAGAAAATAAACAAAGTGGAAGGTAATCATTTAAATCACTAAGTCATCTGATAGTTTAGCATCTTGTGAAAATGATTTTGCTTCTCTTATTTTTATCCTTTTTCAAAAAAATCTTCCAAATGTCTTAAATTTCAGCTCTAGCAGGTTATTCTTGACGACTGTTTTTAAAAATATTAGTAACATATTACATTATCCATGATTAAATCAGTTTGTTATCTATTTTACAATAAATGCATTTAATATTTTTTGTGGCAGCATTAAAACTGACCTTGCTGCTTTACTGCTGCCTCCAGTATTACCCTATAGGCATTACAAAATAAAGTAACTTTGTCAAACCACAAAAAAAGAATACTCAGTGAATAAAGCACTGTGTCGGCCTCATTCTTCTCATCTACGATGACATTCAAACTAAATTAATGAAACCAAACATTTTTTAAAACCCCATAGATCTAGATTATTGCATGTGTCTTCTATTCTATGGCCTCAGCTGCCATGGGAGACTCTGGAAAACAAAGAGGCCTATGGCAGACCACCTGCTCAGAGAGGATTGTGGGTTTGAGCTACTGTACAATAAACAGCTGAACCAGGAGCAGCATGAGTGCCCCGTGGGGAGAAAAGCAGGAGAAGGGGTGGTGGAGGGAAGCTGGTCTGGATGAGGTGGTCTTGTGGAAATGGTTGCTGAGGTCACGGATGAATGTGGCATATCTGCTCCTTGTATCCTGATGGACAGTGGTCAAGTCTTTGCTCAGTACATAAATACTCCACGCTACATTAGCCACCAAAGCCTTTCCACATGTTGTTTGCAGAAGGCCTCTATGGTCCTTAAATCCCAATCCCCATCTGGCTCTTTCCAGGTCAACTACTCGAGGACTTTGCACACGTTCCCTGACATGGACCAAAGACATGGATCACTGTAGTTCTGCGATTTTCATACCCAACTTAGCACGTTTCAAGCACCACTCAGACCAGCACACTGTAAAAAATGGCCTCAGCCAGACAGTTTTTAGAGTTTGGCTGAGTCTGGTTTCCTCTGTCACTGGAATGAAACTACTTCTGTTCGATCCAGAGTTGGTTCTCCTGTTACAGGACTCAGTGTGTGTAAACATTTTGAAACGAGGCAGAATAAGCAGATCTTTCCACTAGTCTCAAGAGAACAACACTTGTTTCAAGTAAATCGTTTCAACAAGTTATGTTGTTTTGCAATCTTAATAGTTCAGTCTACTTGAAGGCCACCCAAATAACATTTGTTTAAAAGAATTAATCGCAGGCTAAAAAAATCAATGGATGGCAGTTGATCTGAATGCCAGCCCACATCAGTGATGTTCAGCTATTTAGTGCATCATCTTTGTAAATCTCCTTTGGAGGACACTGTTTAAGTTGTTTTAGCCTGCCTGCAGTTTCCGCTTACTCTACAACCTCTACATTTAGGAGCAACCCTCAATGTCATATCTGTTATCATGATGCTTACTTTGTTCTATATTTGGGAGGCATTACTGGTAGTCTTACAAAGTTACTGGTACACATCAACAAAATGGCCAATTGTGGCTCTACCACAAGGTAGAGCATCTAATATTAAAGTATTACTCTAGTGTTAGCTGACATCATCCCTGGAATTGTGTGTGTGCAAATGTAGAAGTGTACAGTGAGTAACGCTTGACAACATAATCCCAGAACTGAGAAAAAGGATTATGCATTATGGCTGAGTGTCGTGCATTAGTTTGTAGCTTCAAATTGTTCAAATTCATTTCCAGACTACATGTAGCCAGTCTCTTCTGCTCCAGCAAGTGTTAGGGCCATCCAGGTATGCTTCCGAAGAATCCACCATAAAATACAGGCCTTAAAATAAAAATGACTGAAAACTTTCTTTTGACTATGTTAGTCTTGACTGAAGTCAGATTTAGTGTCTTTGTTTTCATCAGTTAACATTTGTGTTATTTACAGCTAACCTTTAATCTGTCTAACAATGTCTCACCATGACATCAGTCTTTGCATGCATCAAAAATAAAAAGAAGTTTCTAGGTTACTCATTCAGCTTTATCTATCCACCCAGCAGTTATGGGACTGATTAAAAGATGAATCATTTCAGACATGCAAAATATCTGGCTTGGTTCAAAGTCAAATGTACCTCTGGGCCTTGTTATTTTACTTTGTGCAGCTTTAAAATGCTGGTTAAACATTTACATGCATTTTTTAAGTGTTTGGAAGATTATTTACTTGGGTCCAGAGCTACAGACTGGTAACTTAACATAAAGCCACGGTGCTGTCAAGGCGAAATGTATTAGCAAGCTAGTGAGATTCAATATTTTATGCATCCCACAAGGAAACTGTACATCTGTAGACATCCTCATTCACTTGAAACTGTAATCAAAACAAGACCATTCTTCTTCGGTTTCAACTGTTCTGTTATTCAAAACAAACTTCTCTAATGGTGATAAATAACGCTGGGGTCTAGAAATAGGCTCTTGCTAAGACTTCAAAAAAGTATGAAAGTAAAAGCAAGCTCATAAGAGACACATTGCAAAGACTTACTAGAACAGTTTTTTTGTTTGTTTTTTTGTTTTTGTGCAGCCCTCAATTATATGGTAGCTCCCTAAATTTGCACTTCAAGACTCGGCGATTAACTAATCAGCTCCTGGAAATAGCTGTACTCAGAGAGGTATCAATCTTCTCATCGACCTCTCAGCAAGGAAGCAATTAAGCTTTTTTTTTAACTACAGTGAACAGCTGTTTTATGGATGTGGTTTATTCTCTACCTTGTACTCATTTTAATTGGTTGTAATATTTGATCATTTCAGTATTCTTGTGTATTTGAATCTAGAGTTAGTGATCTGTTTTGCTACTTACCAAGCTTAACTTGGATAGCAGCATGGAAACAAATGGATAACTGCAGAACTGCAGATTTAAGATGACATTTTGTGTTTGTGCACTCTTGGGGCTCAGTTGTGGAGAGGACCCTTCCTGCTGCCCTCGTTCCAAGGCCAGTCAGCTGTGCTGTGCTCTGCTCAGTGATTCAGGTGAAGGCCCAACAGGGAGCCCTCTGCAGAGGAATGGTGAAGTCTAAGACTAGACAAATGAGAAGCCAGCCAGGAGGGAAATAGAGGTCATGAGGGATGGGCTTCTGTGTTTTACGAGCGCAAACCTCTGCAAAACTTGGCTTACCTCTTCACTCTGCTTGCCTGGCAGATAGATGATGATAGAGAAGACATATATGGTAGGGTGGCTAATATATGTTAGCCTGTCTACTAGAGTAATACAACAGTCTCGCTCCACCTCCTCAATGTGTGGTCCATGACCCAACCGTCAAGAGAAGAAAAAGCGGGGAGGAGGAAACCTGCCAGCTGCAGCCAGCGTGAGACTCAAGTCTGAGGACAATGAGTAACAGAAGACAGTTACACTTAGAAATAGGAGGAAGTTCACATTAATAAAAACTGGGTAACGCTCTGAAAAAATAAACACAGTGGTTGCACTGCGCTTTTTTATCAAATAGGAAAATAAAGGAATCATTAAATAAGTGAAAACACGCACTCCTTACTGTAAGCCAGGCCAGACCTTTTTTCTCATCCAGCGACTGAATCGTCTTCTGTTTAGCTTTAGTAACACATTCCAGTACAGGTGGTCCTCTACAATGAGAGGTTATCTTTGATTTAAACAATGCCAGTGGTAATGACTGATCTAATCATAGGGCACACTCAAGGAACCCACCTGTTTTGCTAGCTCTGCTGTCTCATAAAGTGCATTATTGCCAAGATCTCACAGTCTGGGAGGGTGGGACATGTTGGGGTGGCAGTAAAGTGTTACACAGACCCCTCTATAGTCTCAGTTATCTGAGTCTGATTTTCTTCTCTCATCTTCTGCCAAGAACAAAAAAAAGTTGCAAGAGCTCGGCCTGGCCGGATCTGCTCAATGGGGCACTGCACCTGAAAGCTTTTACAGGGCTAAGAGGGTCCAGATAAGAAGCCTTCATCACTAACTCCCCACCAAGGCCACCCCCCACAACAACCACCTTCCAAAAAACATTTTGCTTTTAAAATGACTCACATTTTCCAGTCGCCTGGTCTTTTTCTTATCCATTTTTCAAAAAATATGCAAGCAGCCAGGCAGCAAATCAGGCAGGCAGCCAGCAGATGTGGCAGCTCCTCGTATGCAGGACTACAGTGCTTGGAAAGGATGTGCTTCACCAGTAAAGAATTTGGTCAGCTCTTTCGCCAGCGGAACAGGACTTGCTAGTCTCATTAATGACAACTCACACTTCTTCTCTCTTTTGTCATAACTTGGACATACAGCTCATAGCAGCTGCAGGGCAGTGGTGTGACCGGAGCTGCACTGGCACAGGCCGAGACTTTTGGCGTGCCAAATAAGTTCATTTCTTATCTGAAGTCTATTTTATGATGATCAGATACAATATAAATTACCCCCCATTTTGTAAAAGTTTGACTTACTAAGTTGTTCCCAGAGCTTTCAGCCCGATCACTCTTTCCTCTTCAGTGACTGGAAATTGCTCTTTTATCCTGTGATTTTGGCCGAGTTATAAGAGGTTAATATGATATAATAATATTTAAATAGAAGTGGTATGTAAGTAAAAATATGTGAAAACGACCCGGCTGTGAACATGAATCCTTTGTGGGATGAAAGAGGCTTAGCTCAACATTGTTAAAATAATTTCCACTAACAAACACAACAAAAGAACAAAATCACAGAACTAAACTATACTGGGATGTAAATATTGACCCTGAAAAAACACAAACCTGAACACGAATAACATCAAATAAGATAACACACGGAGGTATTATACACAGGGAGTTAAAAAGTCCTCCATGTTAAAATGAAAGTGATTTGTGATTTATATCAAATAAGATACACGGGGCATTGTTTTCCAGAAATGCATTTGTTTTATATCTGTTTGTTTTCCAGACACTTTCTAAATTTAGCCCCCCTTTCCCCTCTAAAAAAGAGTTAAAGATGAAGCCCTTAGTAATTAGAGCTTTCTCCACAGCCTAGTCTGGAGCTGTGCACAGTTAGAGCAGTTTTATGGAGTGCAGCTTCAGCCTCTACTGCTGCAGCTTGCAGGCCCAAACATTAGCCAGATGCTCTGAGAAACACAGTTTGCTTTTACTGGAAGCTGCTGGGTGGCTCTGCTAATGATATTCACGTTTGTCTCCTCCCAAATCTAGTCCAAACACAGACTATTTTTGTAACAACAAAGATAAGTGAATGAGCGTCCTACTTGAACAAGCAGTCTAAGGATTTTTGGACTAATATCCATACATGAATAATGGAAAAACATGCATTTTTAAGGGTATACTGCTTCCATGAGTCAAAGACTGGATGACACAATGCTTTTTACAAAGTCATGAGGAAGATGGCGTGAATGAGTAGTGATTTATTCAGGTTGCGTGCTTCTCATAGGGTAAATAATAACTCGTTGTGATGGGAGCTAGCGATTTTCTGACCTTGCTAGACCCTCGTTTCCATTTCACGCTGGAAGTGATGGAATTTCTGAAAAGGCTATCTGCACCGGTTTATTCAATAATATATGAAGAGATGGCATCACCGTGACACCCTACACCTTTTACTCTCAGGTCCAGCCATTAGCCCAGTCATGAGTGGAGAGCTGGAGAGACAGGCAAAATGGAGCGACACTGGGGAGGTGGAAGCATTGATGAATAATTTAAAGGGAATCCAGTGTAGTTTGAAAGAAATCTCCCTGTCAGTCCCCCTGCCTCGCTCAGTCACTCTCAGTGTGTACAGCAGTGTAGAGTGGAGAGGGGACACACTATCAGCACTGTGATAGGCTTTAAATAGCCCCCTGGCTTGAGATTTCCAGATGAAACTTTGTGGCACCGCAGAGAGACCGAGGATGATGCCTTATCTCTGCATTCTCCTCTGCTGGATGGCTCTTCCGCTACACGGTAAAGGCTCATTGTACTTAAAGCTTAAAATGTTCAGGTGGAGGCGAGTTGAGGCAAGGAGAATTTCTCTTTATCACACACCGGTATCATTATTTTGTCAAATTGCTAAGCTCAGGCGGAGATATCATAAAATGTGATCTATCAAGTTAGCCAGAGGCATTAAACTGTAAGTGTTTAATTATGTGTTGTTTATGCTGACACAATTCCTTTGCAACGAACTGTGAGGTCTTGAAAAAGTTTTCCAAGGACACCAATTAATGCATAAATCTGTCAATAATGTTGCTTTGGTCTACTTCAGAAAAGAAATAAGAGCTTTTCTTTGCACACAGTCACAGGCAGGTAACTGACTCTGCCTGTCTTGTGTTGCAGGTCTGGAGATATTTGACCCCGAGGAGGTGGAATACATCCGTTCCCATACCAATGCAACTGTGGGAGGCTCGGTCACCTTGGACTGTGGCTCCATTATGCCAACCATCTTCATCTGGGGCTTCACCAAACCAGGAAGCGATAATAATATAGCTTTGGCTTATAACTATGGACAAGGCCCGAAGGTTCAGTCTCAGTCCAGCAACTTGGGTCGCATGCACGTGCCCGTGAACACCTCGGCTTTAGTCATAGAGGAGCTTCAGAGTGAAGCAGCCGGGACGTACACCTGCCAGGCTTTGTATGATACAGACGAAGGGGCCAGGATAACGTTTTACTTCACTCGACTGGATGTAGAGGACAGCTGATTTTCTTTTGTTTACAAGTCAACTAATTTCATTGTGTATGTCTTCATGCAAATTCCCCCCAATAAGTTCCCTAATATTTAATAACGCAAATAGTTTTGATGTAATTTGTCCCAGAGTTTGAGTTCTTAGAGAGGAGTTTTGCTCTTAAATACAGGTGAAGACAATTTCACTTTTAAAGGGAACTTGCAGCAATTCTACACAACTACAACTTCAACAATTTTCAAATATAAACTTTTACTTTTTCATATCTGAGAAAACCTGAGAAAGCTTGGCCTTAAAGATTGCAAGTGCTTTTCCAGAAATCTATGTTGAAGGTGTGAAGTTTGAAACTTGTTATGGTTTGTAGAAGTTTGATTCATATTTTGAAAAAAAAGAGGGACTTTTTGAAAGTCATGTCCTTCACATGTACCTCAAAATGCGTTCCCTTTATAAACATCATCTTTATTATTCCTGTTTATAAATGACGTCCTGGTGAATCGAGATAAATATCTTTGTGTATTTTTAATAAAGAAACTTTGCTGTGTATATAATCCAGACTAACCTACTTACTCCGTCTTCCAATACAGGGAAAACACCAGTTTGGGCTGAAACACACTCAAACACTTTGATCAGTGAAAGACCGCACTATTGCCTCCTGCAATCTTTTAAGCCATATAAACTTACAACGCGTGACACCATGTAGACCTGAGGTTGTGGTTTTCATTTCAGTGTTTCTCCACTCTTGCATTTTCTTGATTATTAAAGCCATCTGGGTTTTGTTTTGTGCACTGTACATGACTCATTATACTTGTTCTTTTCTTCAGTGACATATGCTGTTCATGAAATCTTCAGTTGAACTCCAATAACCACCATCCTGCGTTGTTATTCCTTCCTTAAGTACAGAACGCTCGTTAGATAACCTCTGTGTGTTGTTGCTATCAACAGACTGAGAGACGGCGGCAGAGCAGACTGACACACTTCATCATTTTAAAGCACATCGCTCAAGGCTGCAAACTGAATAAACGTTTTAGCCTTTTAGCAATGACAGAAACGCTTGCACATAAAACAAGTTTTCTCCTAAATAATTAATTTGTAAAATAAACATATCGCTACTTATCTTTCTGCACTGGTGCCCTCATTTATTTTTCATCTAGGGTGAATTTCTTCTTACTTGTTAATACTGTTGACTCTGAAGATCAACTCATGTCAACACAAGGTATCATCAGCACATTCATTATGGATCCTGATCAGTCCGATCAAAGAAATAGCAAATATACCAGGAGAAAGGGGGCAGTTAAGGGAATGGAGGTTAAATAAAGATTAAGAGTATTTTTCCCCTAATTATATCCAACAGGTGCAGTCAGCCAATAATCAGCCAGCTGCTCCAACAGCATGAAAGCGCAAAAATGAAAACGTTGCAGCATTTTTGTGTGCTACAAAGGCTGACTGCAAATAAAGACCAGATATCCTCGAGGGAGACTTTGATTATTAGTCTTAAAGCATTCTGCACATGAGCTCATCCTTCGCAGGGGCCCCGCTGGAACACCGCTGGACTTCATCCAACAACAACACGCTTCACTTGTGGTTTGTGACATCTCAAGGATAAAACCGCCCGTGGCTGAATCAACCGAGTTAACAGCACACTGCCCGATTCATAAGAATTGCATTCATTCAGGGTGTGCTGAAGAGGGGAGAGAGGAAGAATGGTGGGCGGAGGGAAGAGAGGCTGGCGTTAACAGGTCCGCTCTGCAGCAAGGGGCAAAAATTCCAGGGCGGACAATAAGCTTTCTTGTTCCCATGGGCTCCTTAATGAAGGGGTGTAGCTGTGTGGGTAGAGGGTGCAGGACAGGGCTGGGAGAGAGTGCCGACTGACAGACGTGGGAGATGGAGAAGCAGCTCATTTAGAGACAACCCTCTCCTTATCTTTTCCTCATCATCCCAGGCTGCTTCTGTCAGCATCCCCTCTCCCTCCCCGGATAATTTCTCCTTCATTTCCAGCTTCATTTCCTATCCATTGTTTTGCTCTCTTTTTTCTTTCCAAACAGCAACAATAGACACTGTATGGACATAAAATAAATGCTAAGAGGAAACTTGAGTCTGCTTATGTAATGGCTAGTTTGGGGCCATTAGGTACTTTTTTCTCTTTCACACAATTAAATCAGTGTACATTTAAATAACTAGAGTTTCAGGGCTGCCAAAACTTCTACAGAGTCTTCTTAGGAAACAACCGAGTTAAACTCAAGTCAGCTTAATGGACTCTGGCTGCCTTAATGGCACAACAACCTCCATCAAAAATAAAAATAACAGCCGGAAGATGCTGCGCCACGCCTCAGCAGTAGGCGAGCAAATCCAGGAGCCAGGAATATCCCGTATACCATGAGTGGGAGGAGAAATGCCATGCGAGCCAGGGCCTGAGGACTGGCAGCCAACTCTGGCAAAAATCACAGGCAGACAGGCACCAAGCATGGAAAGCCTGCACCGCAGTCATCCTCAGTGAAGCACAGCCAGCCCCGTCATCCGCCTGCTGCAACCCTATCAACTTCAATCAGCCAACACACCATGAAGATTATTTTAAAACCAATAGAGGTTTTAAGCCTTTAGAAAATGGATTTGGGCAACACAGGCTGAAACTTGAGGAGAATATTGTACAAGTGTTTTATGAATGAGTTATCTGCACAGCAGGAACATCACACAGCAACTTTTCACAATTGATTTGCTGGTTTCCTGTATTTGGTGCTTTTCTCACTGTCTGTCATGTTTTTCTCACTCTGGTTTTTTTTTTTTTTTTTTTAACTCTGCAGCAGCAGATTCTGGTACCCAGAACTCTACAAGCCACTAAAAGATTCAGTTCACTGGTGACACAAAATATTATAATGGCCTTTCAAGCATGAGAAGCATTAGAATAATCAGGTCTAGATGTTTGTTACTTCTAGCAAATAACTGCACCGAACTTTTAACCTAGAAATTCAGACATCAGCACAATCTGATGTCACATAGACTTTGTGCTGGTTAAATACCAGCTGTTGACTGGGTCATACAGGTAACTGTGTCAGGTAATGTCTTGAAAGTTTTGGTGTAAAGAAAACTGGCTACATTCTCCTTCTTAGCCCTTTATGATACCTGGCCATGCAGTAAGTTTCATTTCATTCTTTCGTCTTTGAGACATTTCTGCAGGCTAACACAATAACTCACGTTACAGACTTAATAACACTGTGTTGATTTTGTTATGGCCATTTTTCCCCCTGCAAAATAAGACATTAAAAACTGTTTTCTTTCTAAAGAGGTTGACGCTTCGTTTTTAGAACTAGCGATGCCGCACTGATGAGAGGATTTAAGATTTCTTTGCACAGAGTATTTCCTGCTGTTCGTAGAAACATTCTGCCTGTGGCCGAGCATTTGCACTGATGCATTGCAAAGTTATCTAGGCTGCTCACACTTAACAGCTCAGTTTTAATGTAACTACTCAATTTCTCTAATAGATTGCGGTCAGCGGGTCAACAGAGCTCTCAAAGTTAACTGGATTTTGTGTAAAGTGATGACTTATCAAACAGTCAGTGAAGCAAAGCGCATCAGCCTTAATCTGAACAGTGCAGGGAGCGTTCACCCCGTTCAGGGGTCACTGCAGTGGAACAGCCCATCACAGAGCCACATCAAAGGCCTGCCAGAAATATCGATGGCTTTGGATCGAGGCGGGGAAATTCACTACGGCAATCATTCATCGGCTGCTGCACATGAAGGAGGTCAGGAAAGACATTGAAAAAGGTTGTTGTTGACTCTCCCTCTTTTTTTTATATTATTACAAAACTTTACACAGACAACTGCTAATCTCCACACTTGAGTGGAACACATAGGGACACAACACAACAAAAAATAAAAAGTATTTCTCATTCAAAAGGCATAAATAATATAAAAGACAAACTTTTTTTCTTTAAAACAGATACATTCATATGAAATAATATTTTACTACTACAAAAAATAAATAAGTCATCTAAAGAGTTTTTGATCTTTTATGTCTTTTCGCTTCTCTTCGTCTGACTGCGCTCTCAGTCTCTTGTAGTCCCTCTTTTTTCCCCACATTGCTCATCTCAGCTCAGTCCAATCAACACTTTAGTGTCCTTGTCACCATAACATGCAGTGTCTCTGACTATCCCATCGCTCGCCGGTCTTCCTTTTTTCCACTCTTGATACTTCCACAGCTCTCGTTCAGTCTCTCTGTCTGTTTTCTCTAAACTTCCAAACTGTGGGAGAGAGTGCTTGTGTGTGGGCTATGTTCAGGCCTCCTGCGGGCCAGGCTGGATAAGCTCTCCCGCCAGGCTGCTGCTGGAGATCCACCCAGGCTTTTCGTCACAGTCCAAGTCTGGCAGGCCAAGACTCTCCCAGCGCACCACAGGCCCCTCCGTGTCCACACACTCCGGCTCCTCCCCAGCTGCACACAGAGCGAGAGAGAGCGAGAGAGAGCGAGAGGCTTTGGTTTACTCTTTATATTAAAAAAGACAAGCAGAGATTCTGGAGAGGCCCACAGTGTAATTTGTGGTGACGCCGCATAGTTTGTCTGCATACAACATCAGGATTGGCAGTGATATAAAAATCGACTAGCAATGCAACAGTGCTGAACCGTGAGCATCTAGAAGTAAATGTTTTAACTTAATGCTCTAATTTCTTAAAGCAACAGACCAATATTTTTACTTGTTAAAAGACAGATATGGGATCTTTTTCCCACTAGGAAATGTGTAGAAAACATCAGCCTACCAGCACTGTAAGTACTGGGTCACCTTCATATTGCATCCACTCGGCCATGAAAATCAATGCCACGAACCTTCTGCTGCACAGTTTTTGCACTGATGGGCAGAGAAGCTTTGGAGCTCTGCAGTTATTGAGTCAGCAGATTGTTGGTGACTTTTACACTCTAAGTGCCTCAGCACTCAGCGACCCCACTCTGCAACGACTCTTACATGGTCTAAAACTTTGTGGTCGAGTTGACGCGGTTCCTTAAACTCTTCCACTTTGCAATAGTGACTCACTCTTTCACCCACTTCTTGAGTTATGATCAAGGAAAATAATGAGACAGGGATATCATAACAGCTACATAACGTTAAGGCGACAAGGTTGTCCCCACCTACATCTTGATCTATAGCCTCATTATTCGACTGATAGCAAATTTAATTAAATTATCTGTAATCATGTGAGAAGCTTGGAAATAACTTTCATTGCATAATAGGTGCAGTGAGAAGAAATGGAAGACAAAATACATGGAAAGACTTTTAAACTTTTTTTTCTGGAAAAATGTGTCTCACCAGTGTTGTCTGCTAGATAGTTTTCATTGTTGCTGATCAGACAGCAGGAATGCTGTGAGGGCGAGGACTCTTTGTGCTCATCTGATCGGTATCCTGTGTTGGCCTCCTGGTCCACAGAATGCGTGTGGCTGTCGTGGCCGCGGCACTGTGATGAAACCTGGCCCAGAGGCACCATCTCCAGCCCGTCCTGCTGGCACGGCGCCACGCGATGCATTAGAGGGAGCGTGCCACTGGAGAAAGTGCCATTGGTCTTGTTGTAACATCTGGTCAGAGACAAACAGAGATGGAAGGGAAACATTCATTAATGCCCGTGCGTTGCTGAGTGCTCACTCTCTGAGAGCTCTTAGGAGTGCTTTACATGCTCATTCTTTCTCTCTGAAGGTTTTCCACCAGACACAGAAAAACCCTGAATTAATATTACTAGTCCACAAAACAATGACAGCTCTAACACAACTGGAGCGCTCTCATAGTGCTTCAAAAACTGTTTTCATCAGAGATTACAGGCCACACAGCCTCTAAGTAACTGTGACACATTGTGGTTTTGCTCTTCAGTGAAGTTCCCAAAAGCAGAGAGTTGCACGCAGCAAAGTTGTCCCTGTTTTTCCGAACTCAGCTTCCCTCAATCGGGACATGATTGGATTGTGACCACACCCCCCTCTTTTCCCAGCAGCCGGAGGTAAATAAACACAGGACTCATTAGGTCTGCTGGCTGGGTGCACACAGGGTAAACTGTGATGCTGGGGACCCTTAAATACATAAACAGGACTAAAAGGAAGGCAAATGTGTCCGTGTGTGTGTTTGGATCTCAAAAGGGGCTCTTGAGCACTTCTCAGCGATATCTTAGTAGAAATATGACCGATGTGTATTTTTAGGCCCAATTTGAAGTAAACAACGTTAATTTGAAATCCCAATAATTTCCATTTCCAGATTTTTTTCACTTGTTTGCTTGCTTGTTTCACTTGATTTTCCACACTGATCACTGCAATTAAAAGTAAATAATCTTAAAAAGGGATGTCATATTTTCATTGGAGAAAAAAGAGAAGACGTAAGCAAAGAGTACAGGGACATAAGTATTTAAGAAAAAGGCTATATAACTGGTATTACAAAGCCCATTGAGAAAAGTCCAGTTTCAGTTCACCTGCCAAGTGTAAAACGAATCAAAAACCCATACAAACACCTTGCTTAAGAGTTAGATTATGCTCTCTCACCTGTTGTTGTTGCAGAGGTTCTGACAGCTCATACAATCAGAAGACTCTGTTTGGGGAAGAGCTGTGTACATGCTTCCACCCTGACAGGGAGACACAAACACCAGATTAAACCACACTGAACTGAATTTGTACCTGTGCATGTAAAATACCACCATTTAAAACATCACGGACAACACGAGAAATATAGTTTTAAGTCAAAGTTTTGGAGTATTTTGTGGTGCCACAACCTCAGCACTCACATTATGATGGTGGTGAGGGTGTGAGTGCTCGCAGTCCCGCGTGCTATGCGGCAGGGTGCCGTTGTGGCCATGCGGTGGACCTGGTGTGTACAGATTCCCAGAGCCGTTGAGCAGTGCCAAGCCATTCGGGAGTTTGTGGTGGAGGTGATGGCATCCTTGGGGTAACATCTGGCCACTGTGTCCATAGCCACCGTGGATACCCCCATTAACGCGACTGTTGCCAGGCAGCGTGGTGTAGTCGAGCACGTGGCCATTCAACTCTGGTGACTGGTACAGGTAGCCGGGAGAATCAAACTCTGCAGCAAGAGAGGCTACAATCAAGATAGGAACAAGACCAGTTTCAGCTCTGGAGCAAGTTTAGCTTGAAAAATTATTTTAGGGCATCAGTTGGAATAGCTTTGGAGATTGCTTAAATAGACGGAAAACTTTACAACTACAATTCCAAGAAAGCTGTAAATAAAAACAAAATAAAATGATTTAAAAATCTTTGATTGGTCTGACCACAGAACAGTTTTCCACTTGGTGATGGTGGCATTTTTGGTGGATGGCAAAGACAATGATTTCTGGAAGCGTTCCTGAGCACACGTAGTGATTTCCAGTTTTCAATACAGCTCCACTTGAGCGCTTGAAAATCACAGGCATCAAGAGTCTTTTGGTTATATTATTTAGTCTAGATTATTTAGCATAGTCTTCACAATTTTATATTATTTTGACATTGTTCAAAATTGTAGACACGACTTGGTGAATCTCTGCCTATCTGCCTCTTCTAAGATGCTCTTTTTATACCCAATCAGGTTACTGACCTGTTGCTAAGTAATAATTATTTTCAAAATGTTCTTCCAGCTGTTTCCTTTTAGTAACATTAACATTTCCACCCTTTTTGTTGCCCATGTCCCAAAGTTTTTGATTGAAATGTGTTGCTGCCAAATAACTCAAATTCTCAATGAGCTCATATTTTGAGAACATAACTGTAAATTCAGGCACGACATACTAATTTTTAAAGGTAAAATGTGGAGGGAAAATGTCTCTTTGTTTTTTTTAAGTAACGTTTATTGTAACTCAGTTACTAACTCAGTTACTTTTTTGAAACTAGTAACTATAATTGAATTACTATTTCAAAGTAACTTGCCCAACACTGTTGCTAAGTAACAATTATTTTCAAAATGTTCTTCCAGCTGTTTCCTTTTAGTAACATTAACATTTCCACCCTTTTGTTGCCCATGTCCCAAAGTTTTCGAGATGTGTTGCTGCCCTCAAATTCTCAATGAGCTCATATTTTTCACGACATACTAATATGTCTCAGTTTAAACATACGTTTTCTGTGTTATATTGTGAATTAAATATAGGTTTGCAAGATCTGAAAATCACTGCTTTTATTTACATTTTACTCAGCATCCCAGCTTTCTTGGAATTGGGGTTGTATGCATGGCTTTGCCAATTTTGATGTTTACAGCCCCCCAGACAAGCAACCAAACAAGCATTTCAGCACTGGTGACATAATTCAAATATCATATTGTAACAGGTATCATGTGCCCAACTGTTTGATCAACTAAGATGTTGATGAAGTCCGATGAATAATATGTGACCCTCATACTTACATAAAAGGTGGAAACCAGTGACCCAGTCTACAAAATCTTTAAGCTACAAAATTTCAGCTATTTACAGATCCAGCGGGTCTGATAAAGAGCTGATCTAACAATGGCCAACTCTTTTGCAGGCACTGTGGGATCTGTATATGCACTTGGAATGAACACTTGGAATATGTTTCACAAGCTGTCTTGGGGCCAGCTATTCTCAAAAATGAGTTAACTCTTGCATGCTTGCTGTTCATCTTGCAGTGAGCAGCAGTGTAACATAGAGCATGCTATGAGAAAAAGTTTGCTTTTCATACACTGAGCAATGTTTACGTATTGATTTTAGGCTAACTAGTAAACTCACTGTGCATGTTGTTCTGTTGACGATTCCTCCACAGACAGATGATAATAAAGGACACCAGGATGAACACCATCACTGTTAAAACAGAGCCCACAATCACATAGAGCAGTCCTCCAGGAGGGCTTGGGGTATCCACAGGATGGGGGTCAGATGGGGTAATAGGGTGCTGGCTGGGTGATCCTGGAGACTGGCGTGCTGCAGAGGAGAGGAAGAAGGGGACATGAGGAACAACTTCTTACCCATTTGCGTTAAGGAAAATAACAAGGTACAGCACCAAACCATAAAATGCAAGCCATTGTTGTTGAGCTCATAAAACCCAGTACATTTATGTTGTGTAATTTTGGTGATCATACCCATCATTAAAGTTACAGCCTTTGCAGAAACATGCCTGGACTTCTGATAAACTAGAGGTTTGGTTAAAGTGTGAGTCATTTCTTCTGCATTACAGCGTTGTGTTTCCTTACCTCTGGTCTCGCAGATCATGACGTTACTGTATTCACTCTCTCCCCCGTCATTAAAGCACTGCATTTTGATATCATAGGAGGTCTCAGGTTGGAGATGTCCAATCATGTGCCAGTTTTTTATACCTGGGAAGGCAGGAAAAAAGGGGGACAAAGGTGAGAAATCACTTCCTCTACAAGTCAGTGTTGACACAACTTGTTTAAACTCACAGCCAGTTTTTCGCTTCCTATTGTCCTTCACTTCAGGTTTCTCGCTCAGGTCATGTTCTTTCCCCCTCTCTCTGCTTCACACCCAAACCTTGTCTCTTTCTCTGACAGTCTCACCAGGACCCAGACAGTTGCCTTATTCGAGACAAGCTCCATATATGGCAGCTTCATGTTTGTCCTGGCTTGCTTCCAGTATTCCCACTCCACACTCACGCCACTGCTGCACTACTACACACTATCACACTACTATGTGCTTTGAAATCACAGATGAGACAGCTACAGTCTCCAACATGGAAATGCCACATTTCCTACAAATGAGGCTGAAATAAGCTGCTGTACTTGTCATGTTTCGTTTCATAACAAGTATAATAAATCGCTGCACATGTACTACCTACGTCCCGAGGTAATTTTAACTCTTACGAGTGGGAACACTTTTTTTAGAAAGGAAGCATACACAGTCGGGTTACAGAATCTCAGTATTTAATGTCAGCATCACCGTAACAAAAACGCCTCTAGGCCAGTGAGCGACCTAGAAACTGTTGCAAGAAAAGGTCTTCTACTCATGATATATTCTAGTGTATTTAATCATTTTTTCTTTTACTCATGAACAAACTATTCTTTCTGCCAGCAATTCTAAATTAGAGTCAAAAATAAGGATAAGGCTGGGTATGCCATGGGACAGGTCTCCTTTGTGACCGGCAAGCAGCAATGACATGAGTGTATTCTAAATCTGACCCATCCTTCCCTCATCAAGTGTAGTTTCAAAAGAAATAATAGGTCAAAACCTTTAGCTTAAGACTAAAAAATGGGACACATCAATAGGTGTTGTTATGGTGTACTACATCCAATTTTTTATTTCTTCTACAGCCTTTTATTTCTACAACTGTGGCCTCAGTCACACAGGACAAGAGATCAGTCAACAACCTGTCAGCAATTTCCCGTTACCAGGATAATATTACAGTCACACTAAGGAAAACAATCGATGGAGACAGTGGCACAACCAACATTATTGCACCATGTGCAATGAACAGACTAACTGCCTTTGATATCATTGCTTCGAAGGGAGTCAGCTGCCGTCCTTAAAGCAACTTCAGTGCATCAAGACAGCAATAAAAGGGCATTTAGATGGCTATCAGTCTGCTAACGGTTTGCAATTGAATGGCGTTAAGCTGGCAGTTACACGCAATCTGTTTGTGACTAACACGATTACTAACTGTGATAAATCAGCAAAAATTCCAAATCTGTCATTGTCTGCTGCAAATCTGTTCCCATCTAAATACACAGAAAATCACATTGAACAGAAATCCAAAATGTTCAACTCGGCACAGTCTAAATAAGATTGATTTTTCCTAATTGTCGGCAGTTATCTTCAAACCTTTGCCAGTCTGTCTGAGACTGATTGCAGCGATTGTGCCATGGTTTCAAAATTGGTCAGTTTTTTGGGTACTGCAAGTTAAACCTCATGGTCACCAGTTGGTTGGCCTCAACTACATGCAAATGTGAAAAAAATCAATTTAATAAGTGCATTTCTATTTTTACTCTAGTGTCACTGAACCATGAGGCAACCAGTCAACTCTTCTGAAACTCGGGTATATAACTGGCAACATTTTAGTGCAAAAAATAAGACAAATTCTTGTTTAGTCCAAATCTTGTGCTCAGTCTTATTTGATGCTCTATTTGCCAAACTTACATTTGTAATTTTATAAGCATACCATAACACTATAACACTGGGCTTTGATGGGTATTACCATTTTTTCAGCTCTTAAAATCTGACATTAACTGGAAGCTGGTCAGAGGTTCCACATCTTAAAATTTCCCTCTTTAATGACTGAATTTTTGGAATTTGTAACCTCGGTGCAATAACAAGCTGCTCGCTGGGGACAAAGCCCAAACAGACATTTGTCCCTGGCGGTGTGGAAAGTCAAATACTCAGATGCTGGAGAGACGGGCGGAGTGAATGGATGCCCCTCCCTCCCTTCCTGCACCCAGCTCAACTGTTAGCATTCCACCCAGCAACCTGAGCTGCTCTCGTCTGGTCGGACTCATATTACATCTCTGGCCTATTAGCTGGCAACCATTTATTAAAAACAGATTTCAGAAAGCAGTGCACTCTCTATAAATCAAAGCGCCGAAATGCACACCACTCTCGACACAGTATTCATTACGCTTCCAAGTTTATCTGTAAAGCACGAGCTTACGTCTACAACAGGACTGGGGGAAGCTGACGACAAACACTCTACACCGTTACTCACTCGGTATGCAGTGGAAAAACATACACGCGTTAAAACATGTAGTTCCACTTACCTTCAACCACGTCCCTTTTGTAGTCGCTGTCATTGTCACTGTCCGTGGGCCGGTAGTAAATGTAGAAGCCTTGGATCGGAGTGTTGTTGTTAGTCGAGGGACTATACTGGATGGGGATGGAAAAAAGATTATGTTAGACTACAGCAATCTGGTAAGCAATTATCATACAAAGAGAGGAAATTTTCCAGCACCTAATAGCGGGGCTTGTTATCAGCAGATGTACAAGACTGCAAGCTAGATTGTGATTGCACTGTCTGTCTGAAGTTCAGGAAATAATGAGGCTGTCTGAGGTTAAGTAAATGTGGGGAACTATCTACATCCATCTGCAACCAAAACTGTTGTAAGGGAGAAACAGCTTTGAAGACAGAGGAATCAAAACACAGAGGGACAGGGCCTCCCTTTCTTTCTGTTGGGACAGAGCTCCTATCAGTACAGTCTGATTGGCTGCAAAAGAACCACGATCAGTTCAAACACAGGTGAGCCACCTGGAAAAGACACTTCATCAGCCAAACTTTTCCACTGTTATGCAGGGACAGGAAGTTATTCAGATCCTTTTGATGAATGCGCACTTAACTCTGGAGAAAATTACAAGCGATACGGCTCTTATAGGAGCCTGAACAGGAATCATCAGTAAAAGTGGAAAACGTCATCGACCATGTTGCGGCGGGCATAATTCTCCACTCATTATCGTAGAACACATGTAGGTAAGGGTACGCGTTGTTTTTCTTGGCTAACATAACGTGAATTTCCACAGCAATTGTTCAGCGCTCCAGTGGGTTGAACCAGAGATGCTGATCATGTCGGCACCCTGTATTTAGGCGTAAATAAATCCACAATGGCATGGCATTTTGCACAAGTCAACAGACTTTTTAAGCACGTTTAATCAGATCTGACTTAAGTTCCGGTGACCACTGAAAGAAAAGTTATGGCTCTCTACTCATTCACTTTAAAATTCCAGCCCAAATAACTGAACAGAGCCACTTCCATAAAGGTGCTGAGTCCTAACAGTTGCCACTAGAATATTAACGCTTCTAGAACAAGAAGACTTTGACTTTAGTATTTCATTTTTATACTTTCTTGCTTCCATTTTAACAGTATTTCATATCTGTGGCTGTGACATCACTGTTTAATCAGATGAGAAATGACAAGATTTTTACACATATCCACAGAAAGGAAATCTACAAGGAAACAAAAGTAGCCAGATAATCAAACACGACTGAAAAACCTTTAGATGGTGATTTTGGTCAATTCACCAGAATACTGCGTGGACACAATTACTGTAAATACAGCAGCTTTGTGTAAAACTCACTGATAGTTTTTGACAGTTTACCTTAGTTTTCCCTACTAAATGCGCTTGTTTAAATGGCACTACTATTTCCATGATGTACTACTCACAGTCCAGCGCAGCATGATCTGGGTGTCGCTGATAGCATCCGTGGATGAAATATGAGGCCCAACCACTGGACGGTCTGTCTTAGGAGGGCTGGTTTGAGGCACCTGGTACGGCTTTGAGGGAATGCTGTGGGGGCTCTCACCGTACATGTTCATGGCTACCACCCGAAACTTATAGGTGGATCCTGAGTGAGAAATACAACAGGAGCAGTGTTACAGTACAGTGTTGCTAAGCAAAAACTAATGTTGGATTTCTTAAGCAGGCAACACTCATATGATGCTGTTAGTTGGTGTATTGAAACTGAAAGGGGAAAAAACAGCTGATGGCGCAGCATCTGAAATCTTGTTAATAGTTGAAACTTTATTTTATTTATAATATATATAAAATTTCTGATGTATGATATGATCTGTTTTATCCGGTTTATAAAGTTTGAGAAGTCCTCATTGCTTTGACCATAAAATTTTTATTTTCCCTTATTACCTCATTAATAATTATCCTTAGGTATTTTTATTTTATTCTCACTAGTACTTTTTCTCTTATTTACACATCAGCATTTTTGCAGACCAGTGACAACTACAAATGAACATAGACCAAGAAATAAAAACAACATCTAATTGCTGTTTATCACTTGTTGATTTCATTGTCAGTGATGGGGTAAAGTTTTTGCGAGCCGAACGGCAGCATAAAGTGATTTATAAGAATTGTGCTGTTTTTCAAATCTCCTTACAAAAGGAAAGTCTCCTCTGGGCAGATCAATCATTTTCTGCATCACTGGACTGTAGAGAGAAGTTGTTAACGATGTGTAAACTCACCAGGCTCCAGATTGCGAACCTCCACAGACAGCTTCAGAGGTGAGATGTTATCTGCAGCCACAACCCACTCGGCACTGCGGCCACGTCTGTACTCCACACGGAAAGCTGTGATCGGAGAGCCGCCATTGGCTCTCGGAATCCAGGTGACGTACGCTGAACTTTCAGTCGCCATGGAGATGGTCGGACGATCAGGAGCCTCTGGAACTGGTGAAAAAAGCAAATAGGAATTAAACTCGTACCTGTCATTACTGCATCTGAATTCATGCAAACGTGATCACGGGAAAAGAAAAAAAGTAAAGAACGCACATCACAGGGAAGCCACAGAGGGATGTATACTTACGGCCTGGCCTCTTAGTCACAGAGTTAGAGAAGGCAGGAGCGAGTAAGACAGAAAGAAAAGAGGGTTAGTGAAAAGATTAATGTGAGTCTCAGCAAAGTAGGGCCTGCTTGTGACGCGAGTAAATCAAATGCACGCACACAGACACACACACTCATATCTGACCCTAAAGCTGTGTGCAATCTCACAGCATCTCTCTCCCAAAGAGTCATTACGGGGTGTCAACTATCATCTGACTGTTTGTACTCTGAGGCACAAAGAAACAAAGCAGACCACATCTAAACATTAAGCTCTGCGATCTGTTCAACACAGTCTGGTCATGAACTCCACAGTAACTAGCTACATGACAGAAAGCCCCATAATTTTCCCCAGAAACATCCCACAATCATTGTCTGCACAGAGTCCAGCAGCTGCAGCAACAACGCAGGGCCTTTCAGACAGTCTGCGATTGTGTCGGCACCAACCTCTGTCATGTATGACAACGCCAAAGTGCGTGTTGGGGGTTTTGTCCTCTGGAGCTTTGGGTGGCACGGAGATGACGGGAGGCTTGGAGGGATTCTTGTTGGGGGAGGTGCTCTTCTCTGAGAGAGGAAGAAGAAAAGCTGGAGGTAAGAAAAACATCAGCACTGCCACCAGAGGACACACTTCAAAGATCAGCTTTGTAAAAATCTGCTTACGGCTGCATAAAAATCTGTGTTTTTTAAATTGCACACTGGGAGGTGTATCTGTTTGAAACAAAATGGGCGTATAAAACCTGCAAATTGCATAACATTTTCTGTTGACTAAAAGTAAACCGGCAAGAACTTTGTAGTGTAGAGTTTTCAAAACATAGTTGCTTAGTTTAGGGCAGGCCTTTGAAATTGTTTGTGGGTATTTGAGTTCTTTGTATCTATTTGGTGACTTGTAACGGTTGTAAAGGACTGTATATTTTTATAGACTTCGTGGAAGCATAAAAGTTTATGGATTTAGTATTTCTCTACCAGAATTGGATTCCTAAAAGCAGGAAGAGGTAAACAGAAGATACATAAAAATGCACGTTACTTTTCTTCTTGTTCTGGTAGAGTTTGGATATACATCAGGCTGGGCACAGGAGCCCAGAGGTTGGCATTTTGATGGTGCTGGACTATTTTGTAAATGAACCACCCCGAAGATATAATCATATCTGTGGTTTTTGGCAGTATCCCTGGCTTTGCATATTTCTGACCAGGGAATATTTTGTAACCCTGCTGTGGTAAAGCACAATTGTTATTGTGTTGGAATACTTGCGGTCATTCTTCTTTTATTTGTCCCTAAACAGACAAAAAGCATGCTCACGCTTGTCTACGATGACTGACACCGATCATTATGACTGTGTTTACAATGGTGACTGGACGACCAGCTGGAATACCTGAACAGGTAAGGTAATACTCTATGATTACACTGAGTAAATGGCTGCATATAATAATAAAATTTCAATAACTGTCTTCTTTGATCTGCGTAAGATTTTATCATTTTTTCTTCATTCTATACCAAAAGCCAAAAGTTGAAGGCACTTTGTTTAGCCTTACAGAAATCACAAATATCAAGCTAAATTCCTCAAACTACTATAATTGCACAAAAACTGAAGTAAATTTTCTTGCAACCCTAAATGAAAAATTCATTGTGCTTTGCTCATTTTTCTGTCCTCAGGAGACTGCTATCAGCGGAGAACATGCTTCTGTTTCTTGTCCGATAAGTGTATTCTCTAGCGTCTGCTTAATGTTAGTGCAAAATGTCCAAAAACAACCAGACCCTCTTTAACTCAGCATGGCCTTTAATTTATTGCTCAATCTTTGTAGCTTTGGTGGAAATGAGAGTAAAGTTTTTTTCTTACAGCAGTCAGCAATTCCCAGGAATATTAGCAGATACTGATTAAATAGTGTTTCAGAGTTTTCTTCATTATATGCCAGTGACTGGACTGACCTTTGCCCGTGCGGAAGGTGAGCATGGCCGGCTGACCCTCGCCTGCTGAATTTCGAGCCACCATCAGCACCTCATAGAGACTTAAGGACTCCAGCTCTGACAGCCGCAGGGTCTTCTCACTGCCAGGCACACGGACCGTGTGCCAACTTCCCACCACCGTTCCCATTTCATCAACCTGACACACAGACACATACAACAGCATGACTAAAAATGACAGTAATAGTTAATAATCCTTCGCATTTAGTCTCAGTTTAGTTTAGAAGCCTGAGCAGCATCAGTAACAAAGGCTGTGATTTACACAGGTGCTCCACAGTCAAATTTTCCAACTCCAGCAAAACCGATTCCTGCCAACAAAGTTTAACTAGTACTGCTGCAGTTTTATAGTCAGAGTGAGACGATTTCTGAGGCAAATATTTTAGAAGGAAAGTGAACAGCCTCTTATTCATATTCATATTTTCAGGTAAAATATCTGCAAAATATTTAAGAAAAACTAAAAGAAATTATTTTTCCCTACCTTACGGTATTTAACAAAATAGGCGTTGATGGGATTGCCTCCATCGCGCCCCGCCTTCCACTCTAGGTCATACACATCAGGCTTGTGAGTCTGAGGTGGGCTGATGATGATGGGTGCCTCTGGAGTAGGACGGTCGCCGCTCCTATCAGCCGGCAGGTTAATCTGATCTCCTTCGTCTTCTGTGAGGAGACGCTCGTGGCCCTCGTCGCTCTGTATCGGGTGGAGTGACGGTGAAGCTTCAGGCAGCGCACCAACAGTGGGACCCGACTGTGAATCTGTCAGCGAGGAAGATCAGAGATTATTAAAGTGAGATGCGATACAGTCGCATCAAAGATCAGTCAGATTCACAACAGACTTTGTTAACTTATCATCACCAGGCCACATCAGCTCAAGTCTCAGCTGATACCCTTTTATACATGCAATCTGCAAGCTGCTTTTCAACCCACCACCACAGCGACTCATCTTTTCAGTGCAGACTTAATCAACGTCAAGTCTACTGTCAGTGATGCCTGCTTTGTTCTGTGTAGGGGGCCTTAGTGTAACTTTCCTGAGTCATACCACCAAATACAAATCATTGTAGATGGAAACGCTTATCTTTGCTGCAAAATTCTCAAAATATAAAATATTCTTGAAGACTGACACAAAGACAGATGTTTTAAATATATGCTCATACTTTAGGCAGAAAATAAGATTTTGGAACGTCATGCCTTTCATGGCATTAGGCAAACAAATGCAAAAAATAACCGTTAACAGTACTGTATTTGTCGATCTCATTTTTGTGTTGTGTATATTCACTTTTTCCAATGAAATCCTGGATCTTTGTTCAGTTTTGCACAGCGTGGAGGAGGAGAAAGCACCAAGAAAAGCTGACTAACACAGTGGCCCCGCCTGTGCACAAAGGGCAACTTGCTGGAAAGTTTTACATTAGGAACAAATATGTGTACAGTGCTACATCATTTCACACTTTGCTTTTTTTTATTAAATCCTTGTCCGAGCCAGAGTGGTCCACCTGGGCAAATCATGCAAGCTGGGAGTCTTATTATGGCTGACATTAGCTTGGCAAAGTTCAGGTGAACTGTTGTTTTTTTTTTCACAGACATTTAGAAGCCACAAAACCTGGGACTGCTCAACTTTGAGCCACATCTCAGAGGTCAAACAGAGTCACAGCTGAATATTAAAAAACAAAACAAGTGAGCAAGGAGGTAAACACCGCAGAGGCACACACACACACTGCAGGGTCCCGGGTCCAGTTTCAGGCTGTTTTTGGTGTATGTGGGACCAGTTCACTTTGTAAAACAAACAGGCCTAGAGCTGGTAACACTAGACCTGATCCTGGGACTGTGGCCAGCTGCCACACATTCCACACACCAACCATTAAAATACCGGAGAGAATCAGCCCTCAGCGCTACATCCAGCCCTCCACACGTTCCTGTTCATTCCCTCCCTCAGCCCGACAACACTCTCACCTCTCCACAGCTCTGACTCATAGCTTAACCACAGCCAGGGCTCCTACTCTGACACAATGAGAGAGGAGGAGGCGATTAAGGACACAGCGACCTCACCATTCTGATGGGAAGGAGTGGTACATTACAAGTGCTAGTAAACCTAGACAAAGATGCATTGCCAGGTTCTTCCCAGAAAAAGGTCATTGCATTAGAGGAGAGCACCTGGGAGTGAATGTGGTGGTAAATCATGAAGGATTAAGGACAGAGACAAGAGCCTGGAAAGAGCCTGCTGGAGGACCTGTGGATACCTCCTTCCTGTGAAGACGGATCCAGTAAAGAGTAAAGTGTTTTGACTCCTCTTGTTTCACAAGTTTCAGGCAGTAAAAAGACCAAGTCTTGTGATGCACTTAATGATCTTCTGTCGCTTGACTGATAACCAACAGATAATGACTTTAGTGGATAACTTTGTGATTAGGTTGCATGTTAATTCATAAAAGGTCATGAAAACCCAGACAACAGCATGATAGAATAACGCACACCAGCAGGTAAAAACAGGGTGCTGTCAAACCAAACTTCTTTCTTTGATGAATTACAATCACTGGCTACATAAATCAATAATACTGTTTAGTTTGAATGTAATAGCATTCGATAAGCTCCGGTGCCTGGTACCTGATAACAAACTGAATTATCAGCTTGTTTTGTGTATGAAAGTGGTCTGCAGCAAAAAATATTCATTCCTGCGGTTTGTGAAAGGAGGGAAGCAAACGTTTTGCAGTGAACCCACCTGATGGTGACTTGTACTCCCTATGTTCTGCATGTAGCCGCATTAATCATTCTGCAGATAGCAAGGAGAGCTCAGGAATGGGGCCTTGGAGTAGAAGGAAAGCTTGGGGGAGACTGCAGGAGGAGGAGGAGGAGGAGGGGGATGGTTGTGATGTATTAATAAATAAAAGGCAGTTGTGTATGATGTTGACAGCTGGGTGGTCTGGTCCTCGTCATAACCCTCCACGGCTACTCCTTACATTCCAGCGTCCGGGGGCTTATCCCCGATGGTGCGCACAAAGCTCACTCTCACGCTCAAGCTCAGTTCAAGGCTCAGGAGGAGGGCGGCCTTGGCCAAGCCTCCCCTGCCAGTCCTCAGAGAAACACATACATTCACACTCACAAAGCGAGGGCTCCCTGCAGATACTGTATGCACAGGCCCCACAGAGATCCCATCTGGTAAGATGCCTTAACCCTTTCTAACAATACCCTGAAGTTTTTGTAACCATTTACAATGCAGTGTATTTTTTCGAACTTCTAACTTAAGGTGTGTGGAGCATCTTTAATCTAAGACTCCTCCATTTGTGATGCAAATCCAGGGAAAAGTCTAAGCAAGTTTTGGATATACTGGCTGTCAAATCTCTGCACTCTCTCGAATATAATGGGACCAGATGGCACTTGTCTTGTGGTGCGTAAAGTGCTAAAAGAAAAAAATATCAGCAGTGAAATCATAACCCTGTTACTGAAGAAATCTCCAAAACCAGACACCGAAACAATCTAGCGGCTGAATGTCACTAAAGGCTGAATGAAAAATAAATATGTTTGCTTTTGGGATGAATTGGCCCTTAAACCTGAGAGAAGAAAACAACCTTTAGTTGTTCCCAACCTAGGAATCAACAAGGCAATCCGGTACAGCTTTTGTTGTTTGATAGAGATAACTGATCATACATACCTCCTTGAGTTGTAAGCATTCCAAAGGACTGCGCTGAGCTAAAGCCATTGTCCAGCAGACACTGATAAACTCCCTCATCCTGTCGTGTCACATCTGAAACAACAAGTGAGGATCCAGAGATCTGAAAGCGATGTGAAGGGGTGATGGGCTCTGCATTGAACAGCCAGGTGATGTTTGGAGATGGATTTCCTTGGGCTACACAGATAAAACGAGCAGAGGAGCCAAGAGAGGTGAGCTGGTTCGCCGGTCCCTCGATGATGGAAACAGGCTCTGTGAAGGTGAGCGTGAAATGTTAAACATCTGCATCAAACAGTCACCACTCACACTCCTCTCTCATTGTCTTTTTCTTACCGAGAACCTTCACAGTATAGTTAGCGCTGACGAGAGTCCCCTGCTCCGTCTCAACAGCGCAGGTGTAACTCCCTTCATCGCTTCTCATCGCCCGAACAAAGGCCAGATTGTTGTGCTGTCGTTGGTGAGAAGGCCCCGGTATGACCTTGCCATTCTTAAACCACTTAGCTGCAGGTGCAGGACTACCAGACACAACACACTCCAAGGTCAGCGGCTGCGACTTTTCAATCGAAACAGTCTTTGGGGTTTTGGGATAAACGATCTGCACTGAGGAAGAGGGGTCTGAATCTAAAGAAACCAAAAAAAGAAAAAGACCTTCGTTGGTCTGAGATAACAGAGCAGACATATAAACGCTTCTCCTTGATTTAACATCATCTGACTTACATTTGACGGACAGCTTAGTGCCATGAAACTGTGTGACGGTCTCCCTGGTAACAGGGTTCACTGCACCACATTTATACATGCCCTGGTGCTGGGCTGAAACAGAGATAATCTGGAGGTTGCCAGATGGAAGTATTAAATAGTCATCTGAAAAGAGAAGGAAAGGACTAAGTAATAGGAAGGCCTTCACAGTATACAGCCAGCATGCATCACAACACAAGCAGATGAACAAAAGGGGACAAATGTATGGATTCCTTCATAACGGTGCACATTATTTTATGACTGTGTCAATTTAGCAAATTATAAATTTTCAAAATTAATGACCAAATGAAAGTGTCTGTTTTGAGGAAATAATATTCACAGATGGCTTCACCAAACTTTACTTAACTCCCTTAAAGTAATCTTCTCTTCTTATCAGAGTCTCTACACTGGAACAAATTATTTTTGCAATCAATAAAAACAAAGCAATAATTTTGAGTAAAATAAAAGTGAAATATATAAAATCAAAGGTTTATTTATTAAAATAAGAATATTATAGAATGAATATGTACCAATCAAGGAAATTTCATTTGACCAGATTCCATTAAATCTAAAACTCTGCCGTGCACTAATATAACAAAATCACATGAAAATTTACATGTAATGAATAATTTTCATAAAGCTCAAAAATACTCAAAAGGCCTCATAAATGAGAGCCACCTTTATCTCCCTTTGATAAGTGATAGTATATATAGATAATATTTAGCGTATTGCAGTATTGCACTTTTTAAATATTCTACAGTCTATTTAGATCGCATGAATAAATAAAGAAAACTCCCCAATTTTGGCTGACATAATTGGTATTTTTACAATTGAACAGCATATACAGTTACAAAAACTACACATTTATCTGAGTTTCAAACATACCTGTTGAAGCGTCCACCCACTCCCCCTGTATCCTCAGTCTTGGAATAGCTGGAGGAATGCTACGTGGTAGAGGACACTCTATAAGAGCAGTGCTCCCTTCCTGCACTGATAACAACCGCCGTCGGCCATCTTCGTATTTTGATATTTCTGCATGAATAGAAAAAAATAACTGCCTTAGTTAAACTTTCCTTGAGTCCAGAATATCAAACATTTCATATCTTCTGAATATCTGCACAGTCAGTGGCGAAGATGATCAGCACTACTTGAGCTGAGCTGTTTGTGTTGGACCACTTGGTTTGTTTATTGTTGCAGTGAGTGATTCGACTCATGCCTGATACAGTTCCAAAGCAAGGTCAGCCTCTTAGCATAGTGTCCAAGAGCAAGAAGCATCCCAGCAGGAACATGCTGCACACAGGAAAGCCCAAAGCTCATTAAGGATACCGGTCAAGAGGCATCTGGAACGATGCCCGAGTAAAAGCTCCTACTGCTTCCTTCCCCTCCGCCACTCAGCAGCAGGCAGCTGAGGATCGGCATTCTTTCTAAGTGTTCAGCAATCACGAAATAGCCTTCCTTTTCTCAAGGCCATTTCCTCTCTTTCTTCACCACTGCGCTTTGAAGTGAGCGGGAGCATGCACAGGACTCTAATTCTCTGCATCCGTACCTGCTATGGCCACACGCGCGTAGCGGCTGGCGATGGCGGGCCCGTGGTCTAAGCGTGCCACACACTGATAGACACCAGCATGACTGGGCATAAGGGAGGAGATTGTGAGGGAGCCACTGCCAAGCTCCACACTAGGCAGAGTGTCCCGGTCCATGGGAAGGCCTCGGAAGCGCCAGGAGACCACCGCTGATGGAGGACTTACAGAGCACTGCAGATGGACAACAGAGCCTTGACTCTGAACCAAGGAGGCGGGCTCAGAGTGGAAAGATGGATATTGAGCTGATGAGAAGACGAGAGCAGAGAAAAACAGGTTCAGACATGTGAAATAATAACGGGCAGGTTTGCTCAAATTATAAATCAAATTACAACTGTTTCATTGTTTTTAAAGCTGTTTTAATAAACTTACACAATAGAGACTGACTGATGAATTTGTCCTCACTATTTCTTTACATAAAAGGCAGAAAGATGCTTGCGATTATTTAGAAAAAGTATAATCCAACAACTTGTCCCTTTTTTCAATAGAACTGCTTTAACCCCACTAAATTCCAGTATTAATTTCCCATTATACACAAACCAATGGGGGGGGGGGTTGTTTTTTTACTAAGGAATACCAAAATGTGTAATTAAAATGTCCCAAATTTTTACTTCGAATTGCACAAGTTAATTTACGGCCATCAGGAGCTGAATCAGGAACACTCCTCTAAATCATCCAGCTGACACTGAGAAATAGTTTCCGTTATTATTAACCATCTGTGTGTTGATTAGTGCTTCATTAATCTCCAACTCAAATGCCTTAATTACTGCTATAATTACTGCTTTCTTCACCTGCTTATTTGTGGAAAGCATCCACTGTGTTTTTCAGCTTCGAAGCTGATCTTCTCCATTTTAAAAAATTATTTGTTGCTAATAAAAGTAAATAGAGCTGTACAACAACTTACATGAGCAGGTGATCAGCAAAGACTGGCTGAGACACAGCACAGTGGACAGGAGGACCCTTAGGCCACTGTCCATGGTGCACTTTGACCCCTGCCAGAGGCCGTGTTGTCCAGTAAGTACGTCCACGTCTGTTCAGCAAACCTGCAACACACAGATGAGTAGAAAAACATATCACGCCACAGCTCTGCAGAGAAACATGGCATCATGAACGCGAGCGCAAGAGACAACTTGTAAACAAACAGCAAAGTAAGGAAGAGGAAACCAGAGGTGGGGAAAAAAAATCCATTAAGTTCCCGTTGAATCCTGAATGACAATCCCTCTAATCTTCACGACACATCCTCTTTACACAGTCCTTGATCTCCACCTCCCACCCTCTCCTCTGACCCCTCTTCTCACCCACTTCAGTGTCTGTGTGGAGGCTGGAATGTCCAGCCTCTCTGCTTCCTTCTCTTCCCACAAGACCGCTGAGATCTCCTGATAATGGAGTATCTGTGGAGAGACTGTCGCCTCACTCTTAATATCACTCTCTTGTCACACTGTGTTGCTTCCTCATAGGTTCAATGTAGCCTGAAGTGCAGGCCAGACACACACGGTAAGACAAGAGAAGAGCCAAAGAGAGAGACAGAAAAGAAGCGGAGGGGACGTAATTAGGAGCATTCCTCTATCCTTTTCAACCAGACCCCCCTCCAAATGCAGCGCCTCCTCCTTTTTCTAAGAGTAATCCGGGCAAGCTTTGATCCCAGGTTCCTGGTTGCTAACCAGGGTTTGAGCCTGAGGCCGGCGGGGACAATGGTTGTCCAGCTGTGATATTCACACTGGTGCTTCGTGGCTCGCAGACATTAGCGGAAGGGCCAACCAAGGCTGAAGGGTTGGTCAAATTAAAAGCATGATGCCTGGGTGGGAGCGGCGAGGCTTAACAGGTTTCTAACCCTCATTCTCTAACTAAAACATTGTTTCGTCCGCTCGACAATCAAGCAGGTCAATTTGGTTAGCCTCCTCTCGAGGGTGCAGTAGGGCTTGAAAAAGACCTGTTGGCGTGGGGCTAGAATGAATATTTATTTCTGTCATCAATTAATCTGCTAATTACTTTGCCAAAAAATAAACACAGGGATGTGAAGTGCTTACATGTAATTACAGTAATGCTGTGTGTATTAGGAGCACAATTAGTAATGTGCAAACTGTAATTAATGTGTCAAGCTTACACTTTCTCCTACACTGAGAAAGGCCTATTGTACCAACCTAAAACCAATGCAGCTTTCTTTGTAAGAAGATTAACTAATACAATTTTACCTTGTCATGTTAAACACCCAATAGCAACTCTGTAAGTTATTGCAATGAAGAGCAGTGTAGTTGGGATGAAAGTGAAGGTCAAGTCTGAAGATAGGTGTGGTCTGACCCAGGAGCGCTGGAATTCAAGGGTCAATGGAGTCCATCCCACTCTCATTTTACACCCTCCTCAGACTTTCTTTGCATTTTCATCTTCTGTATTTGGTGTATAGTATATATGTATACGTATGTTTAACTGGGGTAAAAACACTTTCTATGAAGGGTTCAGTCGAAACAGCAGTCTCTGAATGTGGTTACTGTCATGGATAGTGTGGCCTTTCGAGACAACTACACAACGGGGTGTGAATGTTTTGCTTTTTTATATATAATTTGTTCATTTACAGACATCAAGAGAGTGACTACTTTAATGGACAGAACAACACAAGGAAATGTAGCAGGCAGGCCAAACTTCCACTAAGTCGACCCACTGAACTGGACCTCTCCATCAAGTTTGTGACATTGTCAAGTTGTATTATACAACCCAGCAGGCAAAGTGGTCATTTTGAAGCTTCAAAATGCAGCATTTAAGACCAATAGGTGACACTCCTGCACCTCTGTCTATATTTTATATGCAATCTAAAGTGGGGCTCGATATAATCAGAAGATGCTTTTTAGCTTTATGGTGGTGAAAGGTTCATAAATTCTTATAAAAGCCACAAATGGCAAGTCAAATGATTTATTGTGCCAACACTATGCATATGCATTGCTAATTAGTTAACACTGTGCATTTTTTAAGGTCATTCTGAATGCTGGAGCTTTTGCCCCCTTCACTTGATGTATTCATACCCACTCTCTTCATCTTGCTCTCTCTCATTCTCTCTCAGAGGGCATCCTGAGAGGAGTAGGATAGAAGAGGCAGGAAATAATAAACTCTTCCAGCTCTAGGCTCACGCCCCTGCTCACCCAGAGGTCAAAGGTTATGCAGGAGTAGCGAAAGAGTGAGAGGATGAACCAGCGGGTGTCTGGTGGCTCTGGGACAGCCCCCAGAGGTTACCTCCAGCTGTCTCCGTTTCAATTACACACACAGACACACACACGACTAAATATTTAAAGCAAAACAAGAATAAAGTGCTTAAAAATTAATATTTAAAAATGAATTCTTTATGAACCCTCTAGCCTATAGGCTAGTTTACAAGTGCTGAGTTTCAGATAAGGATTTAGAAACATGCCATGATGCATACGGTGTATTCTTTGTATTTTAGGCTCCATATTAACTGTGTCCATGCTACTTCACACAGATCAAACTTCTTTGCAGGCTGGCGTTTCTCCATCCCACAAGTTGCAACAGGCCCTGCACACTACCCCCATGTCATCAGTGGAAACTATCTTTCTCTCTCTGCCGGAATAATGATATATAATTACAATAATAACAACAGTGCTAAAACAATGCACAACCAAGCATGGGCACACTGGCACAGTATGGTGAGAAACCGGAGCTTTTTTCCCTCTGGCTACCTTTCCTTCGCTCTCTTATTTTAACCTGTTCAGTCCTCCCATCAGGAGGGCCAGTTGGGCACTAAAGTTCTGAATGGATGCCCTTGTGTAAACACACACACAGCTGCCTATCTGCCCTATTGATCTGGCACAACGAGGAAACACAAGGGCATCATTCCTGTTTCTTATCTTTTTGGCTTTCCCCTGACATCCGCCACCATGAAGCCTCCTCAGTGGAGACAGACACTGTGAGGATATCTCTTATCTTTCATCAGAGACTAGTCCTGATGCTGGCAACACTGGCTGCATGGAAAGGCAAGTCCAATTTCCTATTTCCAGACGCCCAGACAAAAGTTGGAGGGGTCCTTTTACAAAGGGGAAGTCCCTGTCAACTGGAGCCGGATCAGCCTGAGACCCTTTCTTCTTTTCCAGTGTTAATGGTGGAGTGTTGATCTCACTCCTCCACATTTTACCACCTAAAAGGAAAAGGTACTCCCGTTTTCTTTCTCTCCTTCGCGAAAATCTGATCTTATGATACTGTCTGTTTTTGCACTCACGGTGTGGATGCATGGCCCTTCTCAAGGCAGAATTGAGCAGCTATAAATCGAAGTGACATCCTGCATAAAAAACAACTGTGCACCGTTGAAAGATGATACACCGAAAAAGAGACAGTTTATTAAAATAAAAAATGAGGTGGATGTGTCAGCGAGTTCAAGTGGAAAAGTTCCTATTTTTTGGGTGTGGGGGGTTGACCCATGTATGTTTGGCAAATCTTTGACTGACACTTGGCTTAACGGTGCAACTGCAAGAAAAACAGCAATCTCCTGAGACTTTGTAACTCTGTTTTCTGTGTTGTGTTTTTTACTTCATCTGTCATACTCCCTTCCGGACAACTCCACAGTACAGATATATGACTGAGAGGCACCACCTTTATTTTTCTATCAAGGGAGACATTCAAACAGAGGAATAAAACCATCTACCCCCTCACAGGACAAGCAGGATCCCTGGTGATGACACAGGAGAAAATAAACACACTGACAGGCTGCCCTCAGGGAAGAGAAAGGGATTTGAGTTCTAGGGCGATTAGCACCTGCACCTCTTTTTTGGCCCCCTCTCTGCAGGAACTACTTAAAGCCCCATCTGCCCCCATGTGGGACTGGCCCATATCCCTGTCATATTGGGTAAACAGGGACAAAAGCAATGCAGCGAAGCATCAAAGACCTGGAGGGCAGAGGAAGAACAGGTCACAACTGGTGCTGCTGACTGAGACAGGAGCCTGGCCTCTCTGCTTCACAGACAAACACAGACACCATGATGCAGCCCTCCAACATTAATGCACTAATTTTATATTACGTTTTTATCATAAATGACTAACAATGAAAAGTAGAAGAGCACAAATTCATTAAATCAAAAGGTTTAGTTTAAGAAAGAGCAAACTGTTACAGGTGACCAGAACCGATTGAAGCTTAGAGATAAAGATGTCAAGGGTAAAAGATCAATGGGGTGTAAGAGAAGGGGCAAGTCTTTTCTGGTATGATGGTCTAATCTGACCTGTGTGCCGAAGCTGATTCACATGCTATACCCCAAACCTGTCTGCACTCGACCCACATCTCACTGACAGAGGATCTGCAGCACACACATTCCTCAGTTCCACAAAGAGAGAGCATGACAGACACACAGAAAAAGACAGAGAAAAACACACACACACACACACACACACACACACACACACACATAAACACACAACTGACATGATGAGAGATGGCAATGGGGATGAGAGGCAATGGGGTGAAAAAGCTATAAGAGAAAAATAAAAAGAGGCTGTCTGGAAGAGAAGTAAAAGGAGATGTGTAGGATTTAAAGAGGTGAAACATTCAATAGGAGGTGAAAAGTGGCCAAGCCCAAACTTCTTTCTCCTCCTTCTTTATTTGGCTCACAGATAGAGGCGTACAGATAAAGACATCCAAAACTGACTGATGATTCAGCCGAGCTACATTCAGCTCAGCCCAGAAACTTTGGAAGGCCCGACTCATAGAACAGACTCTAAGGGACCATTATGGGCTTCTTATATTGGTCTGGGTGAGTACACGGAGGCAGCCTGGGGCCACCGAGAAAACTAATGAGTGGAAACACTGGGCCTCTGGTATGGCCTAACTCTGTCTGATTAAAGACTGAGATTTTATTAAAAGTGGGACTGTCTTAGACAGAAGGGGGTGAGCTAAAGTAAGGGAGAAAAAGACAGACATGATTTGGAATGAACTGAGGGAATTAGGGAAAGAAAGGGAGGGTCCTTTTTGTTTTACAATGAGAAGGAAGGAGAAAATAACACTCAGGGGTTTTAGTCTATCCATGAGACAAATCGACTGCACTTGTCTGAGCCTGAGAAAGTTAATGAAGGTGTCTCAATAAAAGATTTAAACAGAGTTTTCTACAGCAGACATCTTCAAGGACAGGCTACTTTTGAGACACTTGTTTCTCTCATGCCTGTGTGCAGCTGACAGACAACCATCAGTCCGGGAGGTGCAGGGCGATGACGAGGCCAGGCAGGTCCCAGAGCGTCTTGACGCCAAGGTCCTTACTACAGTGCTGTTGTACGGGACAGAAGAGCAATGAAAGGAGAGGCCCCTGGGGATCAGACAGTCACATCCCACAAAGCCCTGTTTACCAAGGACACACACCCCGTTCCCCCACCTCCTCCCAACAACGCCTCCGTTCACCAAAGTCCGACCCTCCCAAAGTGCCAGGGCCGGGACCTGGGAGACAGCGCTAATTCTACCCTCGGGCTTGTTGGCCAAGGAAACAAGCAGAGAGCTGAGAGTGGAGAGAAAGAGGGAGGGGGTAAAAAGATTGAGACAGAAGGGATAGAGACTGAATGGTACAGTATGTAAGACCCATCTTAATTGGCGATTGTTCTGCAATGTCTTGTTTTTCCTGGGAATCTGTGCGGGGGAGGGACAGGAAAGTAGGGAGGTATGGTTGTTTCCCAAGGTCCTGAACAGCAGGATTAACCACAGGGGCGAAACTCAATAGCCGCCTCGGACATTGGAAACAGATCCCTGGGTATTGCCACCATACAAGGCCACCTCGAGACCTTTTGCAAAGCGCATGTAACTAACAACCCTACCCCATTGTCTAAGCTCTCTGGGCCCTTCCAACTGATTTCACAGGCCTTTCAGCCCACGGGGGAACGTCTGCTCAGACGAAAAGGTAATTCTGATGGAAAGAAGGAATGCAGAAGAAGGCCTTCTTGCCCGCAGGGTGTGTTATAACACTGATCTCCAGCATGTGCCAAGACGTTGATTCATCATGGCAAGTGAGAGGGGAGCTGGGAGCTTGTGCAGCCGTGGCACCGGGGGCAGGAGGCCACAGATTTACATTCCCCACTATCAGTCCTGATTAGAGAGATGATGGGAAAACATGCTGATGTAGGGGAGGAGAAAAATGATCAAGTTTGCCAAATGACTTGAAAATGTCCAGCTCTTCTGTAGGAGTCAAGATGCTATCTGTGTTTTAAATGCTGTTGTGTGGGCTATAAACCATGGGCATACAGCGATCCAGCTGCCCCCACCCTTTCTCCACTAAGCGCAGTCTCCCGTCCCTCCCCAGCTCTCCTGGATTCCATCACTGCCTGTGTCTCTACAGCAACAAGCGGCGAAGACGCAGACAAACAATTTCTGTTCAGTCTCCTCCTGATAGGTCCCTGGCTGCCAACCAAAAGCACTTTCAGACTGAAACATACATTAAATAATGTAATTTCAAACATGTGCAACAAAAACAAAATGACAAGGTGTCCAAATAGATACTAACAAGAAACTCAGTTTCACAAAGTCAGGATTTAAAACCGGCCAGAAATAAAACTGAACTGGGCTGCCTCAGCAGCTCTTCTTCATTTGTCACTCGAGAGGCGTGAGAAAGAAAGTACACACAGACATTTTCATTTTTTCATAATGATAAATGCACTTTGTAAGTATAACAGAGTAATGGCAATATATTCATGCTGGAGAGGTGTGTGTGTGTGTGTGGACAGGGGGCTCTGCGGGTGAGGAAAGCCTCATCTGCTAAAAACTCCCCAGCCGCCGGCACAACAAAAACAAAGACATGCAAAAAGGTTAAAATATAATTAGTCTTCTTCACAGATTCCACAAATCTCTTGCAAAAACCCAAACAAACCAACCCCACCCCCCTTACACGTACAAGCTCGAAGACCCAAAGATAAATATACAGTCCCAAACAGAGTGTGTAAATGCTTTATTTAGTTTGTCTAAATGTTTATCCGTCTCTCCTTGTAACGCTCCTCTTTTGCTGCACAGCCATCAAATGATCGCAAAACAAACTCGGTGGCGATACATCAACACTCACATCATCCGAGTTTCCACTTCTGGCTCCTGGTCAAACTGTAAAAAGCTCTCCGAAATGTTTAGGGTCCCCGCTGCTTACTGCTGCAGCACTGGAGGTGAGAAAAGCTTTTGGGAGATGATGTAGTGCTGCAGCGGTGCCAACAGAAACACAACCTCAATGACAACACCAAGACACAGCAGAAATAGAAAAACTGTGGCTCATGGCAACTCTGCTTTTTCTTGTCTGGGTTCGTGTGTGTTTGCTACTGTGTGAAAGAGTCGCGAAACGGTGACAGTGATTTACTTTACTTTGTTAAAGTCAGTCAAAACAGAGTTTTATCTATCCATCTCAAGGAAGAACTATACTCCGCAGGATGCAGAATGTCTGCTCCTATCTTAAAATATTCTCAGAACAATGTAAAAGGCTGGACCAACCCTATGTTTTATCCCTCTGACTTACATTCCTCCACTCACTTTGAATATCTTTTATAAATAGGGGGTTCCAATGTTCCCTAAAGGCTCACATCTCAGAGTAGGGAAGGCCCAAAATGGCACCCACAACCACAAGCCCGGAGGCAGGCAGCAGCAGTACCCACACTGCCTCACACTCTGATCTGGGAAGAAAACAGCCCTTCAAACAAGAAGCCTGTTTGTCAGCTGAAGGGGAGTGCCAGCCGCTAGTTTTGCCTTAATATAGTCTTGCTGATCCTTGTGCTGGCTTTTCAGCAGCACACACATTCTGGTTTGCAGAAAACCCATGTCAGATGTGACTTATTGGTTCAACATTTGAAATAGAAAGCTGCGGTCGCTCTGCAGTTTCAAGCAGAAAAGGCTAACTCTTGGAGCCTGCGACGAGGTGGCGGACTAATGCAGGCGTATTTAGTGGGGTCGGTAACAGGAAGGGGAAAAGAAATTAATCTTGCAAACAGGAAGACGCTGAGGATGCAGAAAGAAAAGGGAAAAAAACATACTCTGAAATACTGTGCAGCAAGAGTCCAGTTCATAAGTTCACTCTCTGAAATCTTCTCTGGGGCTGATTAACAACACAGGACGATGGCTTTCATCGGGTATCTGCACGCGCAATGCCACGTCAGGCCTTCCCAGGAAACATTTTGTTCTCTGTCATGCATGTGGTGCTCTGCATCATACTAAAGACACATGTACTGTAGCTGCACAAGCCAAGAGGCACTCCCTCAGATGATTATGAGCCCATAAATAAAAGGCATCTAGAGAAAGCAACGTACTTCAAACCATGGCTCAAGATCATTAAAGTATTCTAGTCCATTTTCATCTTTTGTTCTTTCCATATAACCCCACACCCCCAAGCTATGGATAAGAGTTAACCCAACTATATTTTCCTATGGTAAAAAGTGCATCCTACTGTGTCGCACAACCTGTCCTTGGGGCATTTTCAGAATCTACGCGGCCGCCTGGACGCTGCGTTTGTGCTTTAAAGCGCTACGTGTGTGGTATTGGCTTACATTCCCTTATCATATTGAAAGCATGGACACATATATATTTAGCTAAGGCCTGTATTTCCATTACATTAACAGTATGCAAACATTTTTCAGAGAACAAGCAGACCTCTTCACCCTGCCTATCTCCAGCCCGTGCAGCCTCATTCCGCTGCATTTCAGTGGCTGGCTGGAACATCTGTTTCTGCTGCTCCAAAAACTGTTTGTTTGTCTTAACAATTATGCCCTGATGTTTCTCATTTTATTTCTCAAATCTCCTGAAAGTCGTTATCCAGTTTCAGGTCCTTCAAGGTTCTGAATTTTTAGAAACTCAATAGGGTGATCTGTTGAGAGCTGGCGTATACATTGAGTTACAGTCAGCTCACCTTTGACATTTCGGAAGAGTTGTACCAGAGGAAGCAGGCAGCTCATCTGTAACCTACAGGAGAAACAAGTTTGCGTAGTACGGCGAGTCTGTGCTGCTGTGTTTGGATCATCTGTCAGAGTCGGGGGAATAGAAGAAATAGGGAGGGGTGGAGGAGGTGGGGGTCCCAAAGAGAGAAATGTGTGTAGTGTAGTTAAAATAATGACAGCGTGAGCTCATAGGAGATAAGAAGCGCTACTTATGTCTGCTTCATATAAACACAAGCGACACCTTACAGCTACCGATTTTGCCAATATGGCTACCTCAATTCCAACTTGCCAGTTCCGCTCACAGCCAGCCCACAGAATATATTAACAGAGGGAACCTGAAGTTGGAAAGTAAAGCCTTTTTTGTTAGCACTGCAGCTGCAGGGCGCTCTCACCAACCCAGCAGTCACAAGAGCTCAAACTCTTACTCTGACCTGCCCATCTTTCCCAGCGACCCCCTGCCCATGGCTGCTGGGTGTTGTCAATCAGCACCCCCCTGGCTCCTTGAACATGGGGGCTCTTTGGCATGCTGCCCACAACTCCCCTCTGTCCATCTAATGGGGCCTGAGGTCTGACTCTACCCTTGACGAATGGGAGCTGAAGCTCTCAGAGTAAAGGGCAGCAATAGAAAATGGTAAAAATGCTGCAGTATGACTCAATCCCTGAGCAATGAGAGTAAAAGGAGGGCTATATGTCAAGAGTTTAAAACAAGCCAGGTTTTGGTTTGGGAATAGTTACTTGTACGGTTTAACGTCAACCATAAAACAGTTTCATAAATTCTACATTATTATTACTAAGAAGCTGAAATGGATTAGTAATCAGAGATTTAGAAAATGAATAAGTCTTAATTCCAGCAGTCAAAATATTGTGAAGGAGATGAAAACTAACGTGACCGCTCCAAAAACAAAATTTTCTCCTGTTTTATGACTCTCATAACATTCTTCTCAGCCAAAGGTTGAATCCAATGGTGCCATAATACGACAGATCAGAGCGCGAAACCAAATAAACAAGCAAGCCACATTGTGATTTAGGTTTTAAACTCACTTCCATTCACTTTAGAGCCAGAACTGAGGTTTACTGACAGGCCTCAAATCTGTACGGCTTAGAAAAGGGGAGAATGTGGGAGATGGCCAAAATATACTCCAGTCTCCCTCTTCCTCCACACTCACCTCAGACAAACCTTCATCTACAAACTAAACTAACTCTAAACTGCTTATTTACAATTAGTTTTAACAGCAGAATTACTTTTAAAAATCGTGAGAAAATGATGAGAAGGGCCACTGGACTTTCCCAGAGCCTGAAGGAAGAGAAAAAAAACATCTTAGGATCTTAACTTATTTTTTAAATTTTCTTTAATGACTTTAATTGTCAGTCAACTTATAAATTAATCATATGAGTATTAAATAAATCTTTTTAATCTCAGGAATTGCAAGATTTCACTGTATATATGACTTTACTTTTTGGTTTAATCATTAACAAAACCACATTCAGCGATCATTTGTCATTGCTGGTGTATAAGTGGTTGTGAGAATATAGTACTGCATCAGAAAAATCAAGAGAGCCATTATAAGTGCCGGAGCTGGTATCATTACACGTGCTTATGTCCAAATTGCCCACTTAACATAGTTCTCCTACAGCAACATGTGTTTATCATTAACGAGCACCCTAATGGCTCAAACATTATTCCAACTCGCTTAATGGCATCGTTGTGCTTTGTTCAGGTCTGTCTGATAAGCGCCGAGCCACTAATGGTTTATTAATTTCCCTAAATACATGCAGTGAAAACAAACACACACACACACACAAACACACACACAAAAAAGGGTCTGAGGCTCTGTCCTCCAATTCAGTCACATTCCCAATACAAAGCTACTATAGATAAACACGGTCACTAGTACTAAATACATTAAAGTTGTTCTGGAAAGTTTAAAATCAGGAACTTGTACTATACCATACAGCAATATAGTTTGGACACAAAGGAGAGCCTCATATAGACGATATTTAAAAAAAATAACAGAGCAATAAAGATTGTAAACACATATTTCTGCTGCCATAAAACAAAGATATAAACAAGACGTTTGGCATTCGAGCTGTCTGAATAAAGGAGTAGTCAGTCAAAGAGGACTGACTGAGTGGAAAGCAATGCAAGGATCATAGAGTCAATTAGGTTACAATGAGGGAAAGCGGCTGCAGAAAAAGTTACACCTTAGTTTTTTGTTTTTTAAAAAAAGAAAAACTCTTGGAACAGACTCAAACGTGAGGAAGGATTTCTCCTTCAAAATGAACGCCCTGAACACAAAGAGCAAATCTCGCTCTGCCCTTGTCAAAAGCTCACCCAATATTGGGAAGCACTGAAAGGATTTGAAAGCCATCGGAAGTGTCTTCTTGTCCCCCACCGACGTAACAATGCGTGAGCAACTGTTTGAACTTGAAAGTGTTTTATCTGAGTGCAGCCATGTGTGTCCCACTGACTGGATGTCATGCATTCGAGAGGGATTCAAGACTTTGTTCTTGATAACTTTTAAGTGTTCAGCTTTCTGAGAGTCACCCCTATGTAACAATAGTCGCTGTGAAGCTCTGATGATAAGGGTGAACAGCAGACAGAGGAAGTTGATGAATCTGGCATCAGCAGCCACCACGTTACCGTCACTTTTACTCTGCCGCTTTCCATGTTTCCACCCAGAGGAACAATCTTAATCTCATATTATGACTTACAATATTTATGGTGCATATTACATTTTCATATGCACATTTAGCTGGACGTTTTATAAATGCAATGATTTAGAAAACTGGGTTAATCTTAAAGTTCAATCAAACATCAGCATAGGACTGTGAAAACATAAATCTTTAAGTTCCTGAAGTGCATAGCCTGAATAAAATTAGTTCATGCCCACACTTGTACAACTAGTCTTGAGCTCAAAGCAGTGCCGTCTTTATTTCTACTTCTTTGTTTTGTTTTTTTTATTTGTAAGATTAGAAGAGTGAGAAGGAACATGAAACCGAGGAGAATTGAGCAACGTGAAGGCTGTTTCATGACCATATGTTTGCACACCTGCATATTTTTTCTTCAGTATACTCAAAGATTTCTCTTTGTGTCTAATGTTTTTACTCTTTGTCAAAAGCATGCCCCTGGTTGAGTAAATAATGACACCTTCTGTCTGCCAGGCAGGTAAAGTCACTTTTGCATGCTTTGCGAAGTGATTTGTGCACTTGCCAAGTGTCTGAGCAATGCTAACATGGATTTACCAAACCAACGTTTATGACACCCTCTGGGGATTCATCTGAAACAATAAAGGCTCTCTGTTTTTGGAGGAAAAAAAACACACTACTTCAAATATTAGTCCAAGCTTTTCTGCACAGTGGTAAATGTGGCAGTTCCAGCAGATTTTCTGTGGATCTTCTCTATAATAAAAGTATAACTTCTGGACAGTCCATTTTCAGCTTTTACCAAGGTGAATCCAATGTGTCAAGGGAGTGACATGTTTGCCTTTTTTCTAAAAATGTTCTTTCATCTTTCAAAGAAGAAATGGAGCCTGCAGGCCATCTGTTTTCAACTGTGGGATGTTAACTCGAGCGTAGCTGCCTTCAAGGAGCTGCCAGAACTGTTTACCAAACAAATATTTTGGATTTTCTTTTGCTTCAAATCAGGGGATACATAAAGGATAAAAGAGAACTGCTGAATAGCAATGTTAATCTGAGTGCTTCTGTGCGTGTTCAAGCAAAATACAAACCATGACTGTAGGCAAAAGAATTGCTTAAAGGAGTCTTGTGAATTGACTTCAGCATTAGAATTTAAAAGAGAATTGTTCAAGCCCTTTTAGGACCATAACATCATATTCTTCTACTTCACGCAAAGCAATGCAGACTTTGTTCAATACTCAGTACTGCCAGTACAATTATAGGCAATAAACAAATCTTATGCATAAGACCTAATTATTTAAAGTCATAGCAGACTTGGTTTATAGTGCGGGCCCTTAATTCATGGAAACGTACACACACTCCGCTCGCCACAGTGCCACTCCGTGCCGCTGGTCTCTCCGCCAAAATTCAAAGTTAAGAAAACAAGACAACATGGATCAAATCGGCACCGTGGAGCTCTCTGCCTCTTTTACCCTAACATGTCTTTTGTTTTTCCCTGAAAACTCGAGCTTTCCGCACTGAATCCTACCCCAGCTCCTCTCCCAGCCAGCCAGCCGGTCAGGCAGCCAGCCCGGGACTCCCCTCTCTGCCTCCCCTCCGTGCCTTCTTACCTCTGTTGCAGGAGGGCAAAAGCTGCGAGACGTCCGGTGAATTAGCAGCAAAACGCATTCTTCTGTTGGCAAATCCGTACCGGGCCCTCCATTAGAAACGGGCTCAAAGTGCGAGACGGCTTGAGGAACATGAAAGCAGCCGGAGAAGTGGAAGAGGGGAGAGAGAGTTTTCAAACCCGTAAAAGCAGCACAGGCGTCGGGGCCAAGGTGCGCCAAGTCCCCCTGGTCGAAACTCGCGTTACGGCGGTGGTGGAGAGTGTTCTCTGGAGTCCGTTTCTCTCAGTAGAAGTCCCGACTTGGTGCTCTCTCTCTCTGTCTGTCTGTCTGTCTTATTGTAACTTTCTGCAGTGCTCGGTCTCCGTCTCTACCGCTGCCTCTTCCACACACGCATCTTTGAAGTCAGTGTCGAATTGCTCCGCAAATCATGGCAGCGGAGAAGCTGGTCGTGAAACCAGGAATGTCCCAGCCCCGACGCTCAATACGACTCCTGGAAAAGGGGAGGGAGAGAAATAGCAAAGGGGTTGGGGGGTGTTACCCTGTATAGACTGTGCATTAACAAGTTTTACAGTCTAACGAGAAAATAACTTCCTCCTTCCTCGTCTGCGCACACGCGTGGACAGCGTTATCAGGACGTTACCACACCGTTCTCCCACTATTTAATACCACCTTAATGATGCGCACTGATATCACCTTTTTACTGTAAACAATCAGTTTATTTCATTTATGAATTTCGAAAATTACTAAAAGACTGCACAGATATTTTGAAAAACTGGCCTGGTCTAAGTTGGCTAAAAGTTGGCCCTTTTTTAATAAAGTGAAAAGCAGGGATAGGATTCAATAGTGCACAATAAACTCTGATCTCCTGCAGCTTGGTAATTACCACAAGAAAACCTACTACACATGTAATGCTACTTACAATTCCAGAAACACCAATATTCAGTTTGATTTATGCACACAGAGGAGTCTGCGTCTGTGTTAGATGATGAGGAGACACATTTATAGGTAAGAAGTATTTGTTTGGTATGTCAGAGTAAAATAAGAAGGGCTACAGTGTAAAGCTATAACCACACATATTTAACATGCTTCTGCTTAATGCTCATTTAATCTCTGTCTGTCTCTCTGTCTTAATCTTGTGTTTCAGTCTCAGGGACTCAAACGTATAAAAGCGTTTGTCTTTACTTTCATCAGATTTCTCTCTAGACTAAACCAGCTCTCACTGGAACTATTGACTTGAGTCAAAGTTATTAGGGAGGGAGGGTGTTTGAACAGCTAATAGCTGTGGGTCATTCTTTGGCATCAGGCCTGTTGGTTGGATGGTCTGAATGTTGGTTGGCTGCTACAATTTCCTCATCACTAGGTGAGACGCCTTCACAGCGAGGCAGGGGAGAGCGAACTGTGAGTGTGAAACAGTCATCTGCTGTGCGTATGGGCATGAGTAAACAGCATAATCATCTTTGAGGTAGTAATTATGTGTTCCAGCGTTGGCTGGGCGGTGGAGGCAGCGGCGGCGGGCCCACCCTGCTTTAGACAGCAGGTGCAGCTCACCATCTGACAGCTGACTCTAATGGAAGGTGTGAGCCAGTCCACCCAAGGCTGGGTCAACCCAGTCAGGGCTTTAGATGGCCATGGCCAAAGCCAACAAACCAGCAAATCTCTGACACAGCGAGCGAGGGAAAACAACATGGTGGAGGTGGTGAAGATGTCTGATGAAGGACAGAGGCCACACCTCTGTTTTCGCTCAGAAGAGTTCGACAGTTCTGACCTTTATTTTTTTTTTTTTAAATTCCAACAGACTTTAAATTGCTTATTTTGGCATTACAAGGTCCTTATTTTGGTTAAGGAATCATTTTTGCCCAGCATAAGTCATTTTCACAAATTACCTTTAAAATCATGACGAATTTCTCCAGAAATTGTCTAAATCTGCCCTTTCACACATGTAGCATACAACAAGACATCATCTGTGTCTGATGCATTCTCACTTATTGGAAATACTGCTTCTAGATAGGCAAGGTGTCCACATAGAGCATTCAGGATGTAGGATATGATGCACATCAGCACACATGTGCTCGCTGTAAAGTCTCAGCACAATTATCTGCTCCGTTCACATGCATATTCAATCAGATATTGCATTGTTGTTGTTTTTTTACCAGGAGCTGGAAAGTCTGTTTAATATCTGGCCCAAGTGATCTCATGTGCAGCTCCTTCAGGCAATGTCTAGAAGATTTCAGGGGTGCAGTACATGTATGAAAGTGGCTTAAACGTAGCCAGATCCTGATGACTACAGACTGCTACTCCTCTCCTCAGACCATCAGAACCTTTTTTAGCTGGATCACTTTTAAACATTAAATAAATGTAATTGGCAGAGGAAGGGTTGATCACAAAAGCACATTAGGGTTTATCACAGCCAAAAGCTTGTTTCTTTATTTGCTTATATAATATAATGGATTTGAAGTAGTTATACACAATTTATTAACCAATAATAACCATAATCTGTTGAACCTTATAAACCCTTTATGAAGTCTATGTTATTAGCTAGAGCTACCCGCTTTTCTTTTTTTTTTTACCTCATCTTTTTTTTTCCACAAATGATTAATTTTCCTTCAGGCAGGTATTCATCTCACTAATGACAGCTTCTCTCTCTCAGGGTCAGCCACTGGTTGGAGATGGAGACAGAGACTCCTGATGTTGAGGGGGGGAAACGGGGTGATTGGACACAGTCGCATGTGAAAGGCCAGAGAGCGGCTAGTCCACAGGGAGCACGGTCCACACACAAAGGGCCATGGAGGGCCTCGGTGGGGGCGGGTGGGGCAACCAAGGAGGAGAGGCCACGCTGGGAACCAAAGCTGACAGCACAGACACTTCTCATGCACTGAGGGTTCGGCTGTCTCTGGCCCCCTGGGGTATACACTCACTTGTCTGTACGAAGCTGCCAGCTCCACGCTGTTGAGCCACAGCAGCTCCAGATAGCTGCTCACTGAGCGCAGAAGCAGCAGAAACATTAAGCACACAAAGCAGCTCTGACCTCTGGCCCACATTTAACTGATATGTGGCTTGTTTCCTGGCTCACATCAGCGCTTATTCCAAATACCAATAGATTACAACACATTTAGCCAATTCCAGATTACTTTTTAATGAGCATACAGCCACTGCAAAACAGTAGTTTACACTTAATGCAATCAAGTTTCCTGAGCCTGACCGAGGTTGAAAAGGTAGAGAAATGACACGTGACTGTCTTACAAAGGCTTTGAGCGCTAAATCTGCAGACTGGGACTGTTTGGAGTTGGTACATTCAGCATGTTGTCCTTTGCTGTGAGGATAATAAGCTTCCAAGCACTGTCAACAGAGTGTTTATGACCTGCAAAGCAGCAGCGTGTTGTGTTGACTCTGTCAGCAGGGGCCTGAGGGACGCCTGTCGCCCAGTGCTATTAAAAGGCACTTTCAGATAACAGAAGAAACATCTCCTGTTTGAGCCAGTCAGGGTTTATTGGTTGGTCAGTGGGACAAAATACCAAAGCCTAATTGTTAGGCCTCAGATCTGACACCAAAATTTACATAATTTACTTGAAAACAGATGTTGTGAATTTAGAGTGCAACCCGATGAAAAGTCCTGTGTTGCTTTAAGTAGAAGACAGACATGTTTGTCCTAAGCAGTGCGCATAAGGACATTTATTTTAAACTTTTTATGAGACAGGGAAAACTGTCTGGGTGAAGAAATATATACTAGAGTGAGAAAAATCACAATATTTTACAAGATAGACTCAATGGATTTCCCCTCAGAGAGCCATATATCTCATGTCTTAGACAGGTGTGTGCGATGAGTGTATATATGTGTACACTGTGTCTCTCAGAAGGTTTGGGTATGAGCTACAGTTCTGTGTGTGTTCGTGGATGTGTAAAAGACAAGGGTGAAAGAGAAATTTGAAGGCAGCCCTCTCCATCTGTTTTCTGCATCACTGTGGTGGGATCACATTATCCATCGTGGGCTCTCTGGGAATTTCATCAGTCTGTAACATCTCACTTATTCACACATCTCTCTGGGCTTTACCATGTAGAGAAACCCAGAGTCCCCCCTGACACTGCGCTGACCCTGCACATCCTTTACAGCTTTCTCCCGTCTGATATCATGGCTCTGTGAGAAACACACGGGACGTAAAAATGTCCGACTCCAGGTTGTAACGCTGTCTCTGTTTTGCCTAAGTTGTCCACAATCCATCAAATATATTCATTCACATAAACACGGCTACTGCTAAACACAACTGGCTAAACACAAAGGTTATTTTTATACTTAAAAAGGATATGACAGTAACAGAACATTTTGAATGAACTGTCTATGAAGTGTTTACGAAGTAAACAGTTCATTTACAAAGTAATTTTTATACAAAGTCCCCATTTTCAGAGGCTCAAAAGTAATTGAGTAATTGTTGTTAAGGCTTCAAAGTAAACCCTTTGCAGTTAATGACTGCCTGAAGTCTGGAACCCATGAACATCACCAAATGCTGTATTTCATCCCTGAGATGCTCTGCCGGACCTTTGCTGCAGTTTCCTTCGGTTGCTACATGTTTTTGAGTCTTTCTGCTTCAGTTTTATCTTCAGCAAATAAAAAGACTCCTCTGCTCTAAAGGGTTGACATCAAGTGACAGACTTGGTCTTTTTGCCTCGAGAAACTCGGGAGTTGCTTTTGCGGTATGCTTTGGGTCATTAGGCCATTTGCACTGTGAAGTGCAGTCCAATCAGTTTTGTAGAATCTGTTTTTTTTTTTTATCTTAGTGTAATGTGATTGCTGATAGTAGCGATTACATCATTAATTATTACCCCCCAAAAAAGAATACATTTACAGGGCGTAGCTCACATTTTGAAATTTGTTATCAAGTCTATGGAATATGCTTGGTGTCTAGTTCAGTCAGTTTTCTTATGTAAAAAAAGAAAAAGGTCAGATTTCCACACATTTTTACAAACAGTGTGTCTGTAAAGTTGTCATTAGTGTTTCTTGGTTATCCGTAGAAAAAAAGAGTTTTTGAGACTAAATAGTTCCACTCACACTTATTTATTTACATTGTTTTATGAGTGTCTCACATTGTGAAATGATTAGCATCTGCAAAAGATATCCAGTGTCTACCCATGTAAAGTCATTAAAGCATCCCTCCTTCCATCCATGCCTACACTCACGTCTACTGAGCTCTGTCAGCCAAAGACGGGCTGTTCCGGTCTCATCCCCAGCTTTCAAATCAGCAATGATGTGCCGTTGTCATGATAAAGCATTCTTGATTTGGTAGTGGGTATTTGGGGAATAGTGCAGCAGGAAGAGGCTGAAGTGAAATATCATCCCAGTTTAACGTTGAAGTTTCCTCCAGTCCCACAGGCTCATGGTGACCTTGTGATTTATGATGCAGTTCTGGAGGAGCGGATCAGAATACGACCGCTCCATAGCTGCACAAACACATGTATACCAGACTCATTTAACTCTCATACATAGTCACTGGTGATCTTGATCTGCACTGAGATCAGAGAAGCTGAGATCAGAGCAAAAAAAAAAAAGAGAGAGTAACTGCATTTTCTTCTCTTGCTTCTGTCCGTGTAAAAATGCAATGCTTGTTGCGGGTAACTGGCTTTTCCAGCTCATTCCAAATGCCATGAAGTGATGTAGAAAATGAGCTAGATGAAGAGGATTAGGACCTGAGCCTGCAAGTGCTTATCATCTCCCATAGCACTCTAGTGTAGCCATGGAAACAGGAAGTGAGAGGCAAGCTTCCAAGATGGCCACCAGCTTGTGAATGGGTGCATTCCTCAACGGCAGGGTGTCTACAGCAAGGAGGAGGGGCAGCAAGTGTGTTTACTTCAAAAAGGGACTACATAAATAGTAACTGCTGCTGTTTAAAGGACTTCCTGTCACTAGTTATTGCATATAAGAGCAGTTAAATAAACGATCAGTTTCCCATCGGGGCTGCCTCGTCTTTACTGTATTGGGATCTGCAGTGGGTTCAATCTGGGATCCTGGCGTGTGGATTTTAAAGCCCCAGACTGGAGTCATGGAGCTGTTACAGGTCACCACCCTCTCTTTCACTCACACCCCGCCTGGTCATATAACCATCAGGCACACACTCTCAGCCTGAATTCCACATTCAGCATGCTTTTTCTCTGCCAAGTGACTTCTTTACTGACTTTTCTATGAGAACTATTGTTTCGTTATGTGAGGAGTGCATCTGGTGCAAGGGTTCAATAAACTGTTATGATCTGAGGTTATTTCCTTGGAGAAATAACCAAGAATTTAACAATTTAGACAAAAATTGTTAATTAGATTAAAAAAATGTTGTCTTTGTTCTTCAGGACAACAGTGATAATTATTTTTTTGTCCCACATACCTGTCAGTTATATAATGTGAGGCTTTTCTGTCACTCACAGTCCTAGATTACAAGACTGTGGTCGGTCCCTCAGCAGAGGGCCTGCCACCTTGGTGGAGGTAAGGTTGTACTTTATTGGTTCATCTGTCTTGTTGTCTCTCAGCAAATGCTACTAGGCTTATTTTCATGATTTTCTTGATATGGAGCATAGACAAAGGGACAAGTTTATGTGTGTGCAATAAGAAACTATCATAGAAGAATGGACTTGGATTTGTTTTTAATATAGTTTTATGTGTTCACCTGACACTGTGTAATGTTAAACTACTGCCATCCTGGCCAGGACACCTTTTGAAAGGAGGTGACCAAGCCAGGATAATTATCTTGGTACAGCAATTGCTTATATAATTTTAAATCTAATATTACATAAAATATTTGATACGATATTTTAAATTCAAGTGCTCAGAAAGTTTCCTTTGTGTGTTCTTAAAGATAAATAACTGACAGCACGCCTTCTTAATTCATAGAGTAAGGGTTACCAGTGTGCAGAAAGGCTTTACGAGGACCTCAGTTCAGTTTTACCACAGGCCATTTCCTGCATGTCTGCTCTACTCTGTTTTCCAAAATAAAGGCTAAATGCCCCCAAATAAATGTTTAGTAGTTCAAGGCTTTCCATTAGAGGCTTGATCGTCATCAAAAAAAAAAAAAAAACTGCACCTTTGTCTCACCTACTACATACATAAACAGGTGGAAATGAATATTTCTATATCATATAATGAATAAAGCATATTTTCACTGTTTATAAGCTATCAGAGACAGGAACAGGGGGGTAAACACAGACGGGTGACAAATTAAAGTATTTTTGATTAAGTTCACTTATCGGATTATAAATAAGGGTGCTGTTTAGAGTGATCTCTTATAACCTGATGGGAGTGGTTTATTGCCATGGACCTATCCACATGGTGTGAGTGGTCACTGAATTGTCTGATAAGTATGAAAATGCGTGAATTGCTTTGCAGCCTCTACATCTCAAACCACTTGACCTGCTAAGGGAGATTTTGTTACATCTCATTAAAACAATACCACCTTTTGGAACAATGTTGCTACATCCCACTACTTGAAGACTTGAAGAATCAATGCCAAACTACATTTAAGCTGCTCTGAAGGAACATGTTGGCCTTTTTTTCTCTTTAACTTGTCACCTGTCTGTAAGCTGCATATTGTAGATGTCACTGTGCAAATATGCAAGTATCTACCAAGTGGCATTGTTAAGAAGGAAACCATCCATCAAGCTGTCAACATGAATTCCTGAGTGCAGAGCACATTTGTCAACTTTAAGTGGAGCACATGCCCAAAATATTTGGATATTTAAACTTACCTCATCGTGGCGTTTGGAGTGGACCGGCATTCCCACTGGTGCTAAAATAAACCACAAACAGAGCACTTGGGTGTCACTGGAAGCCTTGAGTGGTATTCTCTAGAGGATATTTCACTATGCCTTCATGCTTGTTTGTTTTCAGGATATGAGCAGAGATAAAGAGCCTGGCGTTTTACAAACAGAATGGAGGCTGAGAACAGGATGTCAGGGTGTGATAGACCGTCCGCTGCCCTCATTGTTTTTTTTTCTTTGCTTGCCTCTTCTGATAAAAACAGCGCCCTCATCTAAGGAGAAGTATTAAAAATTTTTGTGCCTCACACTGGTCAAACATCACCAACCAGGAAGATACCATCTGCCATGTGTTTGCATTCGCAGAAGTGGAGCTTCACAGCCCACAGCAGGGGCCAGGCGCACAATCACTGCAGAATATCACCAGATAATCGCTGTGGAGCCTCAGGAAAAACGACCGAGAGTAAACAAAGAAAGTATGTGTACATAGCTGCCCGTTTTCAGATTTACTGTAGATCTGTTTAGTGTGTTTGTGTATATATGTAGCTGTATAGATGCATGTTTTGTCTCTCCAACCACATTGCAGTGATGACCCCTATCTAATCAGTGACACAAGGCTTTTTGTTGGGTTCAATTAAACCCCAGAGGAGTGACTTTTAAACAAAACAGAATGGGCTGTGGGGAAATCTCAGGCAGATGTGGAGTAGAGACACTGATGTCTTCATAATGATATCTGTATTTTTTTACAGCCCATCTCCTTCTTTCTCTCTCCCTCATGCCAGTTAAACAAGCTAGATCCGTGAACAATGTGCTCCATGCTGCAGGCTTCTCTTCCCTCTTCCCTGCTCCATAAATTGCAGTTCCCGGGGGACCACTGGAAAGACAGTACAACTCAGAGCCAGATAGAGCTGTCTGAAAAGGCTCCAGCTTCGAGTTAGGCATGCTGAACAAAAGTCCCATCACCCATGAAGTTAAATTAATTTATATTTTCTGCACCACATTTGGTTTGTCTGCACTCTACACGGTGACAGTCAGTGTGTTAGGGCCGAGCAAGTTTGCCACTGTGCATGTGGTCTCTTGATCAGGGCAATGAAAGGCAGTTTACAGCCTTTTAAAAGGTGTATAAAAACCTCTCTCTAAAGAGGCATATACTTCATGGCGTGTGTGTTCCCACAATTAATGTCTGAGCCCAGCATGAGACCGCTGGACATCCTTCCTCATTTTGCCTCCTTGCCCTGAAGGACCGAAGCCACTGCTGAGTTGCAGCATTAAAATAAAATGTGCAGTTTGAAATGAAAATATGAATCGGAAAAACTGCAGGCTGATGATGTAAATGACACACTGAATAATGCCATCTGTTGGGTGGTGTGAAACTGCGTGCACCTCCATCTTCCAGCACCACTATTTCATGAGCATGCTTCTTTTTCTAGGTCTTTACTATGTGATTGCAATCAAGAAGCAATCACGCAGTCACGCGAAGAAAAGGTGTATGCGGATGTTTAAACAGATCAAATATTATGACAAAGAAGACAAGGCGAGGCATTTTGTTTTGTTCTGAGATATCAAGGAAAAATGAGCATCCGGGACAAATTGGTTAAAAGAGAGAAAGGGCGGGTTGAAGCTCTCAGGGACACGATTAGGAAGAGTCAGGCAGCTCAAGCTCACTTCACAGCTAGTGCTGGACAGTTTGGGATCAGAAGGAGAAGAACTCAGCAGACCACCAACTGATGCTACAGGTGCAGTATCACACCAACTCTTTGAAATGGTTTTATAATGACTAACTCATCCCAGGTGCTTGAGGTTGGATACACTTGCAGGGTCAGGGCAACAGAGTAGCACAGCCAAGATGACCCTGACCTCTCAGAGAATCATATTCTCCGGCAAGACTGTGAAAATAAGCTTCAGCTGACGTTACTGCATGTAGTTAAATCAACAGCCTTGAACTCCTCCGCCCAGCTGACTATTGCTCTGATTTAACATTATTGAATGTATTCCGACTTTTTAAAAGTCAGGTTTTATAAGGTCTCAGATGAAAAGAATCTTTGACTATGTCTAAGATTAACAATGTTTTAAAAAAAAAAAAAAAACCTATATAAATGTTACAACCAAGCTCATAGAGGACTAATTTTTATTTGATTCTTTTGTTTTCTTTTGTTTATTTCATGATGATGATATGTGAAATGTAGATAAAACAATATGGGTCTTTTGTAAGTAATTTAAATGCCATGGTGTGGCCAGGGCAGTGGCTGGCTGTTACTTTTCTCTGAAAAACATGCCAGGTGGCAGTACTTGTAGCTCGAAAGAGTTATATGGCTTTAATGATGCTTTTATGAAGTTATTCATTTCATGTGCACTAGTGCACCGGCACACCATCACAGATGCTCTCTTTTTAACCTTCTTGGATTATTGAACCGAGTAGAGTAATGAACCCTGGATGTTTTGTATTTTTTAATCCAGCCACATTACCCTCGTTATTTCTTGTTTTGCTCATGTCATTTTTTTTATTATATAGCAATGTTAACTACATTTTAAAGGGTATTGCAGTGTATTTAGAAATGGGTTAAAAAATCTTCCCTATGTGAAACTATGTCTTCATGCTCTTAGCAGCTCATACTTGTAAATAGGTGTAACTGGTTAAATGACGAAAACACACCTAAGCAACTCCTTTTTGGTCTAATTTTCGTGTTTATTTTCTTTACTGCTCATGGTGAGCTTGCACACACATATTTGCTTTAATAAAGAACTTGCTTGCCACTGAATGGCCTGTTTATCAGCATGTGGCTGTCAGGGAAATTTATGAGATAATGAGATTTTAGATTTTTTCTTAATGAAATTCTTTGGCTGCAGAGGATATTAGCTGTGGTGGATCAACCTTTAAAGATTTTTTTTTTTTTTTTTTTTACCTCTTTCAACAAGAGGCAAAGGCAGGCCAGTTTTCATTTTGAGGGTAAACTAAATCCACTGCATGTCTACTGCACTGTAGTGAACGCACAAAGATTAGTTTCCAGCTCGATTCAGAATTCCCATTTCGATTGTGAGGAATTGTGGAACTACATATTGATGGAGTTTATCTCTTCTGTGCATATAAGGGCCAGTCTCAGGCCCCCGTCCAGCCATGAGCTCATTAAGCCCAGGGAGTTCACACCTCTTGCCATGTTGGGCCCAGCTGTGTCCCCTCAGTGTCCAAGCTGGCTCAGTATTCAGGAAAGGCTGCCAGCTTCACAGGCACAAAACAGGCCAGGCCCTCTGATCTCTGCTAGAAATGCTATAAATCACAGAGTGGAGGTGATGGTCCAAAGTGCTCATTAAAATAGGCCATAATAAATATGGAGGGAATGAAAGGCTCTCTCTACCTGTCAGCCTGGGACAGTTAATGAGGGGAGGCTGTTAGACGTTACTAATGACTGATGATTAGGAAAACGGTGGAAGGTGTGTTAACAAACATTTAACTACAGATTGGCAGTCGTAAATGTTTCACGGCTAAAATGGGCACCACAGAAGGACCTTGTCTGAAGTGTTTAATCCAATTCAGCTTGACTCAAACAGATTTTAACATCACATGGGGTCTCTATGCTTTTAAATGTCAGTGAAAGTTAATGTTTTAACACTGTTTTAGCTCTGTTCCACTGCCACGTCTTTTTATTTGTCATTTTATCAGCAAGATTCACACTAATACATGAAAGTTGATGTAAAGTTGAAAGGAGTTGTAGGAATTCCCTTCTTTTAGAAAAGTGAAATAGCATACCAGAGGGAGCACTTGAGTGCTTTGGTAGTTTTGATAGGACTTTTTTAGATGACAACTCACTCTCTCTAGTCATTGATCAGGCAATCACTGCATTTAACATAAAAACTTTTATTTTAAAATCATAGAAGAAGCTCACTTAACATCTTTGGAGAGTTTTGCAACTTTGCAACTTGAGTCAGTGATAACTTCACTGAGTGTCATCATTCATCATTTTAATAAAGTAAAAGTGCCAAAGTGTGGGTTTTCCAGCTTCTCAATGGTGTGGTTTTCTGAATCACGTGAGTCTGAACTTCATACATGTAACGTATAAGTGTACAAGTGTATATAAGTGTAAAGTATAAGTGTAAAATCTTGGGCTCTTAACACTATAGTGACTCATATTTATTACTTTTTCCTATTTTAAATAATAAAAAAATGTTTAACTAATCAAATTTCATGAGTCATGGTACAAAGCAGATAACACAACTTTGAATATATAAATATATCAAATAGATTTATATATATATATATATATATATATATATATATATATAATATATATATATATATATATATATATATATATATATATATATAAAGATATATAAACTATCATTTTCTCAGAACTGCATCAGAACATGATCCATAGCCACATTCCTTCCAGATCTCAGGAACAAGACACACACAATCAGACAAACATGCTCATATTCGTTACTTGCACTGGCCAGCTGCAGAAAAGCTAATATTGGGCTTGGTTTTTGGGTTTGTGCAGGGTGGATTAGGAAGCACCATCGTGTGAAAGAGCTCTCTTATCGCCGTGCAGACTGAACCCCCTGCTGCAGGTCACCATTCAGCATCAATCCAAAGACGGCTTTCACTGTGCAGCCAGGTGGATGCAACATAACTCAGGAGTCAGCCAGTGTAGTCCGATGTGTTTACCTTCCAGATAGCCAAGATTTAATATTTCAAAGCACAGCTGAAATCCTTCTGGGTGATGTGTGTTCATGTTGATAAAAAAAAGGGGGAAGATGATCATAGTGTTGCTCTTTATGTTTGGAAAAACAATGAATCAAATTTAGTTGATGCTGACATAAAAATGTATAACCTCAGCGAGTTGCAAATGAGCTCACATCAGCTGAAGCTATCGTCTTGCTTCTAGGACATTCTCTTGCTTTGCAAAAATAAAGACATGAGCACTGTGTTCTATGTTGAAAATAAAATAGAAGGAAAATAAGGAATCTAATGAAGAAAAAGAGAAGCGCAGGCCTGACTGGATTAGAGAGGGCCTGTTTTTCCTCTCCATGTCAATGCACTCCTCGACCAGGACAGATAGATAGTGACGGCCTGCCAGTTGGTTTTCATTACATCCTCTGCATTTCAGACCTACTCAAAAAAAGAGAAAAAGAAAAACGGTATCCATCCCTTCCTCCCGCCCCCTCTCATGTGAACACACTTTTCCCTCTGAGGGAAAGGTACAAATTGTTCCTGAAAGTGAAAAAAATTGCCAGAGGGGACTTTTTTCAATGTATTTTTCTAATATCCTCTTCAGACTTGAAGTCTCCCCCGCCTGCCTTTTTTCTTTTAAGTAAAACCCCGTCATGTACCCCATGGGGGCTCCAGTGGAATGCTGCTTCAATATAAGATCTGTAACTTTGCATTCACCCTAATGCATGGCTACGTGTGTCCAAATGGGTTTCCATATGGGGGGGAGGAGGAAGGCGACTGGAGGGAGGGGGAAAATTTCAGTCAGGGATATGGGAACAAGGTGAAACTGTGCTTTGTTTGTTGCCCTCTGCGCATACCACGACAAAATTGGAACAGCAATAAAATAAGGCACAGATGTGCATTACTGGCTCAGACTTCAATTGTCCGCAAGCTGGATGGAGGCCTGGTCAAATAGTATTAAAAGGTGGATGGTCTGACTCTCTCTCTCCCCCCACTCTCCCCCCTAAAGGCTTGTTATCTCTCCAACATGCTGTGCTGCCTGGATGCCAGCATAGCACACCGATAACCACAACCAGAACATCTCCCCTCATAGGTCTCCTCACCCTCTTCTTCTTGAGTCACGCCATGCTACACCTACGGGAGCGGTGCGCTTCAAAGAGAATAAACTCGCACACACGTCAGAGCCACAGCAGGCTGATTTTCAGCGGATAGGACAACTCCTCTCTGTTCTTCGGGAAGCATTGCCCTTTGACCTTCTGGCTTTAACTCTGACAAACTGAACTGTTCATTATTCCAATCAATCAGAAATTCCTTCCTGTGTTCGCCTTCCTGTTTTAGATCACTGAGAATTAGCTGCATCATTTGAAGCTGCAGGAAAATCAAAAACATGCAAAGCAACATGGAGGAAACACACAGACATTTGAGCAGCAAATATGCCATACAGAGAAAAATAACAATGGATGAATCTTAAATCAGCTTTAAACACATCAGCAAAAAGCACCAGAGGCCTTGAAGATGTTTTTGTATATATATTATAGTTATAAAACTCCTCCTGTAGCCATGAAAGATGTTCTGCCAAACTTCACTTCTGCTCTTCATACTGAATACGATGCCAGCTGTCCAGGCTTGGGCTGAAAGGTTTTCCATTTGCTGGGCCATATTGTCAATAAAAACCATCGTGTTAGCCTTCCATCTGCTTTGTTTCTACGTAAGAAAATGCAGCACAGTCCATGGACCCATAAATCTCGGATGATTATCATCACACACCCTGGCTTTCCAAATGTTCTGATTTGTTGGATGTATGCACACATTTAGATGCAGAGTTTTATGAACCCCTGCTAACGCTCTAACTGCACATTTAAACAGAGTAAAGACAGAAACTAAATCCATATATCCTTCTATTATAAAATAAAAATTATAAATAAAAGATATCATGCAGAGACTTAGCCTGATGTAACCTACAGATGTTTATTTTTTATTCTAAACTTGTTCCAGGTTACTTATCCCTTTTTTGATTTGCCAGTATTTTCATCTTTGTTTGTTCCTCAAGATGATCCTTTGTTTGTGTTTTTGTGTGAAAAAAAATTGTCAGGAAGAGAAAGGGAAAAGCAATAGACAAAGTAAGTGGGCAATTATTCCGCATCTTTAGCCAAGCAGAGGAGGGACAAGTATGGGAACTGTTTTCAAGCGAGCAGCCTGCTGATTTTTCCAGATAGCATATCTGCTTCTTTAACTCTGGCATAAAGGGTTTGTAGGGGACCCAGAGCCTTCAGCAAGCATCAGTCTGTTGATGCAAAGCAGACCAATTACTATCTCCCCCCCCCCTCCAAATTGCAGAAGATATTGCCTGCTCAGCCTTCTGCTGAGTTTGACTCTGCATCACAAGACCACTATGTACATGCTGGACTCTTATCTGCTGTAGCAGAAAAGCCAAAGATAGAGATAAAGAGCTGCAGAACTACTAGGATGGGAAACAGGATCGCTTAAATGACACACAGACAAGTAATCTCTACACTAATCACTCTAATTAGTTCACTCAAAGCCAGGCTCGCTCAGAGTATTAGCCGTAAGGCATCCTTTTCGTTTCATCTTTGGCAGTTAGCTCTATTAGCGGGGGGAAAAAAAGAAGAAAAGAAAATCAAGTAGTATGTGAACACAGCTGATAATGATTATTAAAACATGAATTACCATTCAAAAATAATCCCTCCCTCCCTTTCTTCCTGTTAAAAGGGTGTTTTTCCTTCCCACTGTTGTCAAAGCGTTTGCTCATAGGAGGTCATATGATTGGTGCTAAAATTGAATTTTGAAATAGACAAAAACTTCAAGAGTTTTAAAGGAGAGTGAACAATTTATATGGCAATCAATTAGCTTCTATAATTGTGGGGGCAGCTCACAAAGCTTCATGCATCTTTGATGTTGAGATTTATGATGAATATTCAAGGCCCAGTCCACTTCATTGCCCAAACAGTGAAGAAGCGGCAAGTAGTTTGTGGAAAATATAACAGCGCTTCAAAGCTCAATGGTACAAATGGTATGCCTATCTAGTCGTAGTGGTGTTGGTATATTTTAGACTCCACCCTCAGCTTTAAAAAAAGCAAGATTTGGATTCCGCCACTCGCCATGATGCCGATGGCAAAACCCTTCTTTCTGTGTAAAGGTAAGTTTAAAATAAGGGGGTGGAAAGTCAGGCAGATGACAGCCCACTAACCAGTCAACAGTTGAATCAAAGGTGTATCAGAGTATGTAATCATGCCAGTGGACCGATGCATTAACATCCAGTGAAAGAATGCTGCTGGTGCTAACATTGCTAATAAGTGCTACTGATTTCAGCAGCATCTGATGAATCATTATCATAGAGTTAAATTAACTTCTGCTTGGCATCACTGTCCTACAGCATGACCCAGTTTCTGCAAATCTTTAGCTGTTAGGTGACCTCGCCAAAATTTGTTGAGGTGCATTAATGACAAATATGTACGCTTTGGTCTCATCTCTCCAAAGGTCATTGTTTCAGAAGTCTTGTGATTTGCTCAGATACATCTCTGCAAACACATGTTGTGCTGCCATGTTCTTTTTAGAGAGAAGAGGCTTTCTCAAGACTTGTCCAGTCTTTTTTATAACTTCACTGTCTGAGATTGTTTGGACATCTGCAGAGGACAGGTAGTTGATATATTAGACAAAGGATGTTGATGGTGGAGCTGCCAGGCAGCAGGAAAATAGGAAAACCACAAAGATTATTCATGGATGTAATAAAAAAAAGAACACATAGAGGGTTGGTGGGACAGGAGAGGATGTTATGGATAGGGTATGGACAGAATCTGCTGTGGCAACCCCTAAAAGGAGCAGATGAAAGAAGAAGAAGAGGAAGAATGTTATCATGAACTTTAACACTTAACACACTAACTGAGCCCTGTAGGGTATGAGAATCAGACCTTGAGTAATTTGTAATTTCTCAGAGCACAGTCTGATCTTGGGGAGAATTTGATAGGACATCCACTCCTGGGAAGGATGTACTTGAAAATGAAAATTTTGGATTCTACGTGACTATAAATGCAAAACTAAATGTTTGATAATGTAACAAAAACTCAAAGTATACTTGAGTTGTAGCAGTAGAAGCTGATTTGTGTGATGTGCTTTTCAGCTGTTATTATGACCACATGGAGGAGCTTGTAGCATGAAACAAATAGTGCAGTAACTGCTGCTTCGTGTTGTAGCCTACAATTCTGTAGGAACAGTAAGATGCATCCAATTCAATCTAGCTGTATAGCTGTAGTGCGGATTGTTAAATCTCATAGTGTGATGGTTCCTTAACAGATCTGAAAATTAACTAAGGGACTTCAGAAGCTCCACATGCAGTTGTAATCTATTCTCAAAGAGCAGTTAAGCTATGACCCCATGACAACATATTTAGTTTGTCATAGCACCTTGAAGTGGATTCATACACGGTCAGTTAACACCCATAATAAATTTCAGAAGCAAACATAGTTCAGGGTGAAGCATTAATGCTCATCTTTGATGCATGGAAGAAGAAGTGAACAGTGTCTGTCTGTCTTTGAGAGTCACCCAAGCGAGTGGTGTATAGTGAGCCTGTGGGCCCCTGCTTCAGCAGGTTGCGTTTGAGAGCTGCTGGTGCTGTGTGACTGTCCTGCGGTGTGAGAGTGAGGAGCTGGAATCATCCGAACCCCCTGCCGCAGCTCCAACATCTGCTTGCCCACCATAACCAATCAGAGGGGAGAGCTCAGAGCCGAGACAAATCGGCCTGCTCGGTGATCTTTTCAAGGGATCCTGGTGGAGGGGTCAGAACAAAAGCCAACCCCCGCCACCTCAAAACCCTCCTGCTGTATCCACCCTCTTCAACCTCCCCACGGCCTTCTGGCTTTGATATTTTAGACTCCTGCATGGAGGAAAAGCCTTCCCTGTTCATACTCTCTCACACACCTCATGTCCACACAAATACTTCACTGGGTCATGACAGAAAAATGACGATGGTTGAAGTATCCTAAGCATGAGTGACATACAGTGCATTTGTGCGAGTCCTTTCTTTTCTTCGCTTTCACAGGACAAATTGAGGTATTGACATGCTGGAGTCTGTTGCCCTCATCTTTTCAAACTATCTATCTCATTGCTCATCTCTTATCTAGACATTCTGGCTCTAAGCTGAGATAACTCTGACAGCCTGAGGATACGCAGGCGTCAAGCAAGCTGATAGGCAAAGCAACTGCAGTTTTCCAATATGAGATAAACAGATCTGCAAGTCACATAATAAATCACAGTCCTTAAGATCCTGAGCTGTTTTTAAGGCCAGTGTTACATTTTATTTGTGAAAACAGACACAAAGACTGAACCAGACGGCCTGGATCCAGACAGTCTATCCTCTGGCCAGCCCATCTAAGCAGACTAAAGACGTGACTCCCTTTGAACATCTGAGGAATTGGCAGAAGTGCACGAGATAATTATGTGATACTGTAACAGAGGGAGAGAGAATGAAGAGACAGAGGGCATGTGTGTATGTAACAAAGAGCCTGTTGGTACAGTGGATGCCCGCACGGGGATGACATTCACTCCATCTCGATGATAGCCCGTGACCAGCTAGAATTACCTTGTGCTGAAATCTGGCCATATATTCCATTTGATGCTGCTGCTTCTCAGAATGACTTCAAACAGTAAGAAGTTGAGCTGCTTCTGCCAAAAGTTGCTGAATTGAAGCACATAAATCATGCCGAACAGATATACAATACCTCCATTTCTCTGTTCCTGAATGGCTCTTCCTGATGCTCACAGAATAGGTGTGAAGCAGCGATTTTAGAGGGTGAGGTGGGGATTGTTGCTCTTTTGTGATGGCTCTTCTGTGAACTAAAAACCAGATAGATAACAGGATCTTTTATCAATCAAGTACATAAAGCAAACAGTAACCAGCAGTGCACAACGGCTGTGGTTTACTCAGTTTGATCTCTAAAAGCATCTCAACAGTGATCGGGCTCATTAAGAGGAAGGCCGCCAGAGCCTGCTGGGCTCTGGTTTCAGAGCAGATGTGCCTGGGTATAGGGGACCACCTGATGAAGCCTCAGCCTCCTGGCAGAACCAGCTGCCCTCCTCAAACAGGTGTCTAATGGCTATAAAAATCAGGTTCGCTCAGTTCACTTGTGCTTCTTGAATTTGCACATTAGTCAGTCCTCTCCCCTTTATCCTCTGCTGTCAGTTCTTATTTATCTAATTGGTGTTACTGGTGAAGAGGCACTGACCCGCTGCCCTTCACCTCTTCCAGCAACCTTTCTCCCTCCTCCACGCGGCCCTGCCTTGGCCCTTAGACCTAATGTCTCCGACTCCATACGTGCAGGCCCGCTGCTAATTTTATGCGCTTCTGCACATTGAACTCTGGTTAACCCCTGGTAGTGATGTGCTTTGCTCCTAACAGATCAGAACTGGCTGTCTCATTGCTGAGAGACTAAAGGGTGCCGTAGATTCATAATACGGACCAACAGAAACAAAGTCGTCGAGTTTGAAGACTTGTTGGATGCCAAGACTCTCTAGTTATTTATACCCCTCTGAAGATTTAAAGTTCTGAGAAGTTGTCATGGCAGAAATAACATGTTCTTGCACTCCCAGAAGTTTTCAACTTCTCATAAATGTAAATATCTCATTAGCAAATCGCATAGCAGCAACACAATCGAAGCATGTACACATGGTCAAAATGACTTGTTCAAACCAAGCATCAGAATGGGGAAAAAACGTGATTTAAGTGGATTTGAAAGGCAGCAATTCACTGGATGAAAATGCTGATGATCCCATAGGTCTGAAGAGAATTCTCAGACTGCTTCAAGCTGTTAGAAGATACAGGACCTACAATAAGAGCATCTCCGAACACACAAAACACTGAAGTTTGAAACAGATGGGTGACAGCAGAAGAAGACTATATCGGCTGCCTCTCTTGTCAGCTAACAACAGGAAATTGAGGGTGCAATTTCCAAAAGCTCACCAAAAGTAAACACAAGAAGATTGGACAAATCTTGTCTGATAAGTCTCAAGCTCTGTTGCAACATTCAGATTGTAAGGTTTTGGTGTAGACAACATGAAAGCATGGATTCATGCCATTTTTGTATCAACAGTCTATGTCAGTGGTGATATTATCTTGGCACACTTTGAGCCCATTAGTACCCTTAGCATTGTTTAAATGCCACGGTCTGGCAGAGTATCTGACCATGTCCCCCTTTATGAGCACAGAGTACCCATCTTCTAATGGCTGCTTTTGGTAGTACAATACAGTGTCAGCTCAGATCATCTCAGACTTGTTCCTAAAAAAATGAATGAATGGAAGAATGAAACCAATAGAGCACCTTGGGATGTGGTGGAATGGGAGATTTACATTATGGATTTGCAGCCTACAAATCAACCAAGTGTTGCCATCATATTAATACTTGTTAGAGCTAAAATCTCTGACGAATGTCTCCAGCACTTTTTTGAATCCATGCCATGAACAATTAAAAATTAAGTACCTAATAAAGTGATTAGTAACTCTCAGTACTTGCAAGGGAGAATTCAGAGAACATTTCACGGTATCAGCTATAAGCTATTCTGGCTGTTATGTGCCTTTGATTTGTCAGTCGTGCTGAAAAAGCTGAAATAGGATTATCTCGGTCAGTGAACTCCAGACTCTGTGCATTATGACATTTAGTTGACAATGCAAACCATGGCAAAGAAAAAGAAATCACGAATTCATATAATTCAGGAACATTACATCCTCAGACTTACTTCTTAAATCACAGTGACGTCCCCAAATTGATAAAATGCTGCCAAAGGTAGCATTAAAATTCAATATTTACGCTCTCTTTTTTGTGGCAGGTTTTCTGGATGCAAAAATACAAACATGGGTTCGCTTCCATATATGTGACACTGTCTTAAAAACGGGCATAAGCACATTTGTTTTCAGGTCTGGACTTTCCAGGAAGATATTATTGGTGTTTACTGGATTTCAAACATTTAAAGTGACAGAAATAGTTAAGAAAAAAAAACGGGGCTTGGAGTGGTTTTGAATGTCGCATTGTCAGTTTTGAAAAGTTAATATGCAGGTGTGGTCAGATGTTTGGGGAGGTTGGTTTCCATTGCCTTAAGAGCATCTCAAACCATAAATAACACTTAAAAACATCACCATAAGCCAAGTGGTTATACACAGTACTCTGTTTCCTCAAATAAAGCTTACTTACAGACCTCATAAGCTACAGAAAGAATCATAATACGGTGCTGATTCCTAGATTTATGTTGGAAAACCGAACCATCAACATGCTGAACAAACATGCATTTCAGAAAAAATGTAATCACCTAGCTTAGACAAAACGTGAAATGTCTGTGGCTAGGAATCTTTCAACTAAAATGATTCACAATTTACACCTTTGGACGCTGTAATCTATATGCAGTGCTCCAACCTGTCATACGCAAGAAGAGGAGAAAGAACCGTGTGGTTTTTTAGCTCAACTAAAGGACTGGGTTGGGATAGCTCACAAGGTCACTGAGAGAGCAAAACACTGCCCTGCTGGATAGAAATATCTAAATACCTGGCATCAACAATGATATAAAGACCAGGAGAGACAGACAGTGTGGAAGGCTGACAGGAAGAAAGGCCTGATTTTACTGCGGGAGTGTTAAGAGGGAGTTTTGAAATGGAGAAAGCAGAGAAGACTAGAGCAAGAAGGAGGAGGGGGAGGAGTCGAGCCGACTGCCTGAGAAACGCAAACTGGCCCACTGAAGGAGTTTCAGTCAGGAAGGCACAGTGGCTGGTGGGTAATTTATAGCACAGAAAGGCTTGTAGGGTGAAAAACATTATTTTAGCGGCCCCCACATCCTAATAGAAGCCAGATGTGGAAGGATTAACAAAGACCATTCCCCCCTTCTCTTTCTCCCTCACTCTGCCTCTCCCTCTCTCACCCACCTCTCTTTCGTCTTCCCCCTTTCTAGCTCAAGTCCCTACTGTCTCATTTTCTTCCACGCTTCCTTTCATACTCAGTGTCAGGCTCGCCTGCACTGCGCATGCATATTTTTCCTTCTGAGTGCGAGATGCACTGGGAGTATGAGAGCAGTCAACACTCTGGTTTTTGAGGTGAGACTTAGGAAAGCATCAGTGAACCTCTTCAAACAGATCCTCTGTTTATTCCCGCTCCCTGCTCGTGTGCAAATGGGTGCTTTGTGGTTGCTGATGTCACTTTACTCTAGGGGTTGGTCGGGGTTGCCAGGCCACACGTCAGGCAGCAACAAAACAGGCTGGCATCACTTTACCCACTGCTATCAGGATGTAATTTGTTTCTCTTCTCAGTGAGCTCCCCAGGCCACTTTAAAGGTTGATTATACAGTGGAGATACTGTTGTAATGTGGCGCCACAACCTTCAAAAGCTCTTTATAGTTGTGAGATGGTGGCAGCATCACAAAAGCCATTACCTGGCCGGCTTTGAAAAAAAACCAACCAAGCCACAACACAGCAGACGTGCTGAAACCCATATCGAGCGGGAAAGCCAAATGCAGGAGCTAAAGACAGTTAGATGAGAAAGTGGGACAGATGTTTCAAGTCTGTTTGAGTGCATTAATCACTAAAATGTGCTGAGTGAGAGTGCTGCCAATGAAAAGGTTCTGCGTTCCTTCCAGCAGAATGGTATCGGTTCCAAAGTCAACACATTATGCAAATTGAATACGATTATTTTCGCTCTTCCCTCAGCGCTTACATCATCACCTGGGAATAAAAGCTTGATGTTGCAACTTGTGCCGCAGCCTGAGAAGACCTCTGGCTGCGGCATGAAGGGCGTCGAGTCAGGGCAGGTGCTCCTGGGAAAGTTTGCTATGTGTGAGCTTTCAATAAACAACTGTCTTTGCTTACATGTACTTGTTTCAGCTGCATATTTGCTGTGGAGTGCATAGGTATGCACCTTGTTTGTTTGTTTTTTTACAGTTCTCAACATACTATTTCTGCATTTGCATGTGTTTAAATGCGAAAGAGTTTTGGTAACTTTTTTGCCTGTGGTTGCTTGTGCATGTGTCACATGTGTGTGTGTGTCTGAAAGCAGCAGGGGCAGGAGCTCACAGAATGACAGCGTGTCTGTGGCGGTCAGAAACTCAAACCCTCTGATCTCGTCTCAGAGTCTCCTGCCTCCCAGCTGTCACTGTGCCTCTGGCATCCCGCTCGGCCTCTCACCCCCTCCCGTTCCCTTTGAAGGCAGCTACCCAGGAAATTGAAAGCTGTTTTCAAACAAAGACAAGAGAAGAGAGAAGAGCACAGACACTGCAAAAATGGGTAGTTTGAAAGGGATGTGATGGAGAGGTTTATGGTTCAAAAAGTTCTTCGTAGAAGTGAACAGATTTTTGCTGTGAGTGCTGTTGTTATAGAGTCAAATCACTCTCGGAGTTCATCTTAAAGTTATTTTGGCCGGTTAGCGTTATTAGAAAGACGTGGTCCTCTTGTAATACTTGATCATCTTCACTAATAAACAGTAAATTGATAGTTAATTAACTTTCACTTATTTACCAGTAATAAACAATGAAGCAGTAATTAAGATGGCTGGTTGGTAAAGGATTGCAATAATCATCTGATGTTTGTCTTAAAGCATGTGTAAGTAGGCAGATGGAGTGGTTGTGGTTTTTCACAAGACTGGTAATGTGTACTTTTTCTCTCACTGGTTAGTTTAAGTTTTTACATGTTTACTTTCACTTTCAGTAGCTGTTTGTTTAGGTTGAAGTACCAAAAATCTTTGGTAAGATTTAGAAAAGGCTTAAGGTTAAAATGTGACTCAGTTCAGGTCAATTCAGTTTTATTTCTATAGTGCTAAATCACAACAACGGTTGCCTCAAGGCGCTTAATACAACAGCTCACTACTGACCCTGAAAACACACTGGATGCACCTTGTCACCATCAAGTCTGGATTAAGACAGACTCAGCACACTAACAGCAATTTTACAGTGTTTATTGAATAAAGAGCTTTGGAGCTTCGGGGAAAGGTCTAGCAACAAGAAGAACACAACTGGCATCGCTGTTAAAGAGAAGAGACAAAGACAGAAGTAGTCGAGGTAAATTCAGACTGATTTTGTGATTACAGTTATATGACTGAACAGTCTTACTTGTCAGTAAAGAACCACAGAGACATGCATTCTCAATCATCCAGGAAAGTAAATCAAAAGTTGAGTTCATCTGGAGTGGCGTTTTGTGGGAAATTTAGACTCATTTTGTGCTGACTGCATTAAACATAAACAGTACATTTGCATAATGACTGAAACAGTCCACTGAAGGAACAATGGGCTGTGTCAGTTCTTAATCATACAACTGAACCATCAGGATGAGTACCATTACAAATGGGCAGGATGGTATCCAAGGCAATTGGTGATGGGCAGGCAGGTGAGTAGCTGGCTGGCGGTAAGAGTTGAACTCCTCCTCAGGAGTGCAAGTAAACGAGAGCAGGCTTAGAATGGGCAACTAGGACACAAGCAGAGAAACGGGGTTAGTGAATGCAAAATACGACAACTAAAGGTTATCAAGGAGGGGCCTGATTATCACCATATAGGCGTTAACAGTAGGCGGATTTCTACAACACCATCCAGCCTTTAAATACGAGAAGCTTGACAAGATGATTCAGAACACATGTGGAAGGACAACCAGTGTGAGGAAGCTCTGGCCGAAGATGAACTAGCAGGAACCAGCCCACAGCTACACCTGAGAGAGAGAAAGATTTTACTGATTATATTTACTGATTAATTTTATTTTTTAGACAACTTGCCACAAATAATTAATATTTTTCAAATATTTTCTTCAGCATAAGAATGGTTAGTTGTATTTCAATATTTAGTGGCTAATAAAATGTCCAAAGAAATACATGCACTGAGTCATGGATATTCCATTTGCTCCTATATGTGTGGGATTAAAAAAATGCATAAAAATTGATCTTTTGGGGGATTATAGAGATTTATTTCTTTGTCAGGTAAGATTTAAGGGTTGAATTGTAAGTTAGCATTTCTGTCAAACAAGAAATCACTTCAAGGAAGGATCGATGTCTGACTCTTGATATTTTCAGAAGAGTATTTCAGTCAGTATTAGAGATAAGTCAGAATAATGTAATCAAATTTTCTTTCACTGTATACGAAGTTTCCTGGAAAAATCTTTGATGACATTTTGCCAGATCTGAAATCTTTGGAATATACTTGTCTTGCATTCTACGAAATATTTCATGATATTCATATTCAGATAAGACCCATATAAATATCTGCGACAGATCAGATCTCCCCATATTTTCTCCATAAATATTATGGATACATGGCAGGTTTATAAACTTGTATGAATACTGCTGGATCATTATTTTTCGTCCAGTGATACATGTACACTGTACAGCCAGAAAACTCAGATCACATGTGCAGAATCTATAGATGAGCTAAAACAACTTAAACAGCAGAGATTTTCCAATTGAACGCATGGATGTGTATCAGCTGAGCCATCAGCTGATGTGGGTATTGAGATCAACTGATCTGATTGATCTGATTGTGGCTGTGCTTGATTTCATGGCCTGCTTGAATTAAGAGCATGCTGGTTATCATAAATATGAAAAAGCACAGGAACGTCTACATTGACAATGTGGTAGCAAAAAAAAATGCATTTGCATTTATAAAGGCAAACAAGACTGATATTAACTGAAGACTTTAAGCAGTCTATAAATACTTAAATACAAAAGAGGAATAGAAATCAAACATGCGGGTGAAGAAATGGAAAGACTGTGCTACTGTAGCAAGGAGTAAAACAAGTACACATGGACAAAGAAACAGGAGGTGTTGGTGTCTGACCATGTGTTCTCAGCGTTTTTGTAGCAGATGAATTGGTGGCCTTTGACCTAACGTCCTGCTCGCCCTGAAGGCTTCAGGATCCTGGGGAGGCAAGCTCTGTTACAGTAAAGTTCCCTTCATACTTTCTCTCCACACTTCTCTGAGACAATACAGGAGTGTGCCAGAGCATCGGGGTTCCAGTAGCTCTACTGAGGTTTACACTGGAATAACATTTTCATGATCCATGTCTCAGAGGACGGGAGCCAGGGAGAGGGCAGATGGTTGTGTGGTTTAGCCCAAGAGTGGACAGCCCAGAAGACAGGAAAACAAACAGTGATGGACAGGTGGGCGTCACAGGGGTGTTCTGCAGCCAGACTGGCAGTCGAATGGAAAGCAGCAGCAGAGGACTCAGAATGGCATCTTGGCACAAAGGTTTAGACTGACGCTCGAGTCTCCCAGCCAACAATAATGTCTGCCTCATTAGATCTAGACCACGAGACCATGAGGCTGACCGGTTGTTCCAGAGGGAAAAGAGCTCGTAAAGCACTCCTGGTCAGGACTGTAAAGTTTATAAACATAACAGATGGGTTAACACGCAGTTAAATGACAAGGAAGAGAGCTTTGGTTCCTCTTTATGGCAACATGAAACTCATTGTTATATTATGTCCAGCTTTTTGTGTCTACTAATTTTTACTAGATTATCAGTCAACATGCTTTGCCTTTACTTTGCATTAGTGCAGATTTTCAGTATTAAATTTATATATGGTGATGTCATCTTGTCTTGTTTTGTATATTTCATTTTATTTTCATCATCATACAAAGCCTAATAGAGACAATATCACCATAAACAAATCTGACGACATTAAAAGTAATCAGAGTTTAACAGCCGATAAACTCTGTTGTAGGATAAACTCTAATGTTTTCACTGACAAAAAGCAGAATTCAGTGGTGCTTTTAAGGGTGTGACTCTCACTTGTAAAACTCGGTTTTACAAAGCTATTGTCTCAGATTGTTCTCCCACATATAAAGTAAAGACCTGAATCTCTTTAAGACGTCAGAAAGCTTTGTCGGGGGATTAAGAGATAGATAACTGTGGAAAGCTTTTTAAAGGTGGGTGAAGTCAAATGTGAAAAAACACTTAAAAGTAACTCTGACAGTGGATTTTATAACAAGTTGTTTAAAAAATCAGCACCCAAGTAAGTTTAATATCACCCTTCCTTTCCTGTCTGTGACATATTATTCTCTCAGATCATTTCTCTAAATGACTTATGCATGTCTGCCAGGATTTTTCTCAGATTACATCCCATTCACGAGTAGCCCCTTCACTGCATATAGCGGACTAAAATATTTGCAGAAGTAAACCATTACATGGGTAAGAGTTGGGGAAAACGTGAAACCACGTAATTATGTACTAATGCAGCCTGAAAGGCTGGAGGGTTAATTCAACTGACTGTAAATGTTAACACACGAGCACAGGTCTCTTCTCTTTTCACACAACAGACTTTCACGGTGCCTGAGAGTGGACTCTGCTTGTTTTACAAGTAGTCAGACGTATTAAATATTTTTAGAAACTACAGAAATTGGACCATGAGAAGAAAATGAATCCCTGCTGCTGTGTGATTTTCCACTGTTAACTAAAGTTGTTAAATTATGTCCTCACATTTTATTATTTTGCTAAGAGATTAAATTCAGTTTCAGTCTGTAAATCTGTAACTTTGCGCATGAAAGGAGGTCAAGAGTTCGCAAGAGTCTCTTATCACCTTCTTATGTGTCTACTTCTGCAGGTTGTCTCTATAACCTCAGCAATGGTCTACTTCTAAACTGGACTAAAGCCTGAAAGCTTATAAAAACACCTGCATACCTAAAACAGGTTGAAAAAAGGAGATTGTTACCAGTTTGTTATACCACACAGTCAACAACATTTAAGAACTCTTCTTTATATTCAAAGGAGTCACTTGACTTCAGGAAGGATTCTTAACTTACTTTTACTGAGAGTTTGAAAAATTGTCAGACAAAGGATTTATATCTGTCTGTTTTTCTGTCTCCTCCTGCATCTCCTCCTCCTCCCTCTAATCAACAGCAATAAGTTTTGTGACCTGCATCCCCAGGTGCGGAGGTGAGAGGTCAGAGCTTTATGGTGGAGTGGGTGGAGGTCAAGACGTGCACTTCATGGAATTTGGGTGTCACCATGGCTATCACAATGAGGCAGTGAGAATGACAGGTATCCCCTGCGGGCTGTAAATAGCAGATATGCTCTCATACTTACGGGAGGGGGAGCGGAGGGGGCTAAAAGTCTGGTGGAGCTCAAAACAGGAAATGAGTATAAGAGGGAAGCACAGGGAAAACAAAAACAGACAAATGGGAAAAGACAATTGCATTTGAGGAGGAAAGGAATGCCACCAGCTGAGGAGCAGAATCTCATATCCCACTTATAAAACTTTGCAAACCCAAGTTCAACAGTTTATGACGACTCAAAGGCACCTCCGGTCATGTCTGTTTCTGTAGAAATATCTGGATTAGTCTTCAGCTTTATTTATCTGTGCATAAAGTGGATCTGACAAAAATATGCTTTCGAAGGCAATGATGAAAATTACAGAAGACACAAAAATGATAAATCGTTGCAGTTTGAACAAACACAGTGGAAAAGTGCAAAGAAAAAATAATAAATGGAGAAAAAATGTAAAACTGGGACATTTAAAATCACTTTAATAACATTCGCATTTTAACCAGAAAAACATGCTTCGAGCACGTACACAGAAACACACTAGTCCTTGAATACTGATCATCCAGACAGTGCAAGGACGCAAGCTTGGGTCGGGGCCAGCCTTATTCCAGAAATTTTGCTCGTCTGGTTTGTCAAAAATGAGGCACTAGGAGTGTAGCAGGGGCATGTTTTTTAAACGTGTTTGAAAAGCAGATAGAGCTCCAGCAACACTTTACTTTGGACCAAATGCATAGGAGACAGATGGAGTGTAGTGGAACATGTTTCTCCTGCAGGTCTAAGCTAACACAAATGTAGACCCAGTGTCAAAGAGATGCAGGGGGTACCAGAAGAGGGAGAGAGGTCAATATTGAAACAGTCATACCATGTTACTGTTGAGATCTCAACTACACTATCATAAGAGGTTATAGTGGCATCATCTTTCTTAAGAAAATTTTGTATATTTTTTTTTTCATTTTAGTGTTAAAAAAAAGTACACACAAATTTGACTTATGAACTGACTGGTTCTGAATCATCTTCTGTCTTTTTCTGTATACACAATAAATCAACACAACTTGCCAAAAAGAAAAAAAGAAAGAAAAAAAACCTAAAGTCGAGCAGGAAACTGGATACAGCGGCTCTTTCTGCGCTGTCAGTTGATCCAAGAGAGCATAAGGGACTCAGGTGTATACAAAATAAAGAGATGGGGAGACACAGCGTATCTCTAAAGGAAGAGGGAGGGGGAGGTCCCTCGCCCACCCCCAGGGTAGGTCACAGTCCTTGGCCTGTGACCTCTCTCTGAAAGGAGGGAATTTAGGGGAGGGAGAGAGAAACATGTCTGAGCAAAGCGAGAAGCAAAGAAGCAGAAGGAACAAAGGCTCAACAGAAGCCAAAAGTCTATTCGTCTTTCTGCACTGATTTTACCACACATCATGAATATCTTCATATTGTAATTTCATATGGCCGATTTTTCTCTTTCTTTCTTTCTTTCAGTCGGCTGTAGCATTGTCAGAGGCACACCTGAGTGATGCTGTTCAGAGTCTGTCCAGCCCTGGAGCCACTACAGACGTTTGTTCATCTCTGCTGTTCATCACTTTTCTTCTTTAATCTGCATTAAAGGGCCCGGGTGACCCCCTCACCCCTCATACATCTGTTTTAGAAGCCATGTGCCTTCCAGATGTGGAAATACCTGACCCCGAGACTGCAAAACTCCAAGCACTTCATTAATCCGTCAGTAGATGGCAGCGCACAAGGTTGACTTTTAAAAAGTCAACCACTGGATTTTTGGTTTGGCTTATTTTGTGAAATATTTGGGCTTTCAGTTCATTTTCATTGGTATAAAAACAATTTGGCCTAATAAATAAAGATAGTAAGTGGTTTCTAAATATGACAGACTGGAAAATGTTAATATAAGGACAAAGTCATTCAACATTTCTTTTGCTGAGAGTGAAAAGACTCACTGACTGAAAATATTAAAAGCTCATAAATGATGATCATGATATAGGCCAAAGTAATTACCTCATTCCTTAAAAATAATGCCAGTGACAGTGTTTGCCTTGCTGCTTGTCTAAGCTTCATCTTGTCTACACCATCGCCTTTTCTGCTCCAGATGTTCAGTGTCAATAAAAAGCTAACTGAGAGAAAGTTGTAAGCTATCTTTGTGTGTGTGTCTCCTCTTGGAACATCTGGCAGAGCCACAGCAAGCAGCTGCTCAAGAAGATATAGCAATTATTTTTTCCTCTTTTAATATGAAAAAATAGATCCGTTCCCTCAAGGGAAATGAGGAAGACTATTTAATGACAATAATTATGTCACTAAACGGTAATAAACGTGGTGTCAGTAGGCTCAGTTCAGTTTGAAAGCACTGAGGTGGTGGCTGTGAGCTGAAGACACGATCCAAGAGTCAAACTTGGATCGTGAAAGTTAAGCTTTGAGACCAAGCTGCCCTGAAGGTGCCTTAAGGCAATGAATTTTAAAAGTTCTCTGATTGCTTACAAAGTAGCTAGGAAACAGATACAATGACTCCAGGTGAGTCAAAACTTTGCACCTGGATCTGCCTCCTAAATATACAAAGATGAAGAACAAGTAAAACATCAAGTGATCATCTAATATATATGTATTTTGCAGCTACTGTCTGTATACTTAATACAATAGGATGTTTTAGAGTATAAAACTACACGGTCCCACTGACATGAAGTGAACTGTCTGAAGACAGTGTGAGATTTTACTCACAGTTTCCTAAACACTAAAAGAGACATGGAAGCAAACTATGGCATGGCAGATCCCGACAGCTTTAATATTTAAATATTAGACTCATATCATAAATTGGAAAAATTTGACAGGACTGGATTTGCCTTTAAGGATTCTCAGCTGTCTCCAGACTCACCATGGACTTTTCCCAAAAAACTTCCCTCGTCTCCACTGACCAATCATCTGGGCTCAATTTTGCCTCCTAAAAAATAAGGGGCCCAAATAAGGGCTCTGAACTTTTTTCCTCTCCTGCTCCTCAGTTCTCTGTCAGTCCTTACGTACCACTCTATCTTTCACAGATGCGGAATTTCAACCCATGCTGATCCGCAAATTCAACATATATGTATGGCTTTCTCTGTCAACGACCTCCACACCCCATCTCTTGTCGTCACTCTTTATTAAGGAAGTGGACGCACATTTTCTCAGTCGCCAAAGCTTTCAGCACTACAACAAACTCCTTCCCTGTCCGATTAAGCACACTAACAAGCTTAGCCAGTCTGTGAAAGACAGATTTACCGCAGTTCCTCTGTGCTGGTAATTACTGGCAGAGTGCACTGTAACAATTCTGGTTATAAAACAGCTTACTGCCCTGTCACGGTCCACATCCCCACTGACCCTCCAACCTCCATCCTTTCTTCACACCCTCTCTCTCTCTCTTTCTGTCCTTCTCACTTGATCTCCTGCTCCCTCTCCTCCAGTTTAGCTCTGGCACCAGGATCTTCAGCAGAGCCAAAGACCTAAGAAAGCCAGAGAGTCCTCTCTTCATGGAGGGGGGAAAATGCTGAGAACAAGTCAGAGTGAGAAAGGAGGCCATTGTAGGGGGCTGGCCTGGGGACAAGTCACCCTTTCAGATGCGGCCAGCCGTGTACAATGGCTAAACTAACATCACTGACATTTGGAGTTGCCCAAGCTTTAGAGTGAGAGGAATGAGGAGGGGTGGGGGTTTACTATTAAGGGTGAGGAGGCTGGAAAGAGGAGCAGTGTTGGAAAAGGCCCTTCAGAGGCACCAGCCATTGATCAAAAAATCATGTCAGTGGCTGGGATCAGAGCAGCATGCCCTCTGTTAGCTTTCATGTGCTGGAGAAGCTGCAGGGTGGGTTGGGAGGACACAGAAGAATGGCATGGAGGAGGGGAGGACATATGAGATAGCCACCTTTTTCAAACCCAGTCCCAACGGACCTAGCTGGGCCCATAACATTAGCCCACCCGAGGCCACTTGGGGGGCCAAAAGGGTGATAGAGAACAGGCAGATGCTTGATCAAAGCAATCAGATAGCACTGCTTGTTACACTCTATTGGTTGCCAGTAAGGGACATGGTGAATTTGATTAATGATAAAGTGGGCAGCCAAGTGGCCTTCATGGCAACTACTAATGAGTCACCCTACTGCTCTTGACTGATATGGATGTGGCCTGTATCAATGACAGCAGTGGGCCATTAGGAGATGGTCTGTAGCTAAAATTCCACAGTAAATGGCTTAAGCATGACTTGAGAGTACAGTCCTCTGTCCTCGAAGGCCATGCCAGTCTCTAGAAACTCCACACATCAGCCCAGTGAATTAACTTTTATTCAATAGTCTTTTTTATTCAGATTGACACCATGTGTTCATAATCCAGAGTACATATAAAATTATATGTGTGGCATTATCATATGTCATGTGGTACTGCTGATCAGACGATTTCCCTGGTGATATGACAGTATGGGAAAGTTGGACAATGTACAGGTCTAAAGTTTTTGCACATTTCTCAAACTTTTGCCTCTGTACACTTTACTAATGGATTTTAAATCAAGACTGAGTGAAGTGCAGACTTTTAGCTTTAATTCAAATGGCTTAACAGTACAAAAGTACTCCAGAAGGGTGCTCTCCACTGCACCTCATTCAGTATTTACAACTTGCTCACCACTCTCTCCACACCTCTGCACCACAGGTTTTGTAGTCATTCAACAATCCAGCACAGACCACTCCTTAGTAATGGCTCTTCATAAGTTCATCACAGACAGGTGTGTGATTACCTGCAGGTGTGTGGCAGGAGAAGGCGGGACATCTCCACTGAGACCTGCTACTGCACAAAAACAATCACACCCAGATACACAAACACATAAACACACATACTGGCACAGCAGATAAATGAGGCAGAGAGCTTCAGCAAGGACAGACAAACCATCACAGAAGTTGTGCCACTGTCCAAAACATTATGGATCTGATTGTATAATGTTGATTTCAAAAGTGACGGGGGGGTGGGGGGGTTGGGCAATTTTACCTTTTTGCAGAGCTGCAAAAGTTTTTTTCATTGAATTAAAATTCAGGTATTCTCATTTCCTAATGAGAATAGCATTTTCTATTAGAAATTGTCAGTTGAAAACAATTTCAACTCTCTAAGTGCTTTAAACTTCATAGTAACAATGCACAATCACTGGCTTCTCTAACAAAATGACACTGAAGCTACTAGATGCCCATTAATCAAGAGATGGTATCTGAGACATATCAAAGAAGCTCCATCCAAAGTTTCACTCTCTGGAAAGTTGCTGTGAAATGAAAAATCGCAGTTTCTGTGGAGGTCAGGACAAGAAATGGAATATTTGGAGCAAGCTATTTTCCCAATAAAACTGCACATCTGCTGGGCAGACAGGAAAAGAGAAACTCACTTATTGCACTGGTCCATAGTCCACTATTCATGAACAAACAACAGGCAATGTATGAAGTCTGTAGAGTAATAATTGGATAATACAGAGTTGTGTTGAAGTGTGCAGAAAGATGAGGTTCAAGCTGGGCTCCTTGGCTACAATTACAGAATGTATGTGTTTAGAATGAAGAAGATGTGCCTAATGAAACGAACACCTTGCTTTCTATTATCCATGAAGGGGACTTTGAGGTTGTGCAGAATCTAGACAAAGAGAGTCAAGACACAGGAGACACACAAGGATAGGAAACAACCAAATTAAAACAGCAGGTGAAAGAAGACGAGGAAGACACTAAAACATCAACAAAATAGGGGATGAGGACAAGATGAGGAAATGCAGGAAACAATAAGGAACAAAAGAAACAAACTGCAATGAAGTAAAGAGAGGTAGCAAAACTTAGGGACATGAAAAAAGAAACAGTTTATTACTGAATGAATGGGGTGAAATGACCTAATTCCTGTATTATGACTGTTTTTAAAGTTAATAAAAATCTTTTGTCTGTGTGGTGCTGTATTTGCTTTTTTCCACTTATGAAATCTTGCCTATGAGAGGCTTTATCAAAGAACATCCCTTTTAATCAACATAATTAAGGTTTTCTTTCATTTTAGTTAAACATTTTGTCCAGACAGTCAAAAATATATCGGCAAGAAATTTAGTTTTCAAACCTACTTTTCTTTAACCCTTGGATGAATGCATAACTCTCCACTGGAACATACAAAACGTAACTGTTCTTTCTAGTGCTGTGTTCACCTGCATGGAGTAGGCAGCAGGTGATGGAGTGAGTCTAAAGTGATCACAGAAGGAGCTGGCAGTACTGTGGAGTGGAAGAATGTTGAATTGTTGGCAAGTGAGTTTGACTTCAGGATCCAAATGCTAATCAGAGCTGCCAGAGAGCCAAGATTTTGATGCAGTTCCACCATCTTTTTTGGCATACAGTTATCTGGTCAAACAACTGGGACAAGGGCTGCTGTGGTCTGACTTTTGCAGCTGGCAACATCTCTTCTCTCTCTCCGGAGTACACAGTCCAGGGTGCTCCAGGGAAAGGCCACATCAACACTCCCTGGTCTGATGACGTCCACAAGCCGAGCAAAGGCACCCACTTTGTTTAAACAAGCTTGTGCGTGCAGCTGAAGGGGTAAATAAGGGTGGACCACCTAGCCTGTGGTGCACTGACTGCCAGCCTAGAAACAGCTTGGCATGGGCTCGTGTTAACGTATCTCTGCCTGGGCCGGGCTGTAGTATGTTAGCGTCACTGTGACAATCCTGTCTCCTGTTCGTCTCCACGCTGGGGCCCATGAGGGCAAAGTCCCCCTCCTCTGTTTATTCCTGTGATTCAGTGGAGGGAGCTCAGTGTTCTAAATGCAATAACAGCTGCTAAAAGCAACAAACCGAGAACCTGATATATACGCTGAAGGACTGACCCCTGCCCATGAATCAGACCCTAGACAGAAGGTATTGAGCATGGGTCATGAGCAGAGTTCCCTGCAGTGCCCTATAGATCTCCTTGTCTCACCACCTGGCTATTTTTGGGTCACCCTTTACCCATCAAACGGCCTTCAAATGTCTCTTCAGGGAAGAGGGAATGTTTCTGGGCTGATTTAAAGCTGACAATGTTTTGCGGTATGCGTTTTTTTTTTTGGTTGTTAAATTATATCGTTGTTTGACATTGTTGTTTATTTTTGAATCCAGTCATTTTCTGTGGTTCAGAATTCGTTCAAAGGAGGAATGCCTTGACACAGTGTCCCAGATAGATCTCAAAAGACATTTAAATTACAAGGGGTGAAGCTGTTGATGTGCTGCCATAGCTGTTGGTGTGTTTGGACAAGAAATGAGGCGTCCTCCCATTTTACCCTTGTTGAAATGAATTGACATATGCATGCTGTGTGTGTACAGAGATTAACACATACTGCAACCCACGCATCGAGGGCCAGCGGTTCCTTCGTCATGCATTCCCAGGGTGCATTGCTTTCTGACAGCTGTGGAGGCCTGTTAACACCCTGATCGCCAACGTGATTATGACTCTCTTAAGATACTGAACCACACGCAGCTCCTGTTGGACAAAGACAGGCCTGTCCCCACCGCCCAGGCGATCCTGACACAACCCCAGCTGGATCAGCCGTTGCGTTTATCCAGGCTCATGTCCAGCTCACCTTCTGTGTCCCAGGAGGTGAGGTGCACGGGGAACTATGTTCCCCTTTGGCGAACAGGGCACGGGGTGTTACAATTGCTACTCACACTGTATACAATCAACACTCATAGCATGCCAGGATGGGCCACCCCCTGAGCAAAGGCCACCCAGCGGACTTAACTTGTAGTTACACAGCTTAGTGCTGTTCACCGTTTTTTCCATTTGTTTATGTTTTTAGATTTTTGCAGTCTGAGTGTTTCCCAGGATTTCAATGTGTATTTTCAATTTAATATCAGTGAGTCCAAACAGGTGATGGGAAATGGGTAAAACATCCCTTCAAAAACCGGGATGTCCTGCCAACACCTCAGTTCATCTGGCATAGACATTTCTGCAGGAGTGATTAAAAGTGATCTAATAGAAAGCACGAACCTGGCATTTTCTTTTTTTATTGAGTGTCTCTTTTATTTTGTATCACTTGCAGATGATCGTCTAATTGAACAACTGTCTAAACTCTCACTAAGGGTAAAGAATGTGTTCTCTACTGCTGTACAGTTGAAAGTTCAACAGTGACAGCATGATGTCACTGAGGGGAAGGAAGCTGAACATCCAAGAAACAATTTTACTGCTGGGTGTGTGACCAGTGTTTTGACTTTTCAGACCTGACCGCATCCTTGTTTCATTACAGCAGCAACAACTGTATATGTTGGACATTTGTCAAATATGACATGATCTCCTTTAAACAAGAAGCTCGTGTGCACACAGTCTTTGGAAATGGAGAAGCTGCCAGGTCTAAACACTCCTCTCTAATAGCTACAGTACCACATGTAGCGGAAAAAATAAATAAAAGCTTGAGAAAAAACAAAGCATGCAATGTTATTTCTAAAATAAAACAAAAGCATATTTATTTGGTAATTCAGAACCCACTTACCCAATCCCAAATCTCCAGCTTGTAGTCTACAGTAAAGGCCACACTGTGTCTGGAAACAATATAATTAAATACTCAAAAATGATCAGTTGGTGCTCAGTTGGTCTAACAGGTGGTGTAATAACAGAATACTGTTTGTTTATATTCATTAACAACAATACTCTCCTGGTAGTTCCTTTAGGCTTTACACCCCAATTCCACAGTTTTTAGAGAAAGTCAGCAATTTTCAGTATTCTAAACATTCAGTCAGTGAGCAGGTAGATTAATGTAGATTAATGACAGCATGTTACCAATAAGAAAATGATTACATTAGCTAATTTCCCATCACATTCTGGTACAGATGACATTTCATCAGAGAATTAGCATTTAGCTAGTGATAAGAAAAGGAGTGAACATAAATGGAGTAAAAAAAGATAGGTGACAGGTCATTTCAAATTTTTAAACTGCTCAACAAATATGACAAATATGTACACATGTAGAATTTTTTACATTTAGCTAGCAGACAAATTGTTTCTGTGCAGTTTGTCTGTTAGCTGTGTCTAGTAGCTAAACCTAAAACAGTGAGATGGAGAAAGATGTAAAAAAAAAAGACCGGAAAGGAGAGGAAGATGGGGAATTGTTTTCAAAGGTACGTACTCCTCAGCAGGTGATATTTGCTAAACCTAAATCTTATAATAATATATAATCATATAATGTACCAATTCATTTTACAATTTTTAAATAAGATGTTAGATACATAAATGATGTTTTGCTGAATTATGGTTTTGTAAAACATGGAAGATTACTGGTTTTGTGTTATTCAAATATTGCACAAAAATAGCAGACAGTGTAGTGCTGGCTAAACAAGCTACTTTACAGTACTGTGACAAAGTTTACAGTGATGCTCTTTGCTGTAATGATGATGCTCAGCAGGCTGTGGTGTTCATGGTCGATGTTAAAACATACATAAATAGAAGCAAGCATCAGTTGTTGTTAGTAAATGTAAATCATTTGTATAGCGCTTTTACTAACCCCGCCTGGACCCCAAAGCGCTTAAAAGTCATACACACATTCAAACTGGTGGAGGCAAGCTACAGTTGTAGCACAGCTGCCCAGGGCAGACTGACAGAAGCGAGGCTGCCATATCGCGCCATCGCAACACCAGTAGGTGTCAGTTGTTGCAGATTTGAACTGACAAAGGACACAACGACCGAGCCCTTCTGGCCAACAGTGATGGTGCTAATTAAATTAGTTTAGATTCAGATTCTAAATTCCATCTTTTATACCAGCTCTATGGTGTCAAGTCTCCTCTGTACTGAAAGGAGCCAGTTATGGTGGTTCTGGTATGTGAGTAGGATGCCTCCTAGATGCCTTCTAGCTTCTAGGCCTCGCTATTCTGCCAGAAAATCTGCAAAAAAGGTAGAATGACATCTTCTGCCCTGTGATCTGAACTTAGATAAGCAGTAAAAATTAGATGGATGGATGGTCTGCAAAATAGCCCCAGAAAACATTAAAATAAAAAACTGTTCATTCAAATGAATTACACTGCCATAATTTAAAGCCTTTCAGGTTTTGAGCTTTTGTGTACCAAATATGAACAACAAATATTTAATAAATTTATTTTCTATTTTATGATCAATTTTATAGATGGCAAATGTCTGATTTTTTGGGGGGGTGGGGTTGAACTTGACACACCTGAGCCCGATTATGTTGTCTAAGTTCAGATCTGATCACTGACCTTGAGTTTTGTGTTGACGTCTCAGGGAGTATTAGCAGCCTTGACTGCAAACAGCACTTCCTGATCAGAGAAACAGGAAGTCGCCTTGAGCAATCAGATGAATCAGACGTCTCTTTCTATCTGCCTGCTCTCTTGTCATTTGATCTCAGTTCACAGAGATCGTATGCTGTGAACTGTTCTGCTCTAGTCTTTCTGTTCCAACAGCATAATTCAATTGTCTTTTTATCCACAGGCGATTAATAACCTCTGAATAGTAAATCAGCACCATGGCGTCTCATCTCTGGACTGGAGCGCAGCTCTAATGGGTCCGCAGGGGCTTGGATGGAGAGAGACCAAGCAGGCTTCATTCCATCCCCTGCTGGTGCAAATCAAAATAAAAGCCCCTCTGAAAGCCCCAGCATGTGCGCAAGTCATCTGAGGCCCCGGCGCGAATAACCTGAGAGAAAACACATCCCTAAATTTCATTCACGTATTGGCAGGCAGACAAATCAAAAGCGTCTTCCTGTTTGAAGCACATCCACTCAATCTTTACATTTTGACTGGCTGCAGAGGGTGTGATAAATGACAAGCCTGTCATATTTACCAGAGATGGTAAATGAAAGTCAAGTATGAAGATGATGATCCTGTGACCGCCGAGCAAAGGACAGTTCCCCACATTTCATTTTGAAGTACTAAATCCTGATCTTTGAATGTTTTTGCAATGCCCCATTTAAGGTCACTTTATCTGATGAGTGGCCATACAATAGTTTTTGAAAGAGGTGCGATCCAAGAACTCACTGGCTTCACAGCTGATCACATCACCAAGTGGTGTCTGGTTTTGTGCATTTCTCTATCCATGCATGAGATTTATTTATTCAGTCCCCCTAAGAAAATGGAAGCAAACAAAAAAAAAAACCAAGAAAACATTAACGGGGTTCAGTGACTGAACATCGCAAAACTATGATTTCTAGTATTGCCAGGGCTTTTCTCAAAGATGCTATTATTATCATCATTTTTATTATCATTATCATTATTATTATTATTTTACAAAAATGTTTTGTAAAAATGTTTTGTGTTGTTCAGTCAATGATTCACAATAAATCTGAGTAAATTATTAATCTCGTGTAGGTGCAATAGGATAAAGGTTCATCCTACACTTTTTCAATGAATAATGTGTGCTCTTTCAGTTAAATTCTTCACTTCTTTGCTGTCTTTGATGTCATTTATTTTCATTTTGCAGTTAATAATTAGTAGGAATTGACTGATTCAATGTACAGTATCAGTATCGGCATGATCCTGAACTAAATTACTGAATCGGATATCGGGGAGAAAAAAAATGTAATCCGATCCATTAAATATCGCAAAAGCACATCACAAAACTTGCAACATGGCATAACCCAGGTCTGAAATTCACAGTGAAAGTCTGGAGTCTCGCTATGTGCTGCCAAACCAGGTGTTGTGCCAAGGTAGGTATCCCCGACCAAAATTGTTCCCCCTGCGTCGCGAACATTCGCCAGTTTACTCCGCCTCCATTACAGACAATTAGACGTGGAAGTAGTGATGTTTTAGTGAAAACGTGAAAAAATTTCTTTTATTATTGTGTTTATTTCCTGTTTTTATGCTTCTCTTATTTGCTCTGTACAGTGTCCATGGGTGTTTTGAAAGGCGCTTTTAAATAAAATGTATTATTATTATTATTATTATTATTATTATTATTATTATTATTATTATTAAAAAAAGTACGAACTTGTACAAAATGCAGCAAGACATTAAAAAAACTGTTTCATTGATTATAAAGTAGACTGTATTGGATTCATATTGGCATCAGCAGACATTCAAATTTATGATGTCAGTATTGGACATAAAGAAGAGGTATTGTGCCATCTCTAATAATTAGTATTAGAGAAAGTTACAAATTACAAGTTACAAATTATTTGTAACTATTCACAGTTTTGTGCACCATATCATGAAGTGTGCAGACCAAATGCAGACATAGCTTCCACGGTACATTACAAACAGATGAATGGGATTCAGTGAAGTCGGACCCCTCCCAGAATTTGTGAGGTGGGCAAACAATGTTTGTTTGTTTCAGTTGACATATTCAGGCAGGGGGTTATTAATAGATATTACTGGAGAAATGTTATACCTGAAATTAGACTTATAGTCTAGTACACTCATAGAAGCTATTGTTAAATATGTCTGTGTTTGCTTTTGTGTACTCTCACAAAGTTCATTCATATTTCATACAGTATATGCTGTCAAAAAAGATTTGTGTCCCTGCAGTGTACTGATGGTGCTTGTGGCTACCATACACCAAGACTGTTTATGCACCACTAAACTTGACTTTCTGTATGTAAATGACTGTGCATGTGTGTTTAATGAAGGGGTGTCTCTCAGCAGCAGATGTTGGTGTTTTGTTAGAATAATTTGGTGGGAATTTTCATGAGCTCCACAGAGCCACAGCTGGGTTACAGGTGGGAACAAGGGGAGATGGATGGATGGAGGTGGGGAGGGCTAAGTAAGAGCGGAACCCCGGACCCCTTGGGGACAAAACTGTGTTTGAGGCCAAAAACAGTCAGCGAGGCAGAAATACACATATAGGGAGGCGGGATTTGGCAGTTTTTGCCCAAATTATTATACCCACATACACCATGTTCTGTATAAAAAAATGTCAAACCAGGTTTGCATGTACTCTACATTTGCTGACCTTTTGTTCCTCCTAAATTTTCAATATCAAGCATGGATGCACCTTCTGACTGCATTTAAAACATGCTTAGATAAATGCTGTTGTGTTTTTCTTTTTTTCTTTCAGACTATGGATTCCACTGAGCTCTGTTTTAAAGTATATGAACCAACAAAAAAAAGAAAAGAAATTTTAAAAAGGAGGCAAGATATACAGAGTGGCAATTACCTCAGCCCTTGGCAGGGATTCTAATTAAAACCAAACTTGTTTCCTTCAGTGAACAAACATGACAGGCGCTGAGCAGAAGAGCTTTTTTTTTCCACTCCTGCCAAAATATTAAGTGAGTGCAGGTGCTCCAGGAATGTCTACAAGGGTGGGGGCAAGGCTGAACTGACCTTTTTCTCTCTCCATTGTGTATGTGAGTCTCCATATGTGTGTTTATTTATGTATTTGAGCATGTGTTTCCTCCAAACCCTGACTGTTTTCACGCATGCTTTGGTAGCACGGCACAGAAGTACACCAAGCAGTTTGCCTTTGCTCCCTTCTGTAGCTTCGACGTGTTAGAAAGCTGAGCAAAAGCAAGCGACTGTTACGTTACTCGGGAGAAGCTGGGGGCTGCCCTAAGCAGGACCATATGCAAGGGTCCTGGCAGCTCCTAGGCCTGATTGAAGCAGGCTCAGTAGCCCCACTGGAACCACAGACCTGACGATTTCCTCTCTGCACCCCATCAACACAATGAATATCGTACACTACATCACTGTTCGATACAAACTAATCTCTGTCATAATTCCCAGGTCATATACAAACAATGAATAACAACCATTTTAATTCAGAAGAAGAATCTTATCAATTTGTGCCTCTCACTCATTAAGGAGCCATCATAGCACCAAATCAGTAACAGAACAGCACCCCAAGGGGTCTAGCTGTCAGCCATGATTGAATTCAAGCTTTCTGCTTGAGAGACTTTCTAATCACTACTCTACCCTGCTGACTCGATAATTGTTCATTATTCATTATTAATGTCCATCCATGGCAATAACTCACGCTCATTAGTGAAGATGAACATTTATTCAGTTCCGTTCCTGGAAGTTCACAATTACCAGATTGTACCTTCTACCAATCAGCAGTGGAGGGGTTTGGATGCTGGAGGGGTTGAAGGCCTCCAGTGCAGGTGGGGCAGGATATTTTGACAACTTCCTTGAGGTCAGAAATGCCTCACCAAAGAGGTGATGGGTACAAGTGGACACCTGGCCCAGGCTGACACCTTGAGCCAGACAGCCAGGTGAAGTGCCTGAGGACAGCTCCCTAAAATTAGGCTGCACTGAAAGAGAAGTAGAAGCGATTGGTGGATCTGAGTTGTTTTAATGAGTAGGCAAATATGAGTTTCTATATAAGAGATTACCAGAAATAAATGGACAACATAAAGCCTGATATTTACACTTGCTTATCCCTAGCTTTACTGCTTCATTTACAGTCACTGGATTCACAATAATTGTCTTAAAATTATTGTTACCTGGCTCATTAGAAATGGTGCACAAAGCACATCGAGCAGAAGAAAATTACTTTGGCACCTGCACTGCAAAAATAATCTAAATATAAGAAGTAAGGAGATTTCAGAAGTTACAGTCGAAACAGTTTTATCTTATATGTGATTTGCTAAAATGAAAAAAAATATTTAGGCTTTAGAAAAGCGAGAAAACTACTTTTAAACACTGAATTAAGTCAAATAAACCCAAAACTAAACTAGCAATTCTTTCACCTTTTGTTTATTTCTTAACTCTTTCAACTGGAGTTAAATAAGATGATTCTTCCTATGCAGGTGAGTAGTAGAGATCTGAGTAGAGATCCATACAAATCAAAGGCCTTACCTGATTTATATTTGGCTGCTGCCGCTTATCAGGCCATCTTCTTTTGCAACTTTGGACTACTTTCAATGCAGATGCTATTTTTATATCTCTTAGATAAAATCTTGTTGTGTCTTTTTGCACTTCTGCCTCTGTGATAGGTGGTGGATGTCTGTCCAAACAGTCCTTCAACTTGATTTTCATTTTCAGGAAGTCAGCAAGGTTGCAGGAAACCAAATCTGGTGAGTGGTGCAGGTGGGGAGTTAAGATGCACATGCTCCTGCACATGCACTTGCAGGTTAGGAAATGACTCTTCACCTGAAAACTGCTGAAAAATACTTGATCATACCTGGAGACCCAGCACTCATCACCACCATGAAAGGTCATGTGGAATTTGGGTCAGTTTGAAAGGGAATGTTGTCTCTTAGCATAGCTGTGGTCTGTGGTCAGATTGGGGAGTTTACAGTGTGAGTGATCAGAATAGGGTTTACTTAGAGGATTATAAAAATAGCAGCTGCTGGAAACTGGTCATGATGCCTTTCAATGTGACTTTGGTCAAATTTAAATCAACTCAGATTTTAAGGACCTGTGCCCAGATCCCTTTGATCACATCTAGTAGGCTTTCACTTACATATCACCTTTCAAAAGTACTTTACCATGTCTCTCATTCACACCATTCACACACCAATAGTAGGTGAGCTGCCAAGGATGGTTCTGGCTTACCTTCAAGCAGAGGGCCAGAGATCAAAGCACCAACCTTGTGAAAAGTGAACACATGCAACTACTATTTAGATACGTACACAAGAGCTGACTCACTGTGCTGTTTTTTTAAATGGTGGTCATCCAAATTATACTTGTTTGTGAGTCATTTGTGAATCATAAGTCTTTTTAAAGATGTGAAAATGAAATGCACATGGGGCAGCCCAGCCCAGGTTTAGAGTATCGTTCTTGCACATGTATTCTGTCTTGCTTCTACTAACTTTCAGACATCTTCTCAATAGAGGATACCTCCACCTCTCTAGACTGTGTTCCACCTGCACTTTGCTCTCACTGCAGATTACAGTGTTGTCTGTAAACATCATAGTCCATGGAGACTCCTGTCTGAGCTCATCTCTCAGCCATCACGCCTACCACACACCTGACCACTGTCTCTCTGTCCTCATACATAAAAAAAATCTTTAATTCCTCTCTTGAATAGTAAATTATTCTCAAGCCTTCATGACAAGATATAGTTTTGCATAGATGATGAGTTATTTGCAAACAAAAAACATTGTTATGTTTTGTTTTGTTCATTCTTTTCCTTTTTATTTTATAGAGCTTAAATTGTATTATATTTTCATCCCCACAGGGTCATACCTGTGCATTGTGTTCCACATCATACTATACTGTATATTCCAGGAGGACAGACTTGCAGTACTTTTCCAGAAACATGCAAGAACACCAAACATGTTACTGCTGAGCTGCACTGCATTTGGTTACTAAGCCAAAATGACATGTGTTCATGGAGTTTACGTATTGTATATTTAGATGTAAATCAGCAGCTCTCTGCTTGAGTAACATATACATTTTTTCTTATCAGAGATGGACAAATGTCACAAAATAAAGTCTGTAACTTTCTTTTAAATTATAAAGAGAAATTAGTTTACTTAATTTAAACCACCACTTTAGGGTAACCCTGTTCTACCCTCCCTGGCTGTGGGTAAGTGCTGGCTCTCCTGGTCATGTCTGCCTCTCACATTCCTCTTGAGTCCCGCCTCGCAGGGCCAGGCGTCTTGGCACAGCACTGACAGGGAATTTTCCACAGGACCTCGGTGGACAGGCTACACAGGCCTACCTTTGTCTGTGCCTGTGCTCTGCCTCCTTCTCTTCAGACCTTGCTCTTTCAGAAGTAAATACACACTCACTGTATCTGCTATATCACACCCACAGAGACTCACAAATATACACACGCACACACACAGAGAGAGCAAACACTGACATTAAGCCAGATCCAGATGTTGGCATTTAAAGTCTATATTTTCTCATTCCATTCTCAGCCATTTGGCCCAAAGTTGCATTTTGAGTCTCTTAGCAGTATCACATAAAATAATACATAGAGTGAAATTTGTAAAATCAGTTTACAGCTGTAGTCTCACGGTACTGACGTCATTGTTGGCTTTATTGATTGTTCATTGGAAATCTGTGGGCCATTGGCAGGTGCAGCAGGTCTGATATGGACGTCACAGACACATGAAAAAATCTCAGCGTTCACAAAGAAAGGTTCCTTTTTCAAACAGGGAGCAGCACACTCATCTAGTTACTCAGAAAACAATAAACCACTGCTGTGTATATACATACAAGTCTACACGTCTTCAATCTATACACTGATTGATATATTTTCATTGATTCTCAAATACAAAAAATACAAAAACACTTGAATGCTATCTGGCCCACATAAATTGATTGCAGTGTTAGTGAGATAGCTTTTTAGATCAAACACACAATAATAACATGGACTGAACCACCACTCACAACCACTAGCACTTTATATAGCCTCTGTAGAAATTATCCACATATCTCACTTATCTTAACAGCACTACTGTATAGTTCTGTGTAAATAATCATTCTGTACATACAATAATTTTTAATCCTACAACTGTTTATAACTTGCATAGTTCACATTTCGGTATAACTGTATATCTCATATTTCTGTATAGTTTTTTTCATATTTATATCCTGTTCATAGCCTGTACATAGCTTGTACTCACTACAGCCTGTACATACTTATAGTTATAGTATATTCATAACATACTTCATACTGTGTACATTATAACATACCATAATAGACCCATTTCTGTAATATACTTACATATCTATATTATTGCTAATATATATTGTAATATATCTATATCACGGCTAAAGCACTTCTGGATGGATGCAAACTGCATTTCGTTGTCCTGTACCTGTGACATGTGCAATGACAATAAAGTTGAATTCTATTCTATTCTATTCTATTCTATTCTATTCTATTCTATTCTAAATTGAATGGCCTTACCCCAGTGTCTCACCCTGTTACAGATATGATAGGCTCTAACAATCAACAATCAAACAAAGGTGGATGGATGGATGGATGGATGGATGGATGGATGGATGGATGGATGGATGGATGGATGGATTAATTATTAATTATTAAATTGGCCTTGCTGTGGTTCAGTGATGCAAAGCAAATTTAAGTTTATGACATTTAGAGTGATTTTAAGTAGTTTTGAAATTTTAAAGGTGGATAATACTAAACAAACACAAATGCTTTTAGGTGTTTTTAAAGTGTAGTGCATTCACAAGCCTAGCAGTCAAGGTTAAAAATGGCTGTTAGTGTTTAGTAAAAAGTGACCTGATCAGAGGCTCTTGGGGATTATTCCCATGTAAAGACAGAAGCTTTTCCTGTAGACCCTGCTTGATACCCGCTGGGCTGCTCTGAGGCCCCCTGGTGGCAGGGTAATTAAAGTACCATAGCCCAGCCAAGCTGCAGTAACACTCCCAAATCCACAGAGAATGACCAGAGCCATGGGTGCTCCTAATCCAGTTTGCGGCCATCGGGAACTACTCCAGTCCCAGCCGGAAGACAAGGAGGTTGGGGACCACGAACAATAGCCCAGTCGAGGCAAAGGGAACAAGGGGGGGTGGGAATGAGTGAGAGTGAGGGCGAACCTGTATTCACCCTCGCTCCATGTCTCCCTCTGTTTTACTGCTTTAGTTGGAGAAAAACAATCTGCAGATCCTCCCTCTTCTTTTTTACCATTGTCATGGCATGTCTCACAGGCTCAGCCTCCATTTTTTAATTCAGTCAGTTCACTGAACAGGAAGAGTACAAGGCAGTAAAGAGTTCAGCAAATGAACAGCCAGCTATGGTTGATTTTCATCTGTAATGGACTCAAGTCACACAAGTGTTTCATAAGTTTGTTATCATAAAAGTTTGATTTGGCATGCACAGAATAACTTTGTGCAAGTTCACGAACTCTGTGGATGTAATTTGAAAAGCACTAGCTGACCTATGCAAGATTATACCTTTAGCATTCCCATTCAGAGCACAATTTGTGTAGCCTCACATGATCTGCCCTTTTTCTTAACAAGCTAAACTCATGAAATGCTCCCTTGCCAGTCTTTCTGCTCATACAGACCATAATCCCCTACCTTGGGAAGACAGAGCAAGGGAGAAAAGGGCACAGTGGTAATCCAACCTGCAGGTTTGTCTCCCTCATCTATCCACTCTTCAGGGGGTTCAGACCGGCACCGCCCTCTACTGAACGCCACGGCACCGACCCAAAAAATCCAATTACATTCCTTCATTAACAAACCCAGCAGGAGACGTACAAACAGAGCCCTATGCACAGCTGCACGCTCAAACAAACACACATGTACACACGTGAAATCTGCACCTGTGTATTCTCCCACACTGTGGGACTGTAGACAGGACCGATGGCGCTGCAAATGCTTTTGGGAGTTTCCTGAGTCATTTCCGACAAGGCTGCTGAAAACCTGCCTGTCCAGCTCTGCACAGGCTGAGCTCTGTGCTCATTTTTCCATGATGCGATGGCCCCAGCGGACAGACACAACATTTTTCTCGCTGTGACACCCTGTTACAGTAAGTGTACTACCTCATTCCTCAGGAACCCGTTGCTCAGGCTCACCACCCCCAGGCTGGCTCTACCACCAATAACCAGAAGTCAACATTTTGACTTTTCAAAATTCTTCTTCTCTTCTTCTCACATTTATAAACCGCTGCAGATTTCACAGCTGCAGCAAATTCAGATGAAACCCCACGTATGAGAATATATTAACATTTCAAAAAGCAAACTTTATACTATGAACTGAAACTGAAAGCCCACCTTAAAAATTGGGTTGAAATGTTAAAAAAAAAACACAGTGGTTGTTTACCTCTAACTAAACTCACTAGCTGGCAAGAATGAACTGGACAGAATTAGATTAACTTTTAAGCATATCTGACAAACCTTGCTGCTATTTTTAGGCTTATAGTTCAGCTTTTATTTCATCGTGATAGCTTCTAATTATCAGGGCTGTAAAGCCCTTTCTGTTAGGGAGCACATTGCTGGCTCAGTGAAAAATAGGCTGAGACAAGGAAAATCATGTCAGTAACAAAGTGCTCTCACCCTTCACTCTTAATTCCCACCTCTACGCTCTGGTTCCTCTGGTCAGGACAAATAATTACAAGCGTCATTTATTCCAACACTAGTGAGCTGTAGTGGGAAATCCAGTATAATTAGGAATAACTGTAAATGTCTTAATTGGTCTCACTGAACCATGATGAACCCCATCTCTCATTTTACCGTTGATGATGTTTTGTGCTCTTCTAAGCTGAATAACAACCATTGCTCACTTCTAGGGCAAACAAATCTCAACCATGATGCTTTTATTATAATGAATTTCACTGGCCAACATCTCTGCGACTTGTCTAGCCCCAGAAATCCTGAAATGTAAAGTACGTCAAACCCTGGCCTGGGAGAGGTAGCAAGGTCGGGGAATTACGCGGGTTGGGAAGCTTATGGAGAAATGGCAGGTTGGCAGCTGGCTAAAGGCTGGTATCCAGACTGGTGCTGGCCAGAGTAAACTATGCCTGGCAGCCTATTCCCATACATCCACCCTGCTCTCCCTTCGTGTCACACATGCTGACCCTCCAAATAGAAATGGAAACCGTGTGCTCACATTAGAAGTCAAAACAGAAAGAAGTTTGCACTGTGTTCGCTCAGCGAGGAATACAAAATACTTGCCACATTTTCTTCAGAATCTCACCTTTGATCCAACACATCCCTGCAAAAACAAAGGGAGTAATTATCTGTGGCACCCTGATTAACTGTCACTTAACTGGTCAGGCTTGTAGTGTAACCTCTCCTCCTGTGATTGCCTTTTCCTTGACTGATGGATCAAACTGAGTCAGCATCTTCAGGTAATCATCGCTCTGCACATGTACGGGAAAATGAAAGTAAGGCATAAAAGGTGTACACAGAAGCGCATATGGATGCACAACACTACTAATAATTGGATTTCATAATAACTGAGAATGATGATAATTCAAAGGTGCTTTAAGATAATCAGTATATATGTAAAGATTTCTGACACCCATTTTGGCATCATAATAAAAAAATTCATTTTCCACCACTTTGAACAGATGATATTTAAAAGGGAGATCAAAGCACAACTTCAACATCATTAGTTGCTGTGCACATCCATTTCCTCTCTCATTTTTCATGCCTCTGTCGTGTTGTGTCAGAGCATGAAGAGTGTTAGTCCTCCGTCTGAGAAGCTCTCTCTCTCAGCAGCAAACCCCCACATTCCAGGAGAAATCGCAGAATCAACAGCCATGAAATTCATTTCTCACATGGCCGCATCTGTGCCTCCTAATCATAACCTGGGCTGACAATTCAATCCTGTACTCCAACGCCCGCTTCCTTCTCCCCACCCTGGCTTCCCCAATGACTCCCCATCTCTCACAAAACTCCCTCACCTCCTCCCCCCTCCTTCAGTTTCCCTAATTGCGTTGCCACATCCGCACCCCCCTCACCCCCCCCAAACTCATTAGGCCCAGCAAAAAACAATTAACAATGCCAACTTTAATTACAGTAATGGTCGTAAGGGGGTTAGTGACCTGGTTCCTCAGCACAACTCCAGCCAGCCAGCCTCCTAGCAGCACATCCACCTTCTGCATGTGGGATTAAAAAAACAAGGTGGGGTGGAGTTTGGATAGCAGACATGGTGTCAGGGTCAGTCTGAACTGGCTGACTAATGGCTGGTCAGAGATGGTGATTAGGCTGTAAGAGGCTAAAGGGGGTGTCCAGCTTGGTCCCCTAGTGAGACTAAGATGTTTTGTGGGCCCTGTATTGGGGGCTGGGCCTCATCATCCATGTGCCTAGTATTTTATGAAAGTGATGAATGTGTAAAGTCAGGTAAATTACTAAATTAGAGTAATGGATGATTACAGCAATTTGCCCTTAGCACTGCCAGCAGTGTACATTCCAGGCTGCAGCACACAATGTTGGCAGATCCCACATCTCTGGGTCTGCAGGTGAGTGAGGAGGAGGGTTGAGAGCAGTGCAAGTTCTGGTCAACACGAAGCTTTTGTGGGGGTTAGACATACACAGCCAATATTAAGTTCTTGCCTGATGCAAAATAAACCTGTGGAAACCGAAAAAAGATGACCCTTAAGAAGGAAGGCATTTAAACACAGATGCTGCAAAACTATAGCAATTATGGTAGCTCATACAGAAGGGCTTTCTGAACGCCATGTGCGTGAGTGAGCGCACCGTTGTCAGCTCATCTCGGAACTAAATACAGTTTAATAAGCAGCTAATATGCGTTAATTCTGAGCAGAGCACAGGAACAGCCAAGCAACCATATAGGTTAGAAATAAGTGAACATACTACTCTGTGTTTATGAAATTTTTTCACTACAGTTTGAGCCCTAAAAGGAATTAAATTTTACCATAAAACTAGCTCATGTTGACTCACCACCTAGATCCAAGGTAGGGAAATCTGTATAACCAATATATATACCCACGCATATAACCAAAACCACACTTATAGGAGAAAACAAAAATAAATTATTCTTTAAAAAAACAGCTCTGCCAAAGTGCTAATGAATTGTAACTTTTTATTAAATAAATCTTGCATGGATAGTATTCATGCTAAGAAAGCCCACTCTACCATTTTAATGCAACTTACTACTGTAGCATGTCTGATCAAAGGGTGCATGAGTCTATTAGTGTGTGAGGTGTAGTGTAGCATGTGTCAGTACAGGCCAGGGTGAGTGCGCTCCGGCAGTCTGGCAGCACTGTGCTCCCAGCTCCTCATACTCTGGATTAATGCCGATTGTTTGGGAATGACTTGGAACTGTGGACCACACAAGGAGAGCGAGGGGGAATGCCGACCTGCACTGTTCTGCAGGAGAGAGAAGCAGACGGGAGTCCACAGAGAGTTTTTAGCAGGCATTATCTTTCTACTTCTCAGTGTATCCTTTCGTTCTCCGTCTTCCTCCACTACACACACACACACACTTTCTCCCTTTGTCTTTCACTCTCAGTCTTCCTGCTCCCTTTTTCATTTTTCATTCACCCTTTGAAAACCATTCAGCTGTACTCATGCCTTTGCTTTCCTGAGGTCAAGATGAAACAACATTTCTGTAACTACAGCTCTTACCTGCCCTGCTGAGTATGTGCGTACACGTGTGTGTGCGTCCACAAATACATGTGAATGTATGTTTGTAGTGTTCTGTGGGAGGTCTAAAGCACAGTGCGGGTGGACGCTTAGGGAGGAATATGAAGAGGACAACAATTCATCAAAAAAACACAGGCACTGGCTTCAATTAGCTGAACTCGCTCTACGTGCGAGGGTGCTTTTTGGCGTGAGCCATTAAAGATGGCCAGTGTTTTGCTGTAGTCTACATTCCTGGCGAATCCTGCTCTGTAAACACAGGGGTGCATCCCTAATATATTTCTTTGCCGCTTAATCGGTTCAGTCAGCATGTAAGCAAAACTCTCCCACATCCAGCAACAACAGTGAAGGATGCTGACTGGGAGCTCTCTGCCTGCTCAGCTGTGCAGCTCAAATTATGTGAAAGAGGAGAGAATAAAACACAGGAGCTGGCAATGACAGGAGACACAAGACTGACAGCTGTGTTTATAGAGCAGGGTGTGGGAGGCTGTAGCCCTGCGGATTCACTCCATCCAGAAAATGACTCCCATGACCTGCCCAGATGCTTGCTGTGACTTGATAGCATTCATGTGGAGGCTCTTTATAAATCAAATAGGAGCTTGATATCAAATGCATTTTATTCGGTGTCTAGAATGGGTGAAGTCACAGTCTGGGATGGTCGGTTTTTTGTTTCCCAAAGGACAAAGTACAGTAACATGTGTGCGAAAAGGGCAGGGTGTGAGTAATGGCAGTGGTGAAAAGTAATCCTATTGGCATTTTATAACAATTAAAGATGAGAAGTGTCAAATACATTTTAAAAAACTACACAATATTTCTGTGCTATACACCCATAGTGGGAAAATACAGGTGTTTAAGTGTCACTGTAAGCTGCCTGCAACACAAAACAAGCATTTAACGCAAGTCTGAAACTGAAGTACCATAGTGGAATTTAGGCATCATTAATGGTAGTATTCGGCTGTGATTTTTCTAATGTGAGGTGTTAAAGGCTCCTCAGTGGGAACAGACTAGCTATCAGCCTTTTAAACCTCATGGCAACAAAATCAGGTGTGCTTAATAACAACAGTGATTGGGGATTTCACCAAGAAAAGAGTCAAGTGCCAAAAAATAAGCAAAGCAGGATGAGAATCACTAACAGTAGCTGCGGTGGACAGTTTCTTTTAACATTTTGTTTGCTTCACATCATTAAAAAGAAGTTATTTTCTTCTCTGTTATGACTTCGGTCTTCCCTGTGGCAGGGGCTAAACTAAAGGATTAAGAAGAGCACAAACACAAGCAAGACCAGCCCACAGTCCAGCTGTTCCACATATTTTTTTTACCCAGCTATAATGTGGAGACGACGCTCTCTTTAGATCTGCGTACAGGCTTTGCACAGGACCAATGCACAGCCATGGCTACCTCTTTTTTAGCTTCCTCTAGTTTCTGTGCATTGTCATCATCATTTATGCCTGTGCTTTTCTGTGTTGGGCTCTTGTTGCAGCTCTCAAAGAACAGCAGATTTTTCTTTTGAATTTTTTTTTTTTGAAAAATAATGGGAATGGGAGGAAAGGCCTCTGGATGGTATTGTTGTCTATTTATGTTCTGACACATGCCATCAACTCAGATACATCACACATGAGCACCGGATTAAATATAGGCCTGCAGTGTTTCCGGCATGTTTGATCATGTTTGACCTGCTGACACTGAAACACCACCTTACATTCATACTCTAAATTTGAGCTGATGGGGAACAAATTCCACCAAGTTGCCGGTGACAGCGCAACTCACAGCTCTCGTCTTGCCGCTGTTGTGATTTTCATCCCCACAGCTGCACAGAAACAAACACCAGCCTCCAGTTTTCTTTACCCACATCCCTCTTTCTTCACTCCCTCCAACTTTTCCTTCCATTCACCTCCCCCTTGTACACTAAGCCAAATACTCCGCATCCACCCACCCCATAGGCTGCCTCTCTGCACTGCAGCTGCCAAGAATAAGACAGGCTGATGTGGGGGCCCCATGGGGGAGGCCCAGCGCTGGTGAAATAGTGCTTCTCTAGCCTGAGCACTCACTCCGCTGAATTCAGCCACTTGGCTCTGTTTATTTAATATTCAGTCAGCTGTGGGGAGTGGGGTTAGCCACAGCTTATAAAACTCAGTCAGCATGACCAAGATATAACCCCCTCCCCACCATTCTTCAACAACTACACATGCACGCATGCAGATACTTACACACAACACACGCATGAGCACACACCCTGTACTGTTACACTTTCTCCTACAGGTTATATCATCCAAGGTATGACTACACCAATGAAGTCTCTCTTAGTTTTATGCATAAAGCAGTTTTAATGCAATAATAATACAAATGATACCTTTTAATTTTATAGTGCTCTTTAAAATAAAGTTGAGAGGCAAATTTAATCAGAGAAACAGCTCAAGATTTTGTGAGCCATCACAGCAATCACCTTTAGTTTAAATTTCATCTAAAAGTTCCCCGTGTCCAATGTGATGAGTAGAAACAAGGAGGGCAAAAGTTACATGTAATCTTTTCATTTTGTCCTTATGTAAACTATAACACCTTTCCTCCCTACACATCAAAGGTGAACTCAAGCATGTAATGAGCTTAACTTTTTGACTGGTATTAAGACGATTTAAACAAAGCAGGAAACAAGAGAGAACAGCTCATGCGCTCCAAAAAGTGAGTTCAGACGATCGTGAAGCGGTCGAATGTGGATTTGAGCATGAGAGAGGCGGGGGTGGGACCTTCATAATTCTCACAGCAGTCAATATTCACCCTACCCTGCTGGGCGCAATACCAGCATGCTTCAACTATGCATCGACTGGAAGGCTCCATGGCAACTCCCGGGGTCAGGGGTCATACAGAAAGGTTGCTTTTATCCGCTAATGAGGTCGTTACCTGGGGCTCCACGTCTCCCCGCTTCTGTCTTTCTGCCTCTCCTCTGTGTAGTGAAAGGCGGGGGGTTCGGCAGTTATGAATGCCTACCAAGTGACACCAATGCCATCTTCACTCGTCTTCGCCCTGGCCTCTGAGGCGTGCACTTTGAGCCTGGTATGGGGCAGGAGGGGCTACTTGTATTAGGTACTGCCCCATAGGGAAGATAACAAACGGCTCCAAAATTGCTGTCCCCCAGTCTGGCTCCTCATTGTGAAATAAGTGTTCACATGCAAATTGACAATCGCCCCACAAGCCCTGTGGATGGTCCTGCCCCGTACCTTCACTTTAGTTTGATTGATTGCCTTTACACCAACATGGTTTGTGTAGGTAGGTGCTTAGTGTTAAAGTGGCCTGTGATTGATGTTATGTTGTTTTGTGTCTTACACACTAATCGGCTGTGGCGAAAGAGTAGCACCGAAAAGTCAAACAAACCATATGATTAACATTTGTCTTTTTAATGATTTACTGAAAGCACCGAGTCGACATGTTGTCTGACTTATAGACTGCTTAAAACAAAGAAGTGTTGAATGAGACACAAAGCTTCCTATTGGACAAGCTGCTAATGCCCCAGGAAAACACACTTCCACTACCTTCACTATATCACACAAGGCTCATTGGCCCATGTGCCCCTTCAATGGGGCAAACAGGCACCCTCACAGCCTCTGTCCCTCTTCCACACCCCCTTACTCTCACACACACGCCCCCTGTCATGTTCACAGGACTGAGAAAGGAGTCCATTAACTCTGATTTAGTGGCAGTGTCATGCGGTCCCCTTTGTAAGGTGGTGACATTCGGTGAATAGGAATCAGAATTTGCCCTCCCTCCTCCCTTCCTCCAACTTTTCTCCTCCTGGCTCCATGCGCAGGGTATGCGGAGGAGTTTGTGTGGCTCTAGCGGGAGTGTGAGGGGTTCAGCATTGCGGCTTTCGGGGGGTGGGGACATGGATTGAGAGGGTTTCGCTGCCACATGGCTCTGAGTGGCGGCCTCTTTGTGCCTGGGCCAGCCTGTTTGTTTAGCCTTTCCTCGGAGAGCTGCCTCACACATTGGTGCCTCGTACGGATGAAAAAAGAGACAGGTTCAAACTCTGAGAGGAAAGGAGTTGTTGTGTTGCGTTTGTGTTAAATAAACCCAGCTTCTAATATTCCTGTCAGTTATGGCACACCATGGACTTCTTTTAGCTGTACCACGTAAAAGAAGTCCATCAAATAAGACACAGAGAAAGGAAGTCTTATAAAAAAAATCCAAAAAATAGGATAAATTATCTTGTAAAAATCAAAGGTGAAGAACAAAATACTGTCTACATTATAGTATAGAGTTATTCGTTAAACATAGGAGCTCGTGATAACTGACAAAAAAGTTAAAAAAAAGAAAATCTGGACATCAGAACAGCATCATCTGGCCACAGATGCCTCGTAACCTTTCCAAAGAAATGTTATTTCTTGGGGAGGATTGTTGAGAAATCAAACCATCAGTTTCTTTGGCAACAGAGATAAAACAAAATGATTAAAGACAGGTGATGTAGTGCATACTGGGGGTTTTTCAGTGCCATTAAAAAAACTAAAAAGATTTATTATGTAATATTTAATGCTGCAGACAGCAACATCTGGAATAATCCTATAACTTTGTGAGATTTTTACCCTTGGTCAGATCTTTTCTTCCAAATGCAGAATAACTTTTTTGTTTTAAATTTATTACACAACTAAAACCTTATAGTCATACTTCGAGATGATGCTCAAGTGGTGTAAGTACATGCAATTTATTGTGAAATAATGAAAACGTTATTGAAAGGCCTCACATCTGTTACTAACTGGTATCAAAAGCTGGTGGTGTGCACTGCCCCCATCGAGTCCCTTCCCTTTCTGACTATCCGCTCCCTGCAGCCAGCGGTGTCATCAGTGTCAGCACTGCAGGTGAGCTACATTTAAAAAAAAAACAAGAGGCCAGAGAGGTCAGCCTTCATTATTCTACCCTGCTCGCTTGGAAAAACAAAATAAGAAAATATTTACACAAACAGGAAGCTGTGCATTTCCTAATGATTGGAAACATGTTGAGCGTGACGTTTGTTCCCTCCCTCCCAGCTATTGGTGCCGCCCTCTCACTCAGCACGCACATATACACCCCTTCATGCACACATATAGGCTACAAGTGCACTGAACTGGATGGTATGTAGTATCAGAACAGGCTGGCATTATACTGGCACGAAAGATTTGAGAAAGATTTTAGGAGGAGTTAAGCCTTCTTTGACATTAAACTCCGGTTGGTGGAATGTTTCAACCCAAACTAAGAGCCCATTAATGCTGTTGAGTTTAGGCTTCCCTCCAGCCATGTTAGATCAGCCATAATAAGTTGTGAGTTTATGGACCTTTGCTCCCCAAATGTCTACCATGTTGCTAATTGCGTACATCTGTGGCTCTCGTTTTGATGTTTTGTCACAATGTGCAGCTGTCCATTCTATTTCCAACAAACTCTGATTAAAAGTGGCATGGCCCTCCTGTTATCTGTGTTCAGCCCTAATAGAAGCCATGCAACAGCTTTTGTGTTTTAGAACAAACTCTGAAATTCGACTTAGAAGCTCATTTTTAAGTCAAAATAAGAAAAAAAATACGCCTCAAACCACCAATGATTCATTTTACTGACTGTAACAAACGTAAGAGTTATTTGCCAAGATTATTGTTTGTTCATAGTTGCCATAACTAAACAGTACTTGAAAAGAAAACATACATCTTTTTGAAATTACCTAGTATCTTGTATATATAAAATATTTAATTTGGCAGTTTTTGCTGATGTCACAGCTATATCAAATTACAGAAATCAAAACACACAGAATACATGGACTATAATTCTGATTTCCAGCTCCATATTTTTATTCTTGGACATTATTAAAGTAGCTTTGATAGAGTCACAGTTAAAATAATCCTTATTTGTTATTTATACTCTGCTATGGAGTACCTCCACAGCCTGTACACTCTCTAAAACAAGGCACGATCACTTCAAGCCTACTTCTTATGGCCGTATCAGGGATATCTGACAACATACTGAATATATACTTTTATTCATTATTGAGTCCTAAAACCTGAAAACAACTGTTTCTAACATAGAACCTATTTTTAAAAAATGAAATGATATACAGGATTTAAAAATGTTTATGATGTCAAGTCAGATTAAAAATGGGTTAGAAATTAAATCTAATCACATACTAAGATGATTCATGTATTCATGTGTTCAAAAAAATGACTTAAGAACTGCTTGTTTGCACACATGTTATGTATGATATATTACAGAGTGATGTCACGGCTGCACTCTTCAGATGTAGGTCTGCATAAATTACCAAGGATGTCACTGCCGTTAATATAAAAGCTTAACAAGACCCCAACCAGACACCCACACACACAACCATTTTAAATCTTAATGGAAACTTAATGTGGATTTTAAACTGTTTAATTAACTGTGATCTTAAGAAAGTTTCTTGACAAGGTCTTGAGTTTGTTGATATCAGATAGCAGTTGCTTATACTACGGCATGGTGTCATCAGCGGGGGGATCAGCACAAATGCGTGCTATGTGTACGCCAGTGAAACCTGATCTTGAGTAATTGTCAGGATAAGGCGAGGGATTGACCTCTGCCATGAACCATATTTTCTGAAACAACACATACTTGAGCTGGCTTTGAAATAGCCTCTGCTACAGGACCAGAGTAGCCTGTGAGGAAGCCAGCCATCAACTTTTTAGTGTAACTAAACAAAGCCTGTGGTAATTTCATTCGCTCACTCTTGCATTTTCAGCAAGCAGATATCTGATGCCATCTGCTCTCCCAGATGCCATCCCTCTGATGGCCTTGGCATCACACGCCAGCAATGTGAGGTATGAGTTTATCTGGACACAGCCAGGTTGTGCCCCACTATTTTGTATTGAAGTTCTGTTTCTCACCTCTTTAATTTATTTATTAAATCACTTAATAAAACATCTTTTGACTGTTGGACCTCAAAGCAGATGTGGTCATTGTTATTGCAACCAAGGATCCAAGACAGTTATGTTCTGTGTTTCCATTACTGATTAGTGGAAAATGTTACATACAAACTCATGAGGCATGTCATAACGATTTATTTTTTTAATTCAAACTCTTGTCTCTTTTAAGTCCAAACAACCAGACACGCATCTCTCCTTCCACAGGCTTTACATCTCTCTACAACAAAGTTCACACACACACTGTGTTTGTGTCTTTGGTGTTGTGACAGCTCAAATCCTGCAGTGTTCAGTTCACATTCCTTTCATCCCAGATCCCTCAGGGGTCGGCCCCACCACTCCCAATCACAGTGTGAGAAAATCAGACAGATGCATGATCTGGCAGATGGTAGGAAAGTCCATGGTCAAAATGACATCTATGTCACACATGCTGTACAGAGTCCATGCAACAGGCGCTTAACTGCGGCCATGGATGAACAGGTTCTCATCAGAAGTCCTGCACGCTCCAGCCTGAAACGTTAGGAATCTGGTTGAGAAAACCATGCCATCTTCATCACCTTTGGTGTAGTGCTGCAGGGTGACTGAATTTGGATCAAAGACATTTGTTTCTTTTAAAAATGGTCTAGAGGGTTGCTCAGTTTTTAGTAATAAAAATACTTGCCATGTTGGCCTCCTCTCCCCTAGGTTATGTTTTTAACCTGAAACCTGCTCCTTCAATAAAAAACATACTTCTTAAATTCACAGAGCTGTACAGGATAAGACTTCAATACAACTTTCAAAATCACATTTCAACCACATAGAGAACAGCTGGTGACATTAAAATAACAGAACACACCTGAAATATTGGCCCAAATTCAAATTTTCAAAACTATTTTTGACTGACTTAAGTTTATGCTTGAACGAATGCGTCCAATACTTTTATCTTGTTGACAGCACACATGGTTCACACTGGGCTCAGTCAACCTGAGATCAGTGTACATCTCCACGTCGTACCTGTTTATTCTCGAAATAACTGATGAAAGTGTGCCCCCTAGTGTTTGAAATGTGCTTTACAGTGAAAATCTGTTCTTGCCTGCTCTTAAATCCAAGAGGAAGAAAAGATAAAGCAAGCTAAGTTAAAGTGCACATACAAGTCAAAGCAATGCAATGACAAAGAGCAATAAATAATAAAATTTAAGGCAACCAGCAAATGATCAACATTTGAATATTCCTTCCCTAGCTCAATAGCAAACCTTCTGTGTTTAAATACATTTTTAACAAATCACTTCTTCCTTCCAGATATGCGCAGACGTCGTCCGATTGTGGAAGAGAAATGTCGTGCCGACCTCTGGCACAGTGAGAAAGTATTGTCTGTTTTTGTGGCTGTACCTGTATCCACCGAGGAAGCAGACGTGGAGGAAGAGGTGGAGTTACGGTGCTCCACAGACAATTTACTGTGGGCATGATAAGAAGTCTGTGGAGGTACAGAGTATAAATGTGCCCCGTCAGCATGAGTGAGGGACCTGGCATGTTTTTCCTGATTTTCTTTTCCGAGTCCCTCCAGGTGGGCCTGGAAGGTAGAGATCTGTTGTTCCAGAGATGTGAAATTCTCCTGCACCTTGTCAAACTGCACAAAGAAACATGTTTTTAGTCCTGGTGAGTTTTTAAACCTTTTTAAAGCTGTTTGTCTCAAGTTTAGTGTACCTGCTCAATATTAGACTGAAGCAAGAGCTCTGGCCAAACCGACTCACTGCTGCTGTTCACACTGTTGCTCATGTGAGTGTGACCCCAGGTTAACTCCTGTGGAACAGTGCATTAAATTTCTGAGTGAAGACAACAATAACAGAAATAACATATTCTTTTTGTCTTTCTTGAGGAGTTTACCTGCAGTAGTTGTGTGCTGCCCTTCAGATGAACCTGACAAGACAGAAGTTTGTTCCTGTAGTCGCCCAAGACCGACAACAAATTCTATGGCAAACACACAATGTCATGAACAACACTCAAAGGCAAGGGAAACAGCAATGTTAACAACAGCTGTTAAAAATAAAAACTTCAAAGTGAAAATAAAAAAGTAAACTATACCAGAGTTTGCTGACTGGTTTCCACATGTCTTTACCTGTGTGTCTCTCTGAGCAGAGGCCAGATCTATGTGGCCTTGGGTCTCCTGTTTGAAGAGTGTGACCCCAGTATGCAGCTCCTCCAGCTGAGCCCAGAGGTTATCTAAGCCCTGCAGCATGTTCTTCACACTGGCCTCAAAGTCCCCCTGCACCTGGACAAGAGCGCGCAGGGACACTCTCCTGTCAGACAGAAAAAGAGTGTCTCATAAATACAACTAAACTATGGTTCCATGGAAGCAGATGGTTTGTACACTAGCAGCTCACCTCTGCTGCAGGTAGGTGTGGAGGAGTTTCAGTTTCTCTGTCACTACAGAGCTTTGGTCCACCTCATCCAGTCCCACCTCTGATCCCACATCAGTCGCCTCCAGTGTGTGAGACACTGACTAACATGAAAAAAAGAGAGGATTGACAGGCTGATTCTTAGTATTATGGGTTTGTTTTGTCAAGAAAGACAGACAGGGAAGGCAGAAAGAGACAAAACATTAAATTCTTCTCTCATTCTAGTCTACTTAATTCAGAGCGGCACTGACAGAAGCTCAGTGATGGCATGTGTTGCCTGCGGTTAGAATATCTATGTATTCCTGAGTGGAGGGTCTGATCTATATTACGAACAAAGACTTTACACTGATCTAAATGCAAAAAGCAACTGAACACACAGGAGATGAAAAGTATCGCTTGAGGCAAGTGTGTGTGTGTGTGTGTGAGAGAGAGAGAGAGAGAGAGAGGGAGAGAGAGGCATCAGGGTGGGGTGGGGTGCATTTTTTTTCCTTAAGTTGGTTTTGTTTTACCTCGAGTCTGGAGAGAAGAGCCTGAATGTGGGGAACATCGGGGTCTGGCAGAGGTTCCTGCAGCACACACAGCAGCAGGCTGTCAGCCAGGGCAAGAATCAGATTAATATTCACACCTGGGTTTCTTGCCTGGTACATCCTGAAGAAAAGAGCAAAAAATGTTACACTAGATGCAACACAATTTTTGGGTAATTTATTAGAAAACTGTTGCCAAAAAAACCCCAACATTCCTACCAACTAAAGACGATGTAAGTGTGACAATAATAAAGCCTCACCGTGAACACTGGTCATTCCTGATTTCAGTCACAATCTCCTGTTCAGTCCCTGGAGGCTCTCCCTGGAATTGAGAAAAAGTCAGTGAATAAATATCACAAAAATAAAAACACAAACAAGTTCAAGGCAGATCCAGTCCGGGAGGCTGTGCTCACCTGGCTCTGTCCTGGCTGCAGGCAGCACTTCAGGGCATGGATGCATCCTCCCAGAGAAATCAACAGAAGGCACACAAAGAGTAGCCTCCAGCACACATCCACTATCAGTACAGAAGGGTGCAGCAGTGCCTCCACTTGGCAGACTGACCAAATTACAAAAACTGGAGTAAAGCCATACCAGGCTCGCAATGTGCCCACAATCTGGGACCATGGCATGTGCTGGGACTGCGTATCAGCTCGTGTTTGAGCTGAACTGTAGGTAAATGAGAGAGCAAACAAAACCAAGACAGTGTGAGATCAAGTTACCTAATAATTAAAAACACCACTAAATGGTTGCTAAATGGGAAGTACAAGGGAAAGTTCTGTCATGCCAGCACAAATTTTACAGACAAAAATTCCCTTCAATAAACATTAAAGTTTGATCATTGCTTGCCACATAATGACTGGAATTTACAAAGTCCTGTTTTTAAAACAGCACATGAATAGTGATGGAACATTACAAATATTGGTATCCTTGGAAATATTAAAGTCCAAATTAAAAAAGGCAGGTACAAATTCACAATAACAGACCAGCTGTATTTCCAGTTGTGTCAAAGAGGCTAACGCTGGAAATAGCAGTATACTAATTTATAATCACTTCAGATCTTTTGCCTTGTGTGTAATGGTAAGTTCTAAGACATGACTCCCACAGAAAACCTTGGCTTTAAAACTTGCTGTAAAGCCATTACTACACTGACATATCCTCCGTTTAGCACCACACAATCAGTGCACTGAAGAACTCAAATCAAAGGCTAGTAGCTGAAAGTTAGTGATCTTCCTACCTCTGCAGGTTTCGGCTCCTTTCTGCATGTTCTCCCTCCCCGACTTCCTTTACCAGCTCCATCCATTTAGATGCCCACACCCAGCCTATCCACTCTACCTTTCCTAAAAACCCTTGCTTTTTGAGGTAGGTGACTGCTAAACAAGGCATAGGAGCAACACAGATACAGTCATTCTGGCTAAAATAACAGCAGGTTGTAGGTGTACTTGTGTTGAAAAAGTGATTAACACATGAACAAGCATGATAAACTGGTTTAACTGGAAGAATTGTTTTAGTTAGGTAGTGGTGTTTTCCTTTCCCTGCATTCCATCCATCTGGAATGTGCTTAACATACCGATCACCATTGTACACAGGACAAGCCCAGTTCCACCTATTTACTCCAGGAGCAGGTAACAAGCCCTCTAAATGTCACGACTTTCTGTATGAATCACAGACTCAATGACCGGTTCCAATCTGTGCAACAAATAATCCAAGTTATTCTTGCAAGATTGAGCTTTCCAAATGAAACAGAGCACATTTTCAATCAGTAATACCCAGATATAAATCAAATTTGTAAGCACTGTTTAAGTTGTAATCAATCATCATCAATCATATCAATATGAGTTTAAGTGTGTTTCTGCTCTCTTAGGTCATGCTGCCATCTAGCAGCTGTGACAGGAATAAACTTCAAACAAGATCAATTTAAACTGAAGAGGCACAAAAAATAAGGCACCAATGGTTTCAAGGTTAGAGACTTTTAAGAAAAATTAAAAAGATCAAACAACAAGTAATGATAGTATGGCAAGGGCCTGAGTCTTAAAAATAGAGACAAGACAGTTTTTGCTTTTTTTTCTCACAGATTATTTCAAATTATAATTAAAATTAGCAACCAAGCAATCACCAGTCTCCTAAAATTAGCTGTCAACTGATGTCGATCATTTTAAGTTGATGCCTGTATGTGCATGTATACAAAACTTTTCAAAGTGATAGAATGAGATTTTAACATTTGTTGTGATTAGGATTAAGGGTTAGGATATTATTATTATTATTTTAGTATATTATGATGTTACGTTCCTAATGAATCTCTTATTTTAGCTAAGGTGGGAGAGCAGGTCACCTACTAACCAGGAGGTTGGTGGTTCGATCCTAGTCTGCTCCAGTCTGCATGCCAAATATCCTTGGGCGAGATACTAACCCCAGGTTGCTGTGTGTGTATGAACGTTAGTTAGACAGCACTAAAAACTTAGAAAAGTGCTTGTGTGAATGGGTGTGATTGGGTGAATGAACGAGTTGTGTAAAGCGCTTTGAGTGCTCAGATAGAGTAGAAAAGCACTATATAAGGACCAGTCCATTTACCTAAAAACCTAATAGTCAGTTCGCAGAATTTAAAACAAAAGGAAAACCACGCCATCTCATCAACAGCAGTAAATAATTCATTTGACAAGGCTGGTTTTATGGATCATTGTGTATCTGTCTAAAAATGAGTCTAAATGAATGGCTTTAATGGCAGTTTTCTTTAAGACATGTCAGTTTGAGTGAACAGATTTTTATTCTTAAAAAAAGAAACAAAATAAATCTTCTTTCTATTCATCTTTATTTGTATCCAGGAAAGCAGAGAGGGAGAAAAAAGTAAGAAATACTGCATCTACTGACTCGTGTCACAGCTCCTAGTGGTTTAAAAAGATAAAGGGCTTCCTAAAATGGATGTGTTTTTTAAATTTATTTCCTTGTACGTATCTAACCATTGCTATCAAAAAGAATGCAAAAGAAACATTTTTGATGCCTTAAAGTAAGTTCTTTTATCTACTGGAACAAGAAGGCACAAGTGGGCAAGAGATGCCAACAGGGCGCTGTTGGAATGCTACCAGGCAAGTAACCCCGGTGTAACAGGTTACATGAAAAGGATATGGGACCTATGGAGTCTTTCATTCCCAGCATCCAGACTGATGGTGAAACAACTAGTAGCTCAGTGTTCCAGCATTCGGAAAAAGGAACTGCTTTCACAGCTAGAGATACACAAGGTACAACACAAATGCTACAGCAAGGGGGAGCCAGGACGACAAGTCATTAGGGAGATCATGGCAAAACTGGAAACCTGGAAACTCTGTAGGTGGTTACCAAGATCTCTGAAGGTCTACTAGAAGATGTGAATGCAGCACTACGGACAATCCCTACTGGGACCATCACTGAGACCATCACCACAGCAGCAGTGATCAGTGAGATGCTTTGCTATAAGATCAACAGCCACAAGGTGCAGTACTCTCCATGGAGAAGGAGACTAGTGGTCAAGATCAAGGTAACAAGGAGGGAAGTTAGACAACTATCAGAGTTGCAGAAAGGTGCAAAAAAGGAAGTACACGAAGGCCTTTTATACTACCAAGCAATAATTTAAGCCTTGGCCCAGCCCATAACCGCAATGCTCAGTGGCTAGTGGATCTAAAACTAGACCACAGCAATCTCCCTGAAGAGGATCCAGTAAGCATCACAATGGAAGACATCCAAGAAAGGGTCTCCAGTATGAAGAGATGGACAGCACCAGGCCCCGACATGGTTCACCCCTACTAGCTGAAGAAGCAGACTGCATTCCATGAGTGTCTGGCAGCACAGATGAACAGGCTGCTAATGGATCAAACAGAACCAGAATGGCTAACTGAAGGTCAGACAGTCCTGATCAGTAAAGACCGCCAGAAAGGACCAGTACCATCCAACTACCAGCCTCAGTACCACATTGAAGCTCCTGTCAGGCATGGCTTAATGCATGAGTTGGGCACAGAAAGGAATTGGCAAGAATACCAGACGGGAAAAACACAGCTACTGGTAGATACAGCAGTTGCCCGAGACTGCAAGACCAGGCTGACCAACCTGTGCACTGCTTGGATTGATTACAAGAAGGCCTATGACTCAACGCCCCACACATGGATTCTGGAATGCCTAGAACTGTACAAGAGCAGCAGGACCCCAAGAGCTTTCCATCAGGAACTCAATGGACTATACTTTTGCCTACGATGCTCATTGCTGTTGCCATTAACTATTCTTTGTCTAACAACAGAATTTTTTTAAAAAAAAATCAAAAATTAATGACTATCTATTGAAACATACAGGGAGTGCAGAATTATTAGGGAAGTTGTATTTTTGAGGAATAATTTTATTATTGAACAACAACCATGTTCTCAATGAACCCAAAAAACACATTAATATCAAAGCTGAATGTTTTTGGAAGTAGTTTTTAGTTTGTTTTAGTTTTAGCTATTTTAGGGGATATCTGTGTGTGCAGGTGACTATTACTGTGCATAATTATTAGGCAACTTAACAAAAACAAATATATACCCATTTCAATTATTTATTTTACCAGTGAAACCAATATAACATCTCCACATTCACAAATATACATTTCTGACATTCAAAACAAAACAAAAACAAATCAGCGACCAATATAGCCACCTTTCTTTGCAAGGACACTCAAAAGCCTGCCATCCATGGATTCTGTCAGTGTTTTGATCTGTTCACCATCAACATTGCGTGCAGCAGCAACCACAGCCTCCCAGACACTGTTCAGAGAGGTGTACTGTTTTCCCTCCTTGTAAATCTCACATTTGATGATGGACCACAGGTTCTCAATGGGGTTCAGATCAGGTGAACAAGGAGGCCATGTCATTAGTTTTTCTTCTTTTATACCCTTTCTTGCCAGCCACGCTGTGGAGTACTTGGACGCGCGTGTGATGGAGCATTGTCCTGCATGAAAATCATGTTTTTCTTGAAGGATGCAGACTTCTTCCTGTACCACTGCTTGAAGAAGGTGTCTTCCAGAAACTGGCAGTAGGACTGGGAGTTGAGCTTGACTCCATCCTCAACCCGAAAAGGCCCCACAAGCTCATCTTTGATGATACCAGCCCAAACCAGTACTCCACCTCCACCTTGCTGGCGTCTGAGTCGGACTGGAGCTCTCTGCCCTTTACCAATCCAGCCACGGGCCCATCCATCTGGCCCATCAAGACTCACTCTCATTTCATCAGTCCATAAAACCTTAGAAAAATCAGTCTTGAGATATTTCTTGGCCCAGTCTTGACGTTTCAGCTTGTGTGTCTTGTTCAGTGGTGGTCGTCTTTCAGCCTTTCTTACCTTGGCCATGTCTCTGAGTGTTGCACACCTTGTGCTTTTGGGCACTCCAGTGATGTTGCAGCTCTGAAATATGGCCAAACTGGTGGCAAGTGGCATCTTGGCAGCTGCACGCTTGACTTTTCTCAGTTCATGGGCAGTTATTTTGCGCCTTGGTTTTCCACACGCTTCTTGCGACCCTGTTGACTATTTTGAATGAAACGCTTGATTGTTCGATGATCACGCTTCAGAAGCTTTGCAATTTTAAGACTGCTGCATCCCTCTGCAAGATATCTCACTATTTTTGACTTTTCTGAGCCTGTCAAGTCCTTCTTTTGACCCATTTTGCCAAAGGAAAGGAAGTTGCCTAATAATTATGCACACCTGATATAGGGTGTTGATGTCATTAGACCACACCCCTTCTCATTACAGAGATGCACATCACCTAATATGCTTAATTGGTAGTAGGCTTTTGAGCCTATACAGCTTGGAGTAAGACAACATGCATGAAGAGGATGATGTGGACAAAATACTCATTTGCCTAATAATTCTGCACTCCCTGTATGTCTGAAGTAGACTACTCTGTCCCCGATGCCCCGTGAGTGGTTTGTCGCAAGATGGGTGACGCGTTAGCCAAAGTCCTAGCAACAATCCCGACTAACATATGCTTCGCGTCAATGTGATATTTTAAGCTGGAAGTGCTTCAGTGGAAAAATAAAATTCCTTCTTGCACAATATGCATAATACTCTTCTGTCTTGTGCGTTTATCATCTTCCATATTGAGTTGATTGGCTCAGCTGCCCGTCACTACCAGATCAACTGCCCCTTTGCGCATGTGCGAAAGTAACTCTACTTGGACAAACTGCCCGAAATGTGTTGACAGAAATATTTCAGGGATTTTGAGTCATTCTCCACTCCAGACACACTCCAGATGCGTCAATTGCGTTAACCGCCATCATGGATTAATTTGCGTTAACGCATTAATTTTGACAGCACTAATATTTAACTCTTATTTTTTCTTAATTGTAGATAAAAACCAAATCATTATTTTCTTTGTTTTAATGCTGAGATTATATTTTGATCCATTTCATTGATTAAGTTTAATCATCGTTTCCTTTTCATTGAGGGAAGATGTTTACTAAACTGAAGCCAATGTGTCACGTTTCTGCCACAGAAAACTGATGTCACAGAGATTAATAACAGATATGATTCAATGCAGAGAGGTCTATTAACACATAGTGAGTGAGAAAGGTGACTGGAAAGGAAAAACTCAATGCATCATGGGAATCCCCGGCAGCCTACGTCTATTGCAGCATAACTAAGGGAGGATTCAGGGTCACCTGGTCCAGCCCTAACTATATGCTTTAGCAAAAAGGAAAGTTTTAAGCCTAATCTTGAAAGTAGAGAAAGTGTCTGTCTCCCGAATCCAAACTGGAAGCTGGTTCCACAGAAGAGGGGCCTGAAAACTGAAGGCTCTGCCTCCCATTCTACTTTTAAATACTCTAGGAACAGCAAGTAGGCCTGCAGAGCGAGAGCGAAGTGCTCTAATAGGGTGATATGGCACTACAAGGTCATTAAGATAAGATGGGGCCTGATTATTTAAGACCTTGTATGTGAGGAGCAGGATTTTGAATTCAATTCTGGATTTAACAGGAAGCCAATGAAGGAAGCCAAAACAGGAGAAATATGCTCTCTCTTCCTAGTCCCTGTCAGTACTCTTGCTGCAGCATTTTGGATCAGCTGAAGGCTTTTCAGCAAGTTTTTAGGACATCCTGATAATAAAGAATTACAATAGTCCAGCCTGGAAGTAATAAATGCATGAACTAGTTTTTCAGCATCACTCTGAGACAGGATATTTCTAATTTTAGAGATGTTGCGCAAATGGAAGAAAGCAGTCTTACATAGTTGTTTAATATGTGCGTTGAAGGACATGTCCTGGTCAAAAATGACTCCAAGGTTCCTCACAGCATTACTGGAGGCCAAGGTAATGCCATCCAGAGTAAGAATCTGGTTAGATACCATATTTCTAAGATTTTCAGGGCCGAGTACAATAACCTCAGTTTTATCTTAATTAAGAAGCAGAAAGTTAGCGGCCATCCAGGTCTTTATGTCTTTAAGACATTTCTGCAGTTTAACTAATTGGTGTGTGTTACCTGGCTTCATGGATAGATAGAGCTGCGTATCATCTGCATAGCAGTGAAAATTTATGCTATGTCTTCTAATGATGCTGCCTAAGGGAAGCATGTATAATGTAAACAGAATTGGTCCTAGCACTGAACCCTGTGGAACACCATAACTGACCTTAGTGTGTGAAGAGGACTCTCCATTTACTTGAACAAATTGGAGTCTATTAGATAGATATAATACAAACCACTGCAGCGCAGTACCTGTAATACCTACAGCGTGTTCTAATCACTCTAATAGGATATTATGGTCAACAGTATCGAACGCTGCACTGAGGTCTAGCAGGACAAGCACAGAGATGAGTCCACTGTCAGAGGCCATAAGAAGATCATTTGTAACCTTCACTAAAGCTGTTTCTGTGCTGTGATGAGCTCTGAAACCTGACTGAAACTCTTCAAATAAGCCATTCCTCTGCAGATGATCTGTTAGCTGTTTGACAACTACTCTTTCAAGGATTTTTGATATGAAAGAAGGTTGGAGATTGGCCTGTAATTAGCTAAGACTGCTGGGTCTAGAGATGGCTTTTTGAGTAAAGGTTTAACTACAGCCACCTTGAAGGCCTGTGGTACATAGCAGATTATTAGAGATAGGTTGATCATATTTAAGATCGAAGAATTAATTAATGGCAGGATTTCTTTGAGCAGTTTTGTAGGAATGGGGTCTAAAAGACACATTGATGGTTTGGAGGAATTAATTATTGAAGTTAACTCAGAAAGATCAATTGGAGAAAAAGAGTCTAACTTAACATCAATGGTACTAAGAGTAGCTGTAGATAATATTACATCTGTGGGATGATTGTTGGTAATTTTTTCTCTAATGATTAAAAATTTATTTGTGAAGAAGTTCATGAAGTCATTACTAGTTAACGTTAAAGGGATTGTTGGCTCAGTAGAGCTCTGACTTTTTGTCAGCCTGGCTACAGTGCTGAAGAGAAACCTGGGGTTGTTCTTATTTTCTTCAATCAGTGACGAATAGTAAGATGTTCTGGCTTTGCGGAGCGCTTTCTTATAAAGCAACAAACTAGTTCTCCAGGCTAAATGATGATCCTCTAAATTTGTGACACGCTATTTCCTCTCCAGCTTACGAGTTATCTGCTTTAGGCTACGTGTTTGAGAATTATACCACGGATTTGAGACCTTAGTTTTCACAGGCGCTACAGTATCCAGAGTCGTACGTAGTGAGGAGGTAAAATTTTTAACAAGATAATCGACCTCTGTTGGAGTAGCGTTCAGATAGCTGCTCTGCTCTATGTTGGTACAGGGCATTGAAGATGATAACAGTGGGTGGATTATATTCTTAAACTTAGTTACAGCGCTTTCAGAAAGACATCTACTGTGATAAAGTCTACTCTCCACTGCTGTGTAATCAATTATTGTAAATGTAAATGTTATCAGGAAATGATCAGACAGCAGAGGGTTTTCAGGAAACACTGTTAAATGTTCAGTTTCTATGCCATATCAAATCAATCAATCAATCAATCAATCAAAATTTATTTATATAGCACATTTAAAAACAGCAGTTATGATCAAAGTGCTTCACAAATTAAAAGATAAAATAAGACAGATAAAAATAAGATAAGAAAGATACAACGCAGGAAGAGACAACCATAAAAACCAACCAAATGATAATCAAACTATCTTACATCAGAGCCAGAGTGAAAAGATGGGTCTTTAAACGAGATTTAAAAGACTGAACAGTCTCAGAAGAGCGAATGGCAATAGGGAGGTTGTTCCACAGTCTAGGAGCTACAATGGCAAAGGCACGGTCACCTCTGGTTTTCAACCTAGACTTAGGTTGCATTAAGAGCATCTGGTTTGAAGATCTTAATGCTTTTATGGGATTATACAAATGAAGAAGTTCTGTTAAATAGCTAGGGGCCATGTTATTTAAGATTTTATAAGTGAGTAAAAAGAATTTTAAAATCAATGCGAAATTTCACAGGGAGCCAGTGTAACTTGGCTAAAACTGGAGTCATATGATCATGCATTCTCGCACCCAATAAAAGGCGTGCAGCAGAGTTCTGTACTAATTGCAACCGGTGAAGAGAGGAGTGAGGGAGGCCTAAATAGAGGGAGTTACAATAGTCCAGTCTAGAGGTAATGAATGCATGAATAAGCTTTTCAAGGTCCTTGTGGGAGAGGAAAGGCTTAGCTTTAGCAATTTGACGTAACTGATAGAAGCTGGATTTAACCACAGTAGATACTTGTTTCTCTAATTTGAAAGAGCTATGAAAGAGCTATGTTAAAACAAGATCTAGAGTGTGATTAAAGTGGTGGGTGGGTTCTTTTACATTTTGAGAGAAGCCAATTGAGTCTAATAACAGATTAAATGCCATGTTGAGGCTGTCATTTTTAGCATCTACATGGATGTTAAAATCACCCACAATAATTATTTTATCTGAGCTGAGCACTAAATCAGATAAAAAGTCTGAGAAATCAGACAGAAACTCTGTGTAAGGCCCAGGTGGACGATAGATGATAAGAAGTAAGACTGGTTTCTGAGTTTTACAGCTGGGGTGGACGAGGCTAAGCATCAGGCTTTCAAATGAATTAAAAGTCTGTCTTGGTCTTTCGTTGATTAATAGGCTGGTGTGAGAAATTGCTGCCACACCGCCCCCTCGGCCTGTGCTTCGAGGTTTCTGGTAGTTAGAATAACTCGGGGGTGTTGATTCATTTAAACTAACATACTCATCCTGCTGCAACCAGGTTTCTGTAAGGCAGAGTAAATCGATTTGTTGATCAATTATTAAGTCATGTACTAACAGAGACTTGGAGGAAAGAGACCTAATATTTAATAATCCACATTTCACTGTTTTACTCTTTGGTTCAGATGTGGATACTGTATTGTTCTTTCTTTGTGATTTATTATGTTTAAGTTGTTTATTGCTGGTTTTTAGTTTGTTTTTTTGTGTGTTTGGGAGCTGACACAGTCTCAATGGAGATGGGTTTTTGGGGGGGGTAGCAGGAGGAGAGAAGCTGCAGAGAGGCGTGTAAGACTGCAACTCTGCTTCCTGGTCCCAACTCTGGATAGTCATATTTTGGGGGGTTTCATAAATTTGTCCATATTTCTAGAAATGAGAGCTGCTCCATCCAAAGTGGGATGGATGCCGTCTCTCCTAACAAGACCAGGTTTCCTCCAGAAGGTTTGCCAATTATCTATGAAGCCCACATCGTTTCTGGGACACCACTCAGACAGCCAGCAATTTAAGGAGAACATGCGGCTAAACATGTCACTCCTGGTCTGATTGGGGAGGGGACCAGAGAAAACTACAGAGTCCGACATTGTTTTGGCAAAGTTACACACCGATTCAATATTTGCCCGGGCTCACTGCCATATCTGGACCCTGCAGCAGTTGCACAGGTATTCACTACTCCAGGATGACACATCAATGGCCAGAAGGTTTGATGTGTCTCCCAGGACAGTCTCAGGATCATGCAGGAGATTCCAGGAGACATGTAGTTACTCTGTGAGAGGCAGACAGGGCACCATCAACAGGACCAGTATCTGTTCCTCTGTGCAAGAACAAATGAGATAAGCACTAAAAATGACCTCCAGCAGGCCACTGGTGTGAATGTCACTGACCAAATTACAGAAGCAGAAACAGGCTTCTTGAGGGTCGTCTGAGGTCCTGACATCCACTAACCTGTTTGCTATTTGCCGTAGAATTCCACAATTGGCAGGTCCACCACTGGTGCTCTGTGCTTTTCACAGACGTGAGCATGTTCACACCCTGGAGAATCTGCCTGTAACATCGTTCAGCATGACTAGTTTGGTGGTAGGTCAGTGATGTCTAACCATCTCTAAGCAGCATATCAAAGTCATTTTATCCATGCAAATTAATTGTTGGAGGTATTTCCCATCTTTATTGTGATCAGTGTCAGGGTCATTAGTCAAAAAAACTAAAGTAACAAAGTTAATAAACTTAAAAAATAATGCAGTACGTTACTTAATTACACCCAGGAGAAAACATTAGTCATACTACTCCAGGGGTGGCCAACTCCAGGCCTCGAGAGCCAGTGTCCTGCAGATTTTAGATATCGCCCTGGGTCAACACCCCTGAATCAAATGATCAGGGCTGTATCCCAATTCAGGGTCTGCAGCCCTAAAGGCTGCATTTTAAGGCCGATTACGTCACAGCGACGCGACGAAGGCTGTCCCAATTCAAAGGCTGCTCCAAATGCAGCCCACAAATGCGTCCTTCATTTCCCCAAATTCGAAGGATGGGTCGGTGTATCCTTTGTGGCCCAACCTATCCCAGAATTCCTGGCGCGGCGGTGGGTTTGGATAATTTTTGGCTGATGTGCAGCCGAAAAGTAAACTTTTAAAAGTAAGTACTGAATATTATGTCACTTATTTATGTGCAAATTTTTAATAATGAAGAACATTAAAACATTACTGTTGGCCACATGTCGGCAAAGTTATGTGACATCAGTGATGTTTATATTTTCAGCGTTTACTTTGTTTTAAAGCCTTTACTTTAAAATATACGCCATTCAATAGTTGACCTTAGTCTTACAGAGAATGTGTTGATTTTATAGATTTTTAAAGTCAGTAATATATCACAAACACAACAAGCTGAAAGTCAGTGAATGCTACTCTGCAGTCCTGAATATGACGGCACAAGCAGGATTCACTGCACTGTTAATGTTAGCTATGTTATATTGCTGCCTCTGTTCGGTGGTGTCGAGCCAAACGGACTTTAACGTGTGTTTGAACGAGCTGACGGTTCACTCGTTAAGCTGAAAGAAAGATGCTTTAATCACAGGAGTCACACGTGTCCACTGGACCATCTGGGAACTCTTCTTGTTCAGCACTCGTAATAACACAAACACTAAATCCTCCTTCTCTTGTGCTGTTTTGTAGCAGTGTATACACCTGAGACTGTCACCTGTCTGTCTGTCCTGCACTCTCTCTCTGTTTCTTTCTCTCTGATTGTGGAATAAAAGTATGGACATGTATTTATAAGTTACATTTGTGTTTGAATCCTGCAGCTTATCACACATTTGATTTCCATGTGTGACAACTGCAAGTGTCCAGAGTGAGGACAGACTGAGGGACCCACTGCTGCACATCATCTGTGAGGCTTTGCACCACTGATGATCCACCAGGACAAACTCAGCAGTGTGTGAGGAAGAGGGGGAGGAAGAGCCAGCACCAGCTGACAGACGGAGAGAATAGACAGACTGTTCCCTGTTTGTGAAGGACTGCTAGGAAAGTTTAACATAACTAATTGTCTGTCCTGAAACAGTCTTATTAGTCTGCTTCCGGTTGAGTCAACGCTGGCGCAACTTGCTGCCGCTACTCACCGCCATCTCTGTCGCTCGGATTCCTGTCCTGTTCCTGTCTCTGCGGCCCACCGGTGTCTCTGTCTCTGTCCGGCTGTTCCTGTCCGTGATGTGGCCTCTCAGGATCTATGCACTGTCTGTGTGGGTCTGGATCTTTATGTCATCGATCTACCGACTGGGCACTGGGCTCCATCAGTATACAGCTGATGAGCTCCTCCGGCTCTGCTTCTCCCTGGCTGCCCCACCACTGGCTGCTCTTCATCTCCACACGGACATTGCCTTCCTCCCTCGCCGAAAGTACGTCCATCGGGGCTCCCGTCGGTATTTCCATCAGGATAATTCCAAGCCAATTCAGTCCTTCTGGTCCACCTCTGGTCGCTCTCAACGGAACCCCGACAGGTCCGTTGACCACAATGTTTTGGCTAACCTGCCTAGGTCGGCCAACACTCTCATCCAGTCTGACAGTACTTCCGTCAACTTCGGCCTGCTTAATATCCGTTTGCTTACGAACAAAGGACATCTCATCCAGGATCTCCTAACAGACCGTAAGTTTGACTTTTTCTGCTTGACTGAGACATGGCAACAGCCCAATGACTTTTCGTAACTCAACGACTCCACCCCCCCGGGGTTTGTTTACACCTGCCAACCTCGCGAGTCCAGCCGTGGTGGTGGCCTCGCGGTAATTTATCATGAGAATTGGAAAGTTTTGCCGCTGTCTGTCCCTACCTACAGCTCCTTTGAATCTGTTGTTTGTCAACTTTCAGGACCCACTCCAACTGTCATAGCTGTCATTTACCGCCCCCCAAAATTTATTTCTGTTTTTATAAGTGACTTTGCTGATCTGCTGACCAACCTAGCTACTGTTTCCCCTAATATAATATTGCTCGGTGACTTCAACGTCCATGTGTATAACTGCGATCATCCTCTTACCAAGGACCTTTTATCCTGCTTTGATAGCTTCAGCCTTAAACAATACATAAACTTCCCTACCCACACTAAGGGCCATACTTTGGACCTAGTCTGCTGTTCTGGACTTACCCCCTCCAACTGCACAGCTGACGAGCTGCTAATTTCGGATCATCTACTTCTCTCCTTTAATGTTCACATAACTTTCTCTATAATTAACAATCCTCGTATTATTTCTTTCCGGAATATCAAGAATATAAATCTTGATATCCTTCCTTCTGCTCTCTCTAGCTGCTTGTCTCCTAACAATTTGGCTATTCAAGACGATCTAGTATTTAGTATAGTATAATCATAGCCTCAGTAGTAGGGCTGCATGATTTTGCATAAAATGAGAATCACGATTTTTTTGCTTAGAATTGAGATCATGATTCTCTCACGATTTTCTTTTCCAATATAAATATTTATTGCACTTATTAACTGCACATCAACTTCGTAACAGTTGAGACTGAACATAAAAACAATAAATAAACATAAAAACAATAAATGCCTCACATTTTGTGGTTGTCGCAAAATGTTGTGCTGCTTGAAATTCCGTCTCCACTGTTGCTCGACACTGCGTGTATAGAGCAGGTAGTGCAACAATAGAAAAATAGTTGCGGGACGGCACTGTGTAGCGTTTGTCTAGGGTGTTGATCATTTTCCTAAATCCCTCGTTTTGCACAGTGTTGATGGGAGCCATGTCTTTGGTCAGGTGATAAGTGATAGCCTCCGTAATTCCTTTGTGCCTGCGGGAGTTCGACGTGTATGGGGAAACGCTGTATACGGTTCCCGTTATTGATGTTTGGGTGGTTGACCGGGACGGATTTTCTCCTGTCACTTTCTCGTGTTCTCCGTTGTTTTTTCCCTGCCAATTTGAGCATCACACGGCACAGCTTCTGTATCACGTGGTATAAGGCTCCGCCCTTGTCATTTGTTGAGCAGGAAGAGTGAGCGCTTGTTTTCATGCAGATTACGTCCCGGATCAAAATGCGGTACAATCGTCGTCGTCTTTTTTTTTTTTTTAAATCATTGTCATTTGGAAATGAGATCGCACATAAGTATGAATTGAGATCGCGATTTTCTAACGATTAATCGTGCAGCCCTACTCAGTAGTATTTTGAATTCTCTTGCTCCACAAAAAAACAGAACTGTACTCTTTTCTCGCTCTGCACCCTGGTACACACCTGAACTCCGACTATTGAAAGCTAAAGGTCGACGGCTTGAACGTCTTTATAAGAAAACTGGCCTTACTATTCATAAGGATATGTTTAATAACCATGTTCTGTTTTATCAGGAATGTATCAGTCAAACCAAATCTGCCTATTATTCTACCATTGTCTGTTCAAGTGAGAACTCCACCAAGACCCTATTCTTTTTATTCAACTCCTTTAACAGGCCACCTGATTCTCTGCCCGCTCATCTCTATTCATCTAACATCTGCGACTCTCTAATGCTATTCTTCACTGAAAAAATTCATAAAATACACCTAGATTTGGTCCCTAATGCCCAATGTATCTCCTCTGTCTTAATTCCACCCCCTTCTCACTTCCTCTCTGTTTTTCAACTTCGTCTTTAACTGATATTGCTGATCTCATCCACAAATCAAAGCCTTCTACCTGCCAGCTTGATCCTATCCCCACTGTCCTTGTCAAAGCCTGTTTACCCCCTCTCCTTCCCCTCATATCTGCTATTATTCACTCTTCACTCACCACTGGAACTGTTCCTGCTTCTTTCAAAGTTGCCGCCATTACCCCAATCCTGAAAAAAACAGGTCTAGATCCCAACAACCTTAACAATTTTCGCCCTATCTCCAATCTACCATTCCTTTCAAAAATTCTTGAACAAATTGTTGCTTCACAAGTCCATCTACACCTAACTGATAATAACCTTTACAAACAGTTCCAGTCTGGTTTCCGTCCTCTGCATAGCACCGAAACTGCTCTTATAAAAATAACAAACGATCTTCTTATGGCAGCTGATTCTGGTCTCCTCTATATACTTATTCTCCTTGATCTGAGTGCAGCCTTTGACACCATCTCTCATCCCATTCTTCTTAGCAAATTAGCTTCTATTGGTCTCTCTCATACTCCATTAGCCTGGTTTAAATCATACCTGTCTGACCGCACTCAGTTCATTCAGTTAAAATCCTTCACTTCTCAGCCTTCTCCTCTATCTACTGGGGTGCCCCAGGGATCTGTCCTCGGGCCCCTCCTTTTCATCATTTACCTTCTTCCACTCTGACACATTTTTCGTAAATATAACATTCAGTTCCACTGCTATGCCGATGACACCCAGCTTTACCTCTCTACCAAACCCGATTCTACTCTTCCTCCACCCTCTCTCACCCTCTGCTTAGCTGAACTCAATTCCTGGTTTTCCTCCAACTTCCTTAAACTCAACAGCAATAAATCAGAACTTCTCCTGGTCGGCACTAAACGATTGCTATCCAGAATTAACGATTTCTCTCTCACTATCTATAATTCGTCGGTCCCTATCTCTCCCTCTGTGAAAAGCTTGGGTGTCATTCTCGATAGCACATTATCCTTTAATTCACATATCAATAATGTCACACGTGCAGCATATTTTCAACTCCGTAACATCAATCACCTCCGCCCTTTCCTCACTCCTCATGCCACTGCCATTCTCATCCATAATCTTGTCATCTCTCAGATTGATTACTGTAATTCATTATTATTTGGCCTTACACAAAAATCTATTAACAAGCTCCAACGTGTCCAGAACTCTGCTGCCCGTATTATTACTAGGACTTCCTCTACCCACCATATCTCCCCAATCCTGAAGCAGCTACACTGGCTCCCGGTTAAATTTCGCATCCATTTTAAAATAATCCTTTATACATTTAAGGCTATTCATTCTCTCTCTCCACCATACCGCTCTGATTTACTACAGATGAACTTCCCATCCCGGTGCCTCAGATCATCATCTTCTCTTTCTCTCTCTGTTCCTTCCGCTCGTCTGATTACAATGGGGGGCAGGGCTTTTAGTTGCTCTGCCCCTCGACTTTGGAATTCCTTACCCCCTGACCTCAGAAATATTAGTTCATTCCCTCTTTTTAAATCCACCCTCAAAACTCATCTGTTTAAAATTGCTTATGTTTAAACCTCTGTATGCTCTTAACTTTTATCTGTTATTCTTATTACTGTGTATATTTCCAGTTTTTGTGTTTTTATTCGTTGTACAGTGTCCTTGGGTGGGCTGCTCCCAAACCTGTATCCTGTCGACAACGCCAAATGTAACACGGGCGGACTTTTTACGCTAAAAAGAAAGATTCTTTAAAATACAAGGGGGAGCAAGCGAGTCAGATACCACGGGCACAGAGATGCAGCAGGTCTCATCAGAAACAGTTTATTACTAGGCCAGGGAGCACAAATAAAAACACCCTTAAAATGTATGGAATAAAATGTTATCTACTAAAACTAAATAAAACAATTCTAAAACTCGTAAAACTACTACATTCATTAAAAGCCCCCTGCTATAATTATGCCACATGTTCATTATGGGTCCATCAGCAGGCCGGGAATTCCTTCTTTAGAGCTGAGTCCACGCCAGCCTCGTCTTCGGCAGACAAGAAAGAGCCTCCCATCTTCTTGTCCTTCCGCTGGCCCATCACTTCCCAGCCCGGCTTGCGTTCTGCACCCGAATCCATTATGCGACCACCGCCACGGCTCCCCTTGCGTCGGTGTCCTGTAACATAACAAATAGGGGCCAGAACAATGGTCCCAGAAGCGGCCCGGCTCATGGCCATGGCGACCCTCTCCCAATCCAGCTGCACCCAGTAAACAGTAGAGACCCTACTCACAAATGCAGGCAGAGGTAAACCTCTGCCCTGCTGCCAGTCACACGCGTTGTCTCCTACTGTTGCCGTTCAATGAGGTCAGGACTGGGTCGCCGGGTCGCCGTGTCACGCTGGCCATCTAGCACTAACCTTCCAGTCTGAGGCCTCTCTCAGTGCTCAGCTAGCCCTGCTTTTAAAAGGTCTTTACACAGCTGATAGGCCACCTCTGGACACACCCATGCCTCAGCAGGTGGTACCTATCAGCTAATTTGTCCCAGGTGTAGCCAGTCCACAGTGGATAAAAACCATGTCACATAAAACACTAAAAACCATGCAATAGAAATAGAATAAAACCATGCAAATAAAATGACACTCATAAATAACCACTAAAAATCAGAATAAAAACAATATACAAGATAAATACAAATTTCCACTGTGTGACAATACTATGTTAAGTAATCCAAAGTATTCAGAATACGTTACTCTCATTGAGTAACGTAACGGAATATGTTACAAAATACATTTTGGGGCATGTGTTCTGTAATCTGTAGTGGAATACATTTTAAAAGTAACCTTCCCAACACTGTTCATAACAGACTTTTGGAGAACCTCAAGAATTGAGGAGGTAATTTAGACATTTAAATCAGCTGTGATGGATCAAGGACACATCAAAAACTTGCAGGACACCGGCTCTTGAGGTCTCGAGATAAACGGCATTGAAAGGTAGGCAGACTAACGATTCCAAGGAATTGGACTACTATTCCCATCCCTAGCAGACGGTCCTTGGTTTCGCCTGGTGCATGATAATGCCCAGCCTCATGTGTTGCGAGTATGCAGACAGTGTCACAGGACCGAGTGTTTTGTACTGAAACCGGACTCAGGCGCAGAAACCCAGACACAGCAGGTGATTTAACAATATTTATTGGTTAGGCTTAAACTTTGGTAATGTGGCAAGGACAAAAGCAAAATAAAACGTAGAGCTTGACGTGGCGTGGTCTGGGTAATGCAGAACTAGAGAGAGAGAACAGAGCTAACTGACCTAACTGCTTCAGTATCTGATTCAATGGTTTACTAGAAAAATTTGCATTTCCTGCGAAAATGCTGTGTGGATGCCGGAACGCTTAAGCTGTCTGCTGAAAATGACTGAAAAAGATGAAAAGCTGCAAAAATTGTATGGCAGTAAAGAAACTGAAAAATTATGCTGAAAACAAGTGAAAAAACAGAAACTTTTGCTGAAAAGAGGTGAAAAGGCAAAAATTCTGCTTCAAAGGGGTACAGAAGTTCAAATTTGTACTGAAAAGAGGAGAGGTGAAAAGGTTTCCTCTGAAATGAGCAGAAGATACTGAGATTTGTATTGATAAGAGGTGAAAGGCTGAAAATTCTGCTTAAAATAGGTGAAACAGCAGAATTTCTACTGAAAAGAGGTAAAGAAGTAGAACATTGCACTGAAAACAGGTGAATCAGCAGAATGTCTGCTAAAAAAGATATTTCTGTTGAAAACACCTGAAAAAGCTGGAATTTGTGCTGAAAAGGGGTGAAAAAACTCACAATTCTGCTGAAACGGGGTGAAGAAGAGGTGTTGGGCTGTTGAGAAGAGTTAACTAAGTTGAACTGATATGTTTGGGTACAAATACTATGATTTGGCAATAATACTGCGTTTTAGCACAACTCCTGAGATTTGATTGAAATACTATGATTTAGAAGAAATATTATGACTTTGTACAAATACAATATTTTGGCACAAATACTATGATTTGGCAGAAATACTATTATTTAGTAGAAATACTATGATTTACCAGAAGTACAATGTTTCTGCAAAATAGTATAATTTTGAAGAAATACTATGCCTTAGTAGTAATACTATAACATCACAGATATATGATGATTTTGCAGACATTCTGGTTTTACACAAATACTATAATGTGGCAGAAATACTATGATTTGCTATAAATACTATGATTTGGCACATATACTGTATTCAGCAGATATACTATAACAAAATAGAGTCTACGACTTAGTAATAATACTATAACATAATAGATATACTATGATTTTGCAGACAGTCTATGTTTTTGCACAACTAGCACAATGTGGCAGAAATACTATGATTTGGCACAAGTACCATGATTTAGTAGAAATACTCTTTTGGCACAAATACTATGTTTCAGTACAAATACTATGATTTGGCAATAATACTGCGTTTCAGCACAACTACTGAGATTTGATTGAAATACTATGATTTAGAAGAAATACTATGATTTTGTACAAATACTATGTTTTGGTTCGAATACTATGATTTGCAAAAAATAGTATGATTTGCACAAGTACCATGATTTAGTACAAATACTACGAATTGGCAGAAATACTGTGACTTAGTAGTAACACTTTAACATAACAGATGTACTGTGATTTTGCAGACATAGTATGTTTTTGCACATATACTACGATTTTGCTCAAATACTATGAAATTGCAGTAATACTATGATTTTGAAGGAATACTATGATTTGGTAGAAATACTATGCCTTAGTAGTAATACTATAACATAACAGATATACTGTGATTTTGCATAGGTATGTTTTTGCACAAATACTATAATTGCGCAGAAATACAACGTTTTAGCACAAATACTATGATTTGCTATAAATACTATGATTTGGCACATATACTATATTCAGCAGATATATTATAACATAACAGAAATTCTACAACTTAGTTGTAATACTATAACATAACAAAAATTTTACTTGGGCACAAATACTATAACTTGGCACAAATACCATGATTTGGCAAAAAACTACCATGATTTGGCAGAAATACTATGATAGGGTATGAATACTATGAATAGGCACAAGTACTATGATTTAGTACAAAAACTATGATTTGGTAGAAATACTATGCCTTAGTAGTAATACTATAACATAACAGATATACTGTGATTTTGCATAAGTATGTTTTTGCACAAATACTACAATTGGGCAGAAATACTATGTTTTAGCACAAATACTATGATTTGCTATAAATACTATGATTTGGCACACATACTATATTCAGCAGATATACTATAACATAACCGAAATTCTACGACTTAGTAGTAATTCTATAACATAATAGAAATTTTAATTGGGCACAAATACTATAATTTGGCACAAATACCATGATTTGGCAGAAAAATACCATGATTTGACACGAATATGATGATATGGCAGAAATAATACGATTGGGCACAAGTACTATGAATAGCCACAAGTACTATGATTTAGTACAAATACTATGATTTGGCAGAAATACTATGATTTAGCAGAAATACTATGTTTTAATATAACTAATATCTTTTGACAGAAATTTCTGCTAAAGGTACTATTTCTGCTTTTAATGAAAATACTGTAATTTGGCATAAATACTATGATTCGAGATAAATACTATGATTTGGCAGATATACTGTAATCAGCACATATACTATAACATGACAGAAATTCCTCCACTTATTAACAATACTATAACATAACAGAAATGTTTTGTTTTGGCACAAAATAATTGATTTGGCAAAAACACTATGATTTAGCAGAAATACTATGATTGAGCAAAGTACTAAGATGTAGTAGAAGCAGTGTTGGTCAGACTTGAAAAAAGTAATCAGTTACTAATTACTGATTACTTCCCCAAAAATAATCCCGTCAGGCCTGATTACTTATTTTCAAAAGTAATTAATTACTCCTTACTTAGTTACTTAGTTACTTTTTAAAACACGATTTACAACCTGAATAGGTGATAAATTCGATAGATCTTTCAGCCCAATTCTACTTTTTCTGCATAATTCATCATACAAAAATGTAATCAAATGGAAAAGTCTCTTTTTAAAACTTGTTTTATTAGTTTTAATCTTTTAACTTTATGCATCAAGCAAAAATTAAATTATATGCAACATTCTCTAACTGGAAGAAATTTGTTTAACATTTAAACCTATTTTCTGATATTCCAGCACATAAAATAAATTTTTTGTGTGTTTACACTCACTCTTTCAAATAGATGCAAGTAAAATGATAACAGAAAATAAATAAAATCAAAGACTATGCGGTCCTGTTGCTCTATTTTCACCTGTGAAGCAGGACTGTGGTAGGCGGATTTACCCTGGTGCAGGTGTGCTGCAGCGGTCAGTGGAAGAATCCGCGAAGTTTCTCTGTTTTCAATATAACTTGGAAGTTTAGGGTTTTTTGACAGAAATTTCTTCCCACGCTAAAACGGACACTAATGTTTTTGTCACTTTTACTGGAATCAAACTCAAAATAAGGTCAGTGATTCCACGCTTTAAATACTGCATGCTTCTGTCCGCAGATATATTATGATCTGCACACAGCTGTTGTCACGAACGTTGCACTCGCTTATGTCACTGTCATGATTAGTTCTACTATAAAATAAACACGGTTTTATAACAGAAATGTTTTGTTTTGAAGGTAACTGTAATCTAATTACCGATTTTGCAAAAGTAATCCTTACATTACTCGTTACTTGAAAAACTATCAGATTGTAGCGTTACAAGTAACGCGTTACTGCCCATCTCTGAGTAGAAGTACTTTGATTTAACAGAAATACTATTATGGAGGAGTAATACTTTAACATGGGAGAAATATTGATACAGACACACAAACATACACCTACACAGAGCCTAAAGGGAACAGTGGCTGTTAAGAGTCTGGGCTTGGTATATCTAGGTCAGTTAAATTAGCTGCACCTGCTATAATCAGCCCTTACACACACAGACACAGAGACAGCTATGAGTTTTCTTCAGTGTATTTCTCACATTCAGGATTCCCCTCGAACAAATGGCCATAATTTCTTAACCGTAGGGGCTAGAACGGTCATTCTGACACCGTTTTGTTCAGAAGAGATGGGGAAAACTTCAGGCCTTCATAATTCAGAGATAAAATATAAATTATTGAAGATATATGACTTGTAATACACTGTAACTGAGTAGAGGCGAAGCAAAACTGCCTTGACTTGCCCTCAAACAATGTTTTGTAACTCTAAATCTATATGGAGCATCAAAATCATTCTTTCACCGTAAGAGACAGCAGGCTTTGGTGAACAGTCATGGAAATTTTCAGGTCTCTGTTGAAATCCATCAAAAAGATATGACGAGAGAAAAAAGTGCCTCATTTCCAGAGTTTGAAATCTGACGAAATCTGAGCGAGGGACAAATTTCCTACCCTCAAACAAGTGTAATTCATGGCCAAACGGTAATATGTGAGGAAAAAATTCTTGAATTGTGAGCATCAGGGATGTCTGAAGATATATTGGCACAAGCGTCATGTCTCAACTTTGTTTCGTTAAGGAGATATGACGATTTGAAAATGCCTGTCATTAGAGAATTCCAGCGCTGATTTTGAAGAAACTCTCTATTGAGTTTCTATGGAGAGTTTTCAGACTTTGTGTTGCTCTGAGGAGATTTGCAAAAAATCTTGCAAAAAAAGATTTGCATAAAAAAAAGTCCCACAACAATGATAGTGACATTTTCTGAAAGCCAGCAAAAATACCTACGTTTTGATATATAATTTGTGGAGGTGGAGTGGAAATTGAGTGAGTAGCAAGAAGTTGTTCAGACATGAAGAGAAAATTCAGAACAGACCAGCCCTCACTCTGAGTTAATTGCATAGCAACCATAGCAACGCATGTATTTTCTGAAAAATCACAATTTTGCAACTGAAAACTTAAAGAGGTATAAGATTAAAATGGTAGAAGATCTGAAAAAGCTGAATCAGACAGGAATAGCCCAATAATCTGAGAACATTTTAAAGTTTGAATGGAGTTTCTAGGTGAAAGTATGAGGAAGTAGTTAAGTTTCAAAAACAAGCAAGTTTTAGCAGAATTGTGGAAGTTTTCCATTCATTTCAATGGGACAAATTAAAGGAAAAAAGTGTAATATTTTAAAAAGTATAATAGTAATAAACAGCAAAAGTCATAGCAGGAATTAGCAGAACGAGCAGAACAGTTTAGAGTTTGAATGGAGAAAATCAGCTGAAAACTGAGGGAGTAGTTAAGTGCCGAAAAACGTACGGAAGCAACTAGATTATGGTGGAATAAAGAATAAAGAGAAACAGGAACTCAATAGTGTGGAAGCCCTTTTAGGGCATCCACACAATAAGGAAGTGAATCATTCGCGTGATTTGTGGAGTGTTTCGATGGTGACAGATAGCAAACCACTGATATTTCTACTGAGAGATATGGAGCCAGCAAGAAATAGAGGAGGTTCTGTTGTGTGGGAGTATTTTGAGTTGATTTTGGTCAATCGGGTGGGTTTTCCAGCTTTGTGTTCTTGTTGTTTGCTTTTGTTTTGTGTGTGTTTATTTTATCTGAAAACGGGAAAAACTGAAAATGTCAAAAATCTGCTTTTCATAATATAAATATCATTAAATAACTAGGAAAGACTTCCATTTGACTCTTCCCATATGGAAAATAAATAGAAAAAACTTATAAAAGACTTGCATAAGATGTGGCCTACTTCATGAGTAAATCATATAAGGCTTATATGATTTACTCATGAAAGTGGCCACTTTTTCATTACTTTCATACATTGTTTTAGGAAGTATCCAAAATATACAAGTTTCATTTATATAATTTTTCAAGGGATCTTATATCTGTTTTCACTCTTGTATGCTTTTCATACAAGTTTCACACAAGATAGATACAAACTTTATAAGATTTATATATATATATATATATCTTTTCATATGGGTTTATATTTAATGTTATAAAAAGATATATTTTATTTTTTAAATAATCTTAAAATATTAGTCTGCAAACTGTGCAGCAATTTAATTTATTTATTCTCTTTAGCTGATAGTTTGTGGGACCCAGGTAGACTGTATAACTGCATCTCTACCAGTTTCTGTGGACTCCAGCCTCTTCTGTTCCATGTGAGGGGATTTTCTTTAAGGCTGGAGAAATAATCTCTATGAAGAGAAACAGGTTCGGCCATCGCACAGTGGAACAAATTCTCTTCTTAAATAAAAATGAAAAACGGTTACCTTAAATGCATCATGTTTTTAATTTGCAAGTTCATTAGCATTTTCCCTTCCCAGTTCACAATCAATTCTACCCCCAGGTCAAAAATATGTATAAGAAAATTTACCTAATATAATATTATTTATAAATATATCCGTCCAACGATAAGTACATGGAGCCAGGACCTCACAGCAGAAGTATACTCCATAATGTGTTGTACATTATTATATTATATGTAACATGGTATTTTTCAATTATTTTATTTGCCAACATCAAGAAGTCACAAGTAAAGAAAGACCACACCATGGTGCATGTTTGAACAAGGAAATTTTACTGGTCAAAATTATTTACTGAACAAATAAACAACATTTTTTTCACCCAAAAAATATCCGTTCAAAGCAACACAACAGCAGCCCAATATCAGACAGAATTCCACTCTGTAGAGTGGGCAGTCATTATGAAGCAGTTGGTTTTATTTTGTGGATTCAAGCTGCTCTTCATATTTTTGGCCACAAGATGTCACCGGAGAGGACTGTGTTGAAAAGCTTCGAGTAACCGTTTTTCAATACAAGCTTCAATGCTTCAGAAAGCTTCATTTGGCCATCACTAGTTATCATCTATCGCTCACCTGGGCCTTACACAGAGTTTCTCTCTGATTTCGCAGACTTTTTATCTGATTTAGTGTCAGGGCTCTGTGTGCGGGCAGACAGAGGTGAGGATCCAAACGCAGGACTCTGAGACTGAGTTGAAACTGAAAACCTTAGCTTATTGCTGGTGATAACCAAAAACATGAACTGGACAATAACACTGACAACTGAAACACACAGGCATAATTCTGAGGGTACGACACGACACTGAGCACAGGAAAACACAGGGCTAATATACACAGGGTGGTAATCAGGGAATGGGCAACAGGAGGGAGACACAGCTGGGAGAAATTGGACGAATGAGACAGGAGGAGCAAAGCTGCACACACTGACATAAGACATAGACTTTCACAATAAAACAGGAAACAAGAAACCACTAACAAAGACGCAGACACGACACTGAGAGACAGACTAGACAGTGAACTAAACCTGCAATAAACATGAGAACACAAAACCTAAGTACTAATCCCCAAACAAGAATAACTGAAACATAGATTCATCATCATCATCATCATCAAAAGCACCACAATAAGAAAAGAATCCAAAATGCAAAAACACACCAAAACATAACTCAAAATACTGGGTCAAACTGACCCAGAACCGTGACAGTTAGTGCTTAGCTCATGTAAAATAATTACTTTCCAAAATATACAGAATGCTTTCTAAAACAGATGAATCAATATCACTTCCTATTGCAAAATAGGAAGCGGCTTTATCAGTTAACTTAGACCAAAACTTCTGGTCTCAGATATGCTTAAAAACCTTTCATTTAATTAGAAATCAAAGTCTTCAATTAATTCAATACAAAATACTACATAGAGTACACTATACAGGTCATCGGATGTTCAAGATGGGCTTTACGTCTACCAACAACTGCTCACACTGCCAAACCAATTCACCAGACAATTATATCCACGTTCTTTGGTTCTGTCCACCAGTTCAGAAGTTTTGGCGCGAGATATGTAAAGACTTATCGAAGTGTCTGAAATATAACATCCCAACTTCCCCTTTAGAGTGTTTGTTGGGCAGCTTAGATAATGTCACTACAGAAAAGAATATAGCCCATATGGTTTTCACTGCCCTATGCATAGCCAAGAAAACAGTCCTCATGAACTGGAAAAATCAAAATAATCTTAATTCTATCCAATATAGAAATTATCTATTAGATTACATTAGTCTTGATACAGCCTCTGCCACCACATCAGATCAATTGCTCTGGGCTCCTTTGATCAGCTCCATCACCTAGTGGGGGGTCATTGTTTGGTCCCACCATCGCTGTTATGATTGGTGTGGGGGTAGGGACAGACTTGGGGCGTCGGGGGATTCCCCAGGAGCATCTTCCTTGGAGGGCTCAACCCGGGGTTGCGGTCATGGCCTATTAAGGGCTCTGTTGGCTCTTAGATGACGGTTTCCTCGTGGCTGCGTGCAGCGGGGCTAGGGGAGGGTCTGTGCTGACGGACGTGGGTTACTGACCTGGTAGCCTGGCTGCCCCTGGGTGGGTCCGAGACGGGCGTGGGGTTCTGGCTCTGGGCTGGGGCCCTGGCTGGGCCTTGGGGGCTTGGGTCCTGGTTGGTGTGTTGCCGGGCAGGTGGGTGTCTGGGGGCCCAGCCCTGGCGCAGGGTGCTGCCGGTGCATCGAGCCACCTGGGAGGCTCTTCAACTGGTGGGGGAGGCTGTTACATCTTGCAGGAGGTCTCCTCTCTTCAGGAACTCACTCTGCATGAGGGGGAGATATAGAAGAGGTGTAGGAAGATCTCAGCCTGGGCGTCTATTGTCTTGTGTAGTCTGGAAGATGAGTGGATGACGGGGTGGGTGCAGTTTTCCCTGTGGTGGGGTCGGGTGGGCTGTCCCGGGCTCTGTGGGGCCGGGCGGCGCTGCTGAACTGGGCCCCGGTCCGGATGGGCCTGGGCCCCCTTTCCCTGGCGGGTTGCAGAGTATGGGGGTGCCTACTGGGGTCAGGGGGGGAGCTGGCCCCAGGGAGGGGTCACTTGCCCCTCCCTTCCTTCCCTCCCCATCTCCTGCCTCCCTCTTCCAGCACATACAGCAGTGGCATTTGTGCAAACCTGAATCTGAAATGAGTAATATTGCTGTTTCAGCTAATGGAGACATCAGGAACAGACATGCTGAGTGATTCAGAGAGCCACGCTCCCATTAGTCCACTCCATCTGGCAGTGAGTTTTAAGATTTATTCTTTAAAGCATGTTTTCTTTTCTATCCATCTTCGACTCTGCATTCATTAAATAAGGATTAGTACTTATTTAGGGCTTTTCTATTCTATCTGAGCACTCACACACTCATACAAGCACTTTCTCCTACGCTCAAGCAATTTTAATGTCACACTCTCATCCTTTGAGCGTTAGATAGAGGAGCTGGGTATTGAACCACCAAAATTCAGTTTAGTAAGCCACTTTCACCCCATTTAACATAGTGTGTGTGTGCTTTTTCCCTTTGTCCAGGCTTATCATGGACACTGTGGAGCCTTAGAGGTGCTCTTGTCATCCCTGCTTGATGTGGACGTTCGTAGCCCAGAGGGATGCACCCCCCTCATTCTGGCCTGCTCAAGAGGTCATCAGGAGTGTGTGTCTCTGCTGCTGCACCACGGCGCCTCACCCATGACTCGGGATTACATTCACCAACAGACAGCCATACATACCGCAGGTATATAAGCAGGCAGTCGCCTTCCCATCGCGTGAAAAGGGGGAATTTTCTGGCTTTTAAAGTTAAAATTTCATTTTGCTGTAGCTGTGAATGGCCACCCAGAGTGCCTGCGCCTGCTGTTGAACAACAATGACCAACACATTGATGTGGATGCACAAGACAGCAACGGACAGTGAGTGTGTGCATGTGTGTTTAAATAAATAAAAATTTAAATCGTAGGCTACTGTTTTTGGCGATTCAACTGATCACTTAAATATTCTTACTGAGTTGTGCCTGATCTCCACACTGTGTTCAGGACTCCTCTGATGTTGGCAGTGTTGAGCGGACATACAGACTGTGTGTACTCTCTGCTCAGTCAAGGAGCCAGTGTGGAGAATCAGGACCGCTGGGGCAGGACAGCACTACACCGAGGGGTGAGATAGGCACACGTGCCTACTGAGATCACATATTCAATTTTAATATATGCTTTTTAAAAATTTCTTATGGTATTTATACTCTCTAGCGTTTTCTGTATGTTTCACATAGGCTGTGACAGGCCAGGAGGAATGTGTAGAGGCCCTTCTCCAGCGGGGAGCCAGCGTGAGTGTAAAGGACATCCGGGGCCGCTCCCCCCTGCACCTGGCATCTGCCTCTGGCCGTGTGGGTGCCCTGGGTACCCTGCTGCAGGCCACCAGCACTTCACACAGTCACACACACCTCACTGACAGCAAGGGCTACACACCACTGCACTGGGCCTGCTATAACGGTATTGGGACACAACATGAAATGTTCGAGAACCATGTCAACCTGGGTTTTTTTTTTGTTAAGACACAGCACTGTACTTTCTTCTGTTTTTACATCTGTCTTTCTCTGTTTTCCAGGGTATGACGCATGTGTGGAGGTGTTGTTAGATCAGGAGGTGTTCAGGAAAATTACAGGGAACTCATTCAGCCCACTGCACTGTGCTGTGTAAGGCTCTGTCTGTTTGTATCCACGAATGCTTATGAGGATCGATTTGCTCTGAGGGTGTGTGACAGGCTGCGTTGTGTGTTTTAGGATAAACGATAATGAGGGAGTGGCAGAGATGTTAATTGACTCCCTGGGTGCAAATATTGTGAATGCAACGGACTCCAAGGGCAGGTAAGAGATGCAGACAGACTTAACATCTTGTGTGGAGGGGTTTTTTTTTTTTGTATTTGTTCTTAGTGAGCGGGAACGTATTTACAATAACTGTGTTGATGTTGATGCAGGACTCCTCTTCATGCTGCAGCTTTTTCTGACCATGTGGAGTGCGTTTCCCTTCTTCTGAGCCATGGAGCTCAGGCAAATGTTGTTGACACCCACATGCACAGAACACCACTGATGATGGCAGCTCTAAATGGACAGACCAATGCTGTGGGTCAGTACACTAACTGATCCTGGGATAAACTTGTGGAAATAATGGTCCCTGATTTCTTAACCTTTCACTTGTATTTATCTCCACTGTTGTGTTGTGTTACAGAGGTGATGGTGAGCGGTGCTAAGGCAGACTTGGCACTGCAAGATGCAGACAGGAACACAGCATTGCATTTGGCTTGCAGCAAGGTAAGGGCTATTCAGAGACAGGAAATGTTCTTTAGTCATTCAGTATTAAAAATTTAAAGTTGAAAGTAGTTACAATTCAGATTTTATATTTTTGCAATGTGTGGGACGTGTATGTTTTGGCCCTGGCCCTTGGAACATTTATGTATCACTTTGGACACATCTGGCACACACATTTAACCACATCATCACATGTTTCACTTGCATCACTAAAGGCACAATTTGGAGAATGTCATATTATTGTGAACAATAATATTTGCCACACACACACGCACTGGTCCGTAACTGTCACACAAAGAGCTTTTAAAGCTTTGCGCGAGATTAACGTTTATGTGAAGCTCAGAACGTCATCTCTTTAACATACTGACAAAGGCAGGATTGTTGCACATCTCATGTGGTCACTGCAGATGACTTTGGTACTCTCTGTTCTTCTCAGGGTCACGAGACAAGTGCCTTGTTGATTCTGGAGAAAATCAGCGACAGGAATCTCATTAACTGCACCAACGCTGCTCTGCAGACGTATGTAGAACCTGAAGGTTGCACCTACTGTAAACAGCAGGATAACCTGCAAAACCCACTGTGAACTTACTGTAACACTCTTCTACCTGCAGGCCCTTGCATGTAGCAGCCAGGAAGGGATTGACAGTGGTGGTCCAGGAGCTGCTGGTGAAAGGAGCCAGTGTGTTAGCTGTGGATGAGAATGGTCAGCTTTCATCGCACTGTACTCACACATACTCTTCAGGTGTAATTCTAATGTGTACTATGAACCCTTTTCCTCCTTTTATTCCCAGGTTACACTCCAGCTTTGGCTTGTGCTCCCAATCGGGATGTAGCTGACTGCTTGGCCCTCATCCTCAACTCAATGATGCCCACCTCACCCATGGTCACCATAGCAGCTTTGCCCACTCTCTCGCTTACTCAAACAGTCATCAACCACCACCCTATCTCAAACCACATTTCCAAAGGTGTGGCCTTTGATACTCCAGCCCCACTGAGACCTGACCACGCCTCCTACTGCAGGCCAGAACGCCTGCTGTCCTCTGTCTCCGGAGATGATGAAATGAATGACTCAGATTCAGAAACGTACTGAGGACTAGTGGAACCTCAATACTGGCAGGTTAGCCAGCCACTCAGGAGCCTTAATAGATCACTGACTGTTAAGAGATTTTGTTTAATGTTTTATTAAATAACATGCTTTCCCTAAATAGGTTTGCGAATGTACAATGATGTTCATATATTTTATACTACATGTATCTTGTCACTACACATGCACGTGAGCCTTGCTGACTTCTAAGAAAATGACTGGCATAAGGAGGTTGCCACAGGAAACCTCACCTTTGCTGAGTTTGCTGAGTCTGCCGTTGGGAACAGGAACCAACTGGCTTCTGTTTCCCTTAAGATATACTTGACCAGTTCCTTACTGACAGTTGAACGATATGTTTTATGCTTTGTAAGGGTGGTATGTTATCTCTTCCTACATGTGTCTGTGACGCAAACATGCTTGAGTATAAATAAAGCTGACTGCAAAGCCTCGGTGTGGGTATCACCCGATCACTCACCCGTGCGCACGTAGTTCTCTGAACAAAACTCTGACTGTCTTGTATTCCTTCAATGTGTTTTATAATGTCTTACCACTGACATTTAATTGGTCCTTCGAGCGGATTTTGATTGATATTATTATATCATCTAACTATTCACAGACGGAGCGCCAATCCTGGCGTCGTGACTACCTGCACTGTAAACCACCGCTTCTAGCGAAGCAAGGAAAAGCCAGAGTCGTAAATTCGCCTATTGGCCAGTGTCTTATACAGGTCCACGACGACAGGACTCGGTGGCGCCGAAAAAGAACACAGCGCAACATTGAAGGTGAATATAAAGCAGCCAGAAACACTCTGCGTTGAATAATCGATTTTAGGCTGACACTGCTCAAAGTAGAAGGGTCCTGTGTGGACCAAAAGGACAGACGTGTCCTATTGTAAAACGTCCTGTGTGGACCGGGCCCTGTGTGACCCGCACGTAAACGCCGCCTGTGTAAGACGGACTAATTACGCCCTGTGTGGGCCCATTCCGCAACAAAAGAGAGGTTGGTAGCTCGTGGTTTCATTTCACTCCGGGAGTGAAAGGTAATGAGAGTGTCAAATAAAAATAGGATTTTTCTAAACGCTGAATGTTTGTTGAGGAGTAAGTGCTTCATTGAATAGGAACTCTAGGCTCCTGCACTACTCCTAGTGTTTTCCTGTGAGTACTGAATGGTGAGGAAGAGAAAGGTTAGCATCAACGCATAAAATTAAGTCCGCCCTGAATTTAGTTCAGGGTAGAAGGCTGACTTAATAACCTCCTCTGACTCTAGTACCAGAACGTCTCACAGTGTATGTTGGCAGTATTAATAAATAAAAGCAAAACAAGGTGTAATGTTTTAAAGCATGGAAAGAGGAATGAAGTGGAATAAACAAAGGTTAAATTAAATTAGAGCTTATTTAATGTATTCAAATTGATAATAGAAGGATAACAACCGGTAAACTGGTATTAACAATGAAATATAGTTGGCAGGACGACCGTGCCTAGAATGGATAGAATGCATGAAACCAGATAACTCACACAAACACATATTAAATGAAATAGAGAGATGCATAAGGTATATTAAGGTTGTGTCATTGTTCAGCCAAAGAAAGTGTGTGAAAAGGAAAATGTCTCCAACTTGGGAAAGGGTGAGACTGCAGCTCACCCTAAGCCCTTGGTGGACACAAATAAAATATTGTAATATACTATTGCTGTTATATAAAAAGATAATAACATTAATAATGAAATAATATTAAATATGAAGAGGCACCTCAGTCAGTTGTGATGTGAGGTGGATAATTGTTAAAAGTAATCTGTATCAAGCTTAAGGTTTGCTCAAATTCAGTATAATGACATATGAGATGAAGAAAATAAAGAAAATATGTAAACTAATTAAGTGCATAGAGACACTTGACCCGCTTGTAAACCTGTCATCCTAGATGAGATTTTGTTAAGATGAAGAGCAAACCTATACTACCAAGCTAATGAGCAAGATACACCCTTTTTATTTTGTATTAATTTTTTGTTTTTCAGAGCAGAAGCTGCATGATATTAAAAGCTCACACATGCAGCAGTCTGTGATCTCAGTTTTTCTCTCACACTTCTGCTTTGTTTCTGACAGCAGTTCTTTTCTTTTGTGTCCCAACTCGTGTGTAAGGCCTTCATGCCATCAGCAGCAACTTGTTTTGTTTGTTTGTTTTGTTGGTTTGAAAACAAATCTGTGATCATACTTGAGGATCACAGTGACACGAAATGATTAGGCACATGATTTACTGATGCCTAGTTTTAGAGCTGTGAGCTACGAGCTGTAAGCAGTGCAAAGTTTTTCCCAACTTAGAAGTTTGACATATGTAACATGTATGAGATATATGAATTATTTTAAAACGAAATAGAAATTGTCCAAAATGCCTTAAGAAAATATGTAGTGCTGTATCTACAGAGAAAAAAAGGAAGAAGAAGCATTCAGTAACTTGGAAATAGCCTTTCTACTTGCATGTAGATGGAAGTGCAGGTTACATGAAAGCTGTTTTAACACAGGCATTTGGAGAAAAACAACGTCTGCTTGCATTTACTTCTGCAAATTAGACTCTGTTGTGTGCAGGCCGGTGTAGCTGCAGCAGAGGCAGTAAAGGTCAGCTGACATTGTTTTAGGACACACTTTAATCATCAAAGTGCCCCCATGCAGTGACTTCAATTTTAAATCTAAGCCAATTTGTCTTACCTGACACATGTGAGACAACTCTCAAATGTTGGACACTTATTGTCGCTATATGGAAAGTTCAACAAAGAGTTTGGTTAGTCTGGAGAAACAGGAACTACATGCCCATAAAAGAGCTGACTGTGTCAAGGACGCAGACAGACAGAGAGACACACGGACAGTTAGTATGTTTTTTCAGCAGTACACCATTTCGCAAAAAATATGGCAAAATAGGGTATGATCACCTCCACAGGGCACCAGTACAACATGGCAGTCATCTGAAAAATTACTAGAAGTAATCACATTACCCAGAAAATTAGCACTGTGCAAATGTGCTGCACATCAAAAGATGACTCTTACATCACTAAAGGAATTAACTTTGCAGATAAAGCAGCAAAAGAAGCTGCACAGCAAAAACAAATGTTCTTGCATTAACCTCGTGCTCCCTGATACCAATAGAAGTCCTTAAAAAGCGAACAAAAGGCGGCACCACAAAATGTAAAATCCTCGTGGTTAAAAGATGGCGCAATTCTGAAAGATGATATCATGACGTGTAATGGGAAACCTATTCTACCTAAATCCCTACATAAAACAGCAGCATTAGTGACACATGGGCATTGCCATTTGTCAACAGCAGGGATGGTAGATATTCTTTCTAAACAATTATACTCAAAATTTTTTTTTTTGAAAACTCAGCTAAAGCATATATAAGAACATGCATAATTTGCCAAAAACATAATGCACAGAAACCTTAGACCAAAAAGAGGTAACTTTCCCACACCACCTTATCCTTTTCATACAATCCACATGGATTTTATTGAATTAAATGAATGTCAAGGCTCAAAATACGCTCTAGTGATTATAGACGTATTCCCAAAATGGCCAGAGGTTTACCCAGTGAGGAAAAGCTCAGTTGCAAAAGTGAACCTTTAGACAAATCTGTCAGAGAAACAGCTCTGGCAGAATGGATGACAAAACTGTTGGAAAACTACTAGGATATTGTTTTGAACAATAAACTGCCGAATGATATCTCTCCAGTGTCTTGCAGGTTGAAACCAGGTGATTGGATCCTGATTAAAGTACTCCAAAGAAGGAACTGGAGCTCACCAAAGTGGGAGAGTCCTTATCAAGTCCTAATCACCACACCAACTGCCTGTAAAATAGCAGAAAGACCATCCTGGATTCATCAAAGCCACTGTAAGAAAGTGAGTGACAATCTAGACATTTAGACGCATACACCCTAACTCCTGGTGATTTATTGGTGAAGGGAGGGCTGATCGGGTACACCCCGCCCTCTTGCTTCTTGCCGGTAGTCTACTCATCAGAGGTCACAGGTGTGTCTGGTCATCATGAAGACGCTCGTCCTCCTAGTGGCTAGTATTGCACTCCTAGTGAGTTTATTAACACTCACCCAAAAGAAAGAAGATGAACAACACCGCTAATTGTAATCAGATCGCTGGAAAAGGAGAAGGTGCCCTGTGAACACAACCAACCGCTCTAACGGCACTTACTGGGTGCAAGGAATGGCCTGGCTATGTGGACAACGTGCTTATTTCATACTACTCCCAGGCTGGACTGGAGTCTGCGCTCCCATCTTCATATCAGATCACACCTTCAAAATAACTGTGAGAAACACCACGATGCCTCGAGACGCGGCGACGAGACATCTCCATGTGCAACTACATGACCCCATCTATGGCAGTGATGTGCCAGAGGAATTTAAGCTTTGGAACACCGGACAAAAGGTCCTCCACTCACTTTTTCCATGGGTGGGCACCGGAAAGAACATGTTAAGAATTGAAACTTTGGACTACCGCTTTGGACTGTTCCTGAATGCCTCATGCAAAATCAACAATCAACAAAATGAAGAGCCCTCAGCCTGACAAAAGGGCCTTGGAGGGCCTGAAGACCCTGAACGAGAAAATGAAAGAACATTCGGGAGTCGACACTTCGATGTGGGACAGCTGGATGGATATGTTCGGGAAGTACCGTACTCTGGTGTCATCAATTCTAGTGTCCATGGCTGTGTTTGCAGCAATACTCACTCTATGTGGATGTTGTTGTATTCCCTGCATTAGAGCATTAATCAACAGACTCATAGCAACTGCCATCACACCACATGTTACGTTTCACCAAGAGACGATGATGTTGCTTACACATCAGGACCGAAACACAGACTTTGAAGAAGAAGACAATTTTTAATTATTGTCAACAAAGTGGAAACAAACCTAAATGTTGATCATATCAATTTTACTAAATGATACTCTGGTTGAAAATGTATACACAAGTGACTAGAAGTTGAAGTATGTAAAAAATATTTGAACAACAGCAGGGAATGTTAAGAGATTTTGTTTAATGTTTTATTAAATAACATGCTTTCCCTAAATAGGTTTGCGAATGTACAATGATGTTCATATATTTTATACTACATGTATCTTGTCACTACATGCACGTGAGCCTTGCTGACTTCTAAGAAAATGACTGGCATAAGGAGGTTGCCACAGGAAACCTCACCTTTGCTGAGTTTGCTGAGTCTGCCGTTGGGAACAGGAACCAACTGGCTTCTGTTTCCCTTAAGATAGGCTTGACCAGTTCCTTACTGACAGTTGAACGTATATGTTTTATGCTTTGTAAGGGTGGTATGTTATCTCTTCCTACATGTGTCTGTGACGCAAACATGCTTGAGTATAAATAAAGCTGACTGCAAAGCCTCGGTGTGGGTATCACCCGATCACTCACCCGTGCGCACGTAGTTCTCTGAACAAAACTCTGACTGTCTTGTATTCCTTCAATGTGTTTTATAATGTCTTACCACTGACACTGACAAAAGCTTGACAGGGCAGTAAATACAAGCAGAGTATTCTTAGGTAAGTCTCTTCAAATCTAAAAATAATCCTCGTTTGAACCACATGCTTGCTTCCTTCAGGTGCATACACAGTGGAAAAGATGCACTAATGTAATAATTTGGTAAAATAAAGAATAATTTGCCACTTTTTTTTTTCCACGGCATCACTGTACGATCAGTAACATGGCCAGCGTCCTTTTCAATGTAAAGCAGTGTTTTTATTTTTACGTTGAACTCTTTCTGTTTGAGGATACGGTTTTAAATCTTTTCAAAGATTTTTCATTCACATTTACTAATGGAGCATCTGGTGAAGAAAAGCTCAGAGGACTGCTTTTTTTTTTCTTTGTTAAGATACAGAAACTGAGGGACAATCTTATGGGACCAGCTGAAGAAGCGTTTTCCCTACTGTACTTGAGATTTTATTCAGAGTTCTTTGAGCTTTCACAGCAGCCACTGACTGTCACTCTGGGACACTTATAATGCTGCATTCATGATTAGGATCGACTTCTTGATTCCTAGGAGAGAAAGTCAATATTGAAACCTACGTATTTATTCCAGGTGGAGATTGAATCGTTGAGAGCAGATTGTGACAGCAGGTGGATCTAAGACCAATGTACTGTACAACTGATGAACTGAATGAGCAGCCCAAGGAATGGATAACTTGCAATGCTGTAACTTCTTAATGTTTGTGTTGTGTACAGGAGACAAGAGAAGGTGGCTGTCACTGTGTGGATTTGTTTGTGTGTGTGTGTGTGTGTGTGTGTGTGTGTGTGTGTGTGAGAGAAACTATTAAATATTGCCTTTTGAGGAATATGCAACATTCAAACAGAGGATAAATGCTACTTGGTGCAATGTTTGTACTGTAAAGATTAAGTAACAGATGAATAGAGACATTTGTTTTGGTTTATTTTATAAGAGATAAAACAAATGTGTAACAGCTGAAGGTTGGAGCAGCTCTTAACCATAACACTGAACTTTATTTTCCTGATCCCTCTAAAGTTTATTCATTGTCCAGGTGGTACATTCGTCCATACAGGCAGGCAGTGACCAGGCCACCCTTCGTGTTTGAATGTTTCATGGTCAGTCTCCCGTCTGCAGCTTTCTCCAGACTCTCTGGCTGCTCCAGGAACATTCGGCTTGTCAGAATAGATGGGTACACGTATTTGGTGTCAAAGTTCCCCTCCAACAGGCAGTCCATTTTAGACTCTGCTTCTTCCGCTTCCTGTCCACAAGAGCTCTGATCCAACCCTGCACAACAGACTACTGCACAAACCTGTAGATATTTAACATGTGGCAAATAAAAGTAGTGAGTTGTCAGTTTTAACCTTTTTAGAAATATTCAAATTCATGTGATTCTTGCCTGCAGTGCGTAACTTCCGTTGACGGTGTGTGTTCCTGCAAGTGCGCCGAAAGCATAGAGCTCTTTATGGTCTTGCAGTAACCACCTGTACTGCAGGCGGCAGCAGAAAGTGCCGTTGCACACTTTAATGTTGCCTTGTGTCTCATTTAAGAGGACAAATGTAAATGTGTCATACATCATAGAGGAGATGAAGGTGGGGTAGGAGGGAGGAGGAGGGTCATCACAGCTATCTTGGTAGCAGTATCCAGAGTCTGTAGCCGCTGATATTGTTGACTCCCCACCACCAGCCTCCACCTCTTTGGCTGCACTTTGTTTTACCTCAAGTGGCTCCAAAACTGGCACTCTGGCCACCAGCAGCCTGCCCTCCTCTGGGTCCCCTTTCCTGGCGTGGTGGTAGGTGGCAGAAAAAGGGGTGTAGATGCCACTTCCTGTCATGATGAGCCTGTCATTACGAATGTTGACAGCTAGTAGGGTGACGTTGGCACCCAGACTGAATGTTTGCTGAAACTGGATTGAATCCAGCAGGGGGAGCTGGTTCATCCAGGCTGTTGGAAAGATCAACTGATGCACACACTATAAAAAAAGGCATAAAGAAGAAATGTTGAATTTCAGAGAAGATTTTCAAATGTTAGGTATATACTCTGAGTGCGTATGTGATTATATTTTATACCCTCTGCACTAGGAGCACTGTAGGATCATGAAACAGGATGTCGAAGCAGATCAAGAGGCCAAACTTCCCAGCAAAAGGAGTGTCAAATGTTATAATTTCAGGTTCTGGAGGTGTGTCACAGGAGGCCTCAAAGTATAGGTTGTGTTTGTGGTAGCGTGCCACCAGAAGGCCATCTGACCTGTATGAAAGAAGACACTAAACAAATGACAGTGCAAATTGTATTCAGTAGTAATTCAGCAGGATGATTCTGTTAGTTTAAATGAATCAACACCCCCGAGTCATACTTACAATCAGAATCCTCAAAGCGCAGGCCGATGGGGCAGTGTGGCAGCAATTTTCCACACCAGTCTATTAATTAACCAAAGACAAAGACAGACTTTTAATTCATTTGAAGTCAAAAGCACATGCATCACATAACTACATAACAATAAAAAAACGACACAATATTCCGTACAAATAGGTGAAAAATATACAATAACAGATGACTAAAAGAGTTATTCTCTTGTTCCTTAAAGATGGACTTAAACTCTCCCAAGGTAACCATTTCCGACAGTTTCAGTTCCTTCTGCAGATTATTCTAGGAATAATGTTTAAAAGCCTTTTTTGGTAATTCTGTTCTGATTTTTGGGATAATCAATTGTATGATATTGTGAGAACGAAGGCTGTATTGGTTTTGGTTTTTACACATAATGATCAACAGGATTGATTTCTAAAAAGGTAACTTAGTTTTAGTTTCAACTTAGACACAAGCCTTTGAATGTGGGGTTTAAATGACAAATGCTGATCTATAATGATACCTAGATACTTGTAAGATGTGACCATTTCAATTTCAGTTCCTTGAATGGTTTTAATCTTAGGAAACGTAGCTAATAACTCTAAAATACAACTCTATAATACAATAGTATTTAGTACAATAATACAAGTCTACAGTAGTTGAAAATTACCTTCTATTTAGACTTCAAAGATTTCAACCATAGGCAAACGCCTATGGTTGAAATCAAATGTTCAGTGTTTGCCTCTTGTGCTTTCTTATCAACAGTGAACTAAATGAATAGTTGTATACAGAACTACAATAAGATGAAGCGTTACATTGCCTGTAACTGTTTATTTAATGTCCTTTGCTTCTGGGCTTCATCTGTTGCAGATGACAACTTACAGCAACTGGATTAACAAATCTGACAGGTACTTGCATCAGACAAGTCTACTTAGAGCCCTCGGTGCGACTGAAAAGGTAAAGACAATCTATTTGGTTATGCAGCGAGTAAGAAATGTCTGCGGCTAGATTTCTAAAGGGAGGGGGAGTTACAGTGAAACTACAATTAAAAGAAAATCTTGATAGGAATGAAAAGTTCGGTGGATAATTTTCATTGTTAATTTAAAAATAAAAAACTTCTCCTCTTGCCCCTGGGTGGGGTGGTGTTTTTATTTATTTATTTATTTTAATTCTTCAAGCTTGGGTCCTCTAGAGGCCTGGGAGCTTGAGTGTCCTCTTGCAGTATCTTTGCTCTTCCTATACTTTCAGGAAATATACTCTAACATCTATCTTTGACTAGCATCAGGCAAGAAAATCAAGGTTTAAAATGAATTGTTATATCTTTACACCAAATGAGCAATGAACAGAATA